>NW_024342643.1:0-806 GCF_902729225.1 Pteropus medius | reverse complement strand
GCATGCTGGAGACTAAATGATGGAAAGTTACCAAAGGAGGGTCAAGATGACAGAGGTATGGAGAAATGATGACTTTGGCTTTTCCATGGTGAAATTCATTAAACTAAACCTGATGATAATGTACATAGGCTGGAGATCATAGATATGAGAGAAATAACAAAAATAGATAGATATACATTCTATAATTTATCAGAATATTAATATAAGCCTTTTGTTATATTTTTCTGTAATAAAAATACTACTAATTATTCATAACCATAATAAAAATTAAAACCAATTTTACAATAGTGGTTGCATAATACTTTATTCAACCATTCATAAGTAGTATAACTTTGAGCAAATTATTTTCCTTTTCTTGATCCAGTTAATTTATTTGCAAAAATGATAGCAACGAATATTAAGATTCAAAATGGGAGTGGTGTCTCCTGGATAAATGTCACTGAATTCCCAGTTTTGCTTAAGTCCACTCCTTATAAAACAATGTTCTACCTGATCTAAACATATGTATTTGCAACTTCAAAACATCTTGCCTTGTTCTGTTTCTAAAGTTCTTTGGCACGAAATTCTCAGTGAAGGGAAAACCCTGTTCCCAAACAAATTATGGCTTTCTCCTGGATTGTGTTTGAACAGAAAAATGCTCATGAGATGTCAAGGTCTTCACAGTTCTAGACTGGATAGATACATAGTCTTACTAGCTGTGTCTTGTCAAATCTTGTTGAGGAAGGTTACTGGGTCTTTGTGGGTCTCTGGGTCCTTGGTGTAAATGTCAGTTTTTAATTTTCAGAGGCCCACAAACTCTAAGTTTT
>NW_024342642.1:0-454 GCF_902729225.1 Pteropus medius | reverse complement strand
TCCATGGCGGCCGTCACCCGCTGGAAAGAGTTCAGTTGGGAGACACTGTAGACAGCTGTGGGTCTGAATTCGGCCTCCGTGCCTTAGGAGCTTTGCGATCAGCTCTTTGAGCCTTTCATTTCTTCATTTTGAATGCGTCCCCGGGGACTATTACGACCATCCCAGGCAGAAAGGTGAGGGAGAGGGAGGTGTCTGCTTCCGTCCTGAAGTCTGATTTCCACTGCGGAAAGCGGGAAGGTGCCGTGCCTGAGGAAGGAGCCCCGGGGCCTCCGGGATGAAAAGAGATCATGCTGAATTGTGGCTCAGGAACGCCCGGTTTGCACACTGCGGGGAGGTGGAGGTGCTAGGAGCGGCCTGTCTTCTGTGGTAGACCAGGGGTCCACGCAGGTTTCCTTCGAAAATCCACCATATACATATATATGCATATAGATGAATATATATATGCATATATATG
>NW_024342641.1:0-856 GCF_902729225.1 Pteropus medius | reverse complement strand
GTTAGGGTTAGGTTTAGAGTCAGGGTAAGAGTTAAGGCTCGGGTTAGAATTAGGTTTAGAATTAGCTTTAGTTTTAGCTTTAGTATTAGGGTTAGGGTGAGGGTTACGGTTAGGAATAAATTTAGGATTAGATTTCGAGTAAGGTTTAGAGTTAGAATAAGAGGTTAGGGTTAGGGTTATGGTTAGGGTTAGGTTTAGTTTAGGGTTAAGGTTAAGGTTAGCTTTAGGCTAGGGTTAGCTTTACGTTAACGTTAGGTTTATGGTAAGGTGTTAGTGATAGTGATATTCCCAATGTAAAATTACATTAGGATCAGAAATCTAGTTAATGTTAGGGTTAAGGTTAGAGTTATGGTTAGTTTTAAACTTAAAGTTAGATTTAGGGTTCAGTTTAGGAGAAAGGGTTAGGGTTAGCGTTAGGGTTAGTGTACAATTTAGGGTTAGGCTTACTGTTATGGTTGAAGTTAGGGTAGGGTTAGAAGTAGTGATTCAGTGTAGGGGTAGGATTAGGGTTAGGATTAGGTTTTCAGGTTAGGGTTAGGGTTAGTGTAAGTGGTTAGCGTTAGTGTTAGTGTTAGGTTACGAGGTTAGAGTTCGGATGAGTGTTTGGGTTCTGGTTAGTGATAGGTTTAGTGTCAAAGTTAAGGTTAGTGTTAGAGTTAGGTTTAAGATTATAGTTAGCATTAGCTTTAGAGTTAGGGCAGGATCAGGGATCTGGTTAATGTTAGGGTTAAGGTTAGAGTTACGGTTAGTTTTAAACTTAAAGTTAGATTTAGGGTTAAGTTTAGGAGAAATGGTTAGGGTTAGCGTTATTGTTAGTTTAAAATTTAATGTTAAGGTTAGTGTTAGAGTTAGAGTT
>NW_024342640.1:0-12116 GCF_902729225.1 Pteropus medius | reverse complement strand
GGGAAGAGGTGAGAGACTTTCTACTAAAATGTGATTTATAATCATTTTATGGAGGAAAGATGTGATAAGGTCAGACAAGAAATTATGGAAAATCAAGTGTGGATTATCTGCGGCAAAGACGATGACAGGAAAGGATGTGTTTTTGTGCCTCCTGGTCATTTTAACTTTGTTTCTGATTCTGCGTAATTCAAGGTTCCACATTCCAAGACTCCACCACAGTACAGATCACATTTTATTGCAACTGAATTTATTTCATAAGTTAATACTTGTTTTGAGTTAAGTTATTCTCATAACCAAATTCTATTATCTTATTCATGCAGAGTGGTGATTTTCCAGCAAAACTGGAAACTGCATCTTCAAAATGTTTACGTCTAGGTGAAGAAAATCAGTTTCTCCATCAGCGGTTATTATCCATGAAAGAAATACAAAAGAAATCTGAAAAACTAGAGAATGAAAACAAGAAGTTGAAACAAGAATTAGTAAACCTCAAGAGTCACATAAAAAAGAATATGGTAAAATACAGTGAAGTTGAACAGTATAAACAGGAGATTGAAGAAAGAGCAAGACAGGAAATAGTCGAAAAATTAAAAGAAGTTAATCTCTTTTTACAGGTTAATTATTTTGCTCTTTAATGTGCTTTAATTCATTTCACTGCACATTACATTTTGGGTACACACACTGTATGTGTTTCCTCTACTTCCCTTAATAGCAATTTGTTTTGTAGATTTGTGGAAGAACGAGGCATTTGTTTCTCCCTTTAAATATTTCATTTTCCGCATTTCACCAAAAATATTGATCTCAGAATGTTTCTCCCTGGAGAATCATTTTATTTTCAGACCTGTTGATATGAAATAAGAGTATTAGAAATAAAAGAACATTTGTGATTTAAAAATTGTACCATTCTCTTTATTAAATATTATTGTTCAATTTTTAACATTTTAAATTGATGCTGTTCTTTGAATTACCAGGGAGCAGGAGACTAAAAGTAGACTATTTGACTTTATTTTCATAATTCAGATTTAATTCAGTTGACATTGTTGATAAATATTTTATACTTAGGTTTTTTTTACATTTCAAGTTGCTCTCTGAATCACTGACTCAGAACCAAAGGAAATGAATATACTGTAATTATTCAGGATATACTTATTTCAAATGATTCCTTTTTATTTGCATTAGGCACAAGCAGCATCTCAAGAAAACTTACAGCAGTTAAGAGAGAAAAATAATGCTTCAATAAGAAGTCAAATGGAACTCAGAATTAAAGATCTGGAATCTGAACTCTCCAAAGTAAAAACTTCTCAAGAAGATTCTAATAAAATGCAATTGGAAACATATAAGCAACTCTACCTAGAGGAACTGAAAGTTAGAATGTCATTGGAAAGTAAACTAAATGTGTAAGTCAAAGCATGGAATCAGAGAAAATAAATTTAGCTCATAATTTGCCTCTAAAGCATAATTTTTAACGAACCAGGTTCACGAGATTAGTATAAAGTGAAAGCTAACTAAATATAATAATCTTGGAAAATTATGTCAGAAAACAAACTTGCCTTTAAATGTTAGTCCAGGACAGTTTGCATTTCTGCTCCATTTTTGTTTTGACATGACTATTTCCTCCCCCTTTTATATTTTCATATAGTAAACATGATCTAGTCTTTAAGCTAAGTGTTTTTGAAGTTTTATAATTTAGATGGCAATATTATTATAAAATTTTCTGTCTGAATTCTGCTAAGTAGCAATTTTAACGAGTTTAATTATTTTTTGGAAGACAACAGCTTAAACCCAAAAGGTTAGGTGCTCTGAACATTCTGGCTCTTGGTAAATGTACAAAGATTGTGATCTTTGTTATAATCACTAGAGGGTGTCTTGAGAAAACTGATCCTTTCTAGTTTTTCTGGCAGACCTAATGGCATACACATGAAATAGGGAAAGATGAGCACAGGGGTAAAGTGCCCTATAATTGACAAAATGGCTAAAAATAATAAGGTGGCCTCTCTGAGGATGGGGGTGTGGGTTGTAGAGGACAGAAAGGGCAGATCCCACCGCCAATTCTTTGGTAAAGATGTGATAAGCTAATTGCCTCTGGAGTTGTTTTGGTTCATTTTGATCATCAACTAGGCTATCTGGTCTCCCCTAGAGGCTGTTGCTCTAAATTATGTCCAGTCCAAATGGTTAATTTCTCCAAGATAATGAGTATATGGTACAAGGGTGGGGAAAACACATGTTTGGAAATGCCTTAGAGGGATTTTTAAAAAATCTCTAAACTGGTTTATTCCATATGCCTAATGGTATGCTCAAGAATCTCGTAAGTACAGCCATTCCTGAAGGCACCAAGTATCACCTGAGAAGCTGTCTGCATCACTGATCACCATTCCTCTCCCCTCCCTACTTTGAATTGATTATTAGTTAGTAATCCCCCTAGAAACCTATGTACTTGTTCAGAACAATTGTAAACCTATACAGGTATATAGGGGTCTGCTCTGACATATTTTCAGTATTAAAATTCTGTTAGGTAAGAAATTTCACTTACTATTATGGCAACTTAAAAAAAAATGCAGGTCATTAGGGAAGAATGAAATACTAAGCCTGTGTTTTTTACAATCTTCACAGGAAAAATGAAAAGCTAGCAGAGATCAGTTCCGAACTTCTAGAGAAACAGCAGAGCAGAACTTTACTCTGCACTGATATTACAAGGCCAGTCCTGGAGCCACCAGGTGTTGGAAGTCTTAATCATAGTTTCATAAGCCATAGAAATCTTGCTCCAAGAGTAAACTTGGTGACTTCTGCCTCAACCCCATGGACTTCAAATAATAGCATGGACGCTTACTTTACCAAGGTTGGTTATATTACCTTCTTTCCCTTGGGTTTCAGATTTCTGATTATGTTTTGTTGATAATTTGGTGAAATTCTGAGTTGTTTCCTTGATGAAAGCACACTAAGTAAAAGTCATAATTATGTGTGCTAATAAAGAAAGGAGACAGAAACTTTGTAATATTTCTGAAGTCCCTGAATCTCTCATGTTCAAGAGGTACCTATCATTAACTATTCAGTAAACATAACTAATCAGACACACTTTCAGTTTCATGAAAAGCTGTCTTTATATTCAGTTTTAGAAATTACAATAGAGTAAAATGGAATACTTGGTGATGCTTTGGGTTACTTTCTAAGTGATTTTAATTTGGTGATGGTTCAAAACAATTTTAAAATCCTGGTGCACCCCAGGTACTCCACCCTTAAGCATTAATGAATAATTGACTTGCACACCCTTAACCATATATGGTCTTTCTTTTGTTTTCCAAAGGTTGGTGGTTTAGGCCAGTTTTTGTTTTCTCTCACCTGTGCTACCTGAGCCTCCTGGGTCCAGGTGTGGGGGCTTAGTGGTGGGCTTGGGAGCCCTGGTCTGAGTAACCAGGGTGGTGGGTATCGCTGCTGTATCCAGGTCCCCAGGGTCTCTGGGCACCACCACTGGGGGTGGTGATGGAAGATGGGGCTGTGACAGAAGATGGTTAATAAGCCCCTATGAGCTGCTACATGGTTCTCTATGGCCACTGGGAGAACTGTGCTCTGGCCTGGAGCCTGAGGACTTGTCTCTGCTACTGCTACTAGTCTCTCTAGTGATGCAAACACTGCTGTAACTGGGGAGGGATCTGGGTTCCTGGGGAGGCAGGGGATGCTGTGGCCACCCCCTTTGACCCTCTGGTGGGCTGTGTTGTGAGAGAAGCACCCCAACTCCTCTACCAATATTGCCTTTCTTAAGGCTGCAAGCTCAGACTTGTCTGCCTGGAACTGCAGTTATGGGCCTGTCCCTGTCCTTCCCCCATCCTGCCTCCCTACACATTCCAATATACCCACCTTCCCACCTCCTGATGTGTGGATTTTTTAGGCATCCTAGTGTGCTGAGCAGAGGAGCCTTTGTTGGGTTATAGATGTCTGACTAGTTGCAGATTTAAGGGAAGTACAAGTGGTTGTCTCAATTGCCATGGTGCTGATATCACTTTCTAAAATATCCATTTCAATCAGTGCCATTGGTTTATGATTTGGATGCTGTTTTGAGGGTCTTCTCAATTCAAAGAAAAGTAGCATAGGACTGTGCTAAATGAGACTTCAGCCCTGTTTTTGGATTGGGCTGCATCATAATAAATCACAGGAGAGTAAAGCTAAGGATTTTTTGATAGCCTTTGGCCAAATAGGGTCTACGTGCTTTGAAGTGGTGAAACTGGACTACTGGGTACCAAAGAAAACGAATGTCAGATACTTCTATAAATTGTTAAGCATGATGCACACTTAAAAGATTCTTATTAGTTCTCACCAGAAAAATTAGATATAGCATTATTTTACAAGGTGAAGATGAAAGAGTATGTAAATATAAAAGCAATTTAAGAGAAGATTTTTTGCAGAAATATTTCCTTGTTTAATTCTTTTGTTCAAAAAGATGTGTTTATTATTTTAAAATATTTCTAGATCAATTGAGAAATAGTTTATTTTAAACTTAATGTTGTAGTTCCAAGAGATATATAGTTCCCTTGTGGGGCATTGGTTGTCCAATCACGCCAGGTTTAGTCAGAGAGATCATAAAGCAGCACTCTGTCAATATCCAGACATAGGTCTCCAACATCACTACAGAACACCTGGAAGAACTTTTTATACAGCTAGTCTATACAGAATTCTTAGACGAGCAGAAAGAAGGTGTCTTCTAGAGTTGCCTGTATTTTAATGAATGCTACTAGGAAAAAAAAAGTACTTTGAGAGAGGGAGTAACATCCCATCTAAAATGATAGAAAGGAGTGGTTTTTTTAATAGGGCACTACAAAACAACCACGTTCTGAAGATTTTTAGCTAAGATTCTTGAGAGTCAAATATTAAAAATAGCATAATATTGAATGTGTTTATCAGTCACCTTTATTTGCAAGGTTTTAACGTTTTGGACTGTTTCTACTATGAAGTTTTAACATATTCAGCCTTGTATTTCTAAATTTAATGACAGTAATGATAATAAAGTATTACTCTAAGTCTGTGATTTCAGTTGTACTGGTAGTTGAAGCAAGTTTTCTCCACATTCATAACACTTAGGTGTATGGCCTCTGTCACCAGTGCATGAAGTTTGGCCTTGCCCATGCGATGCCGCTGTAGTGGTACAGGTCACTACTTATCTGTTTTGCTAACCTTTACCTTCATTTTTCAAATTCTAGTTAAATCCTAGGATGTTAGTCCGATATTTCAGAATTAATTTTACACTTTAATTTCATTGTATTATTTAATTTTATTGTTATAAAAAAGTTAAAATTAGCCTGAACAGATATGTCACTAGTTATTTGATCACTAGTGATATATTACTAGTTATTAGATTTTTCTTACAAATAGAATGTTTTTCTAAGAACTGAAAATTTACTCCAGACAATTTTATAACAAATAAAACTTCTCTGGTTTCAAAAGTTTTTATGTTCAAGGCTTTTAGTATTTGTATGCCTAATGCCATGCGTGGCCACAATATTTATGCAATAAGTGGTTTTTAAATAGATTTTAAATAGGAAAATTCAATTTTACATTGATTGATTTTGGACTTTTCATCTATCGCTGACATTTTAAGAAATTTTCTAGTGAGTGAGGTTTTTTTATGTCTCAAATGTCTATTCAGTATAGCAAATCTTTTTCTAAATATGGTTATATAAATACATCAAAGCTAAAACAGTTAATAATTAAGACTCTCGGATGTCAGAAGCATGGCAGCATGAGGGGTTCCCTTGATCTCTCCGCTTGAAGTGATAACAAGGTGAATAGCTATAATCCAAGGGAAGATTTCCAGCCTAACACATGAACACTTCTGAGAGATATGCGCATCAGAGCATCCGAAGTGGGTGAATCGGGCCATCAGTTCCACGGGTCAATATTTCATTTTGCCACTTCTGCAAATGCTCCACAGTCATTTCATCTTTGGAAAGATACAGATAATTGATCAACTTCTTCCTATTCTTCATTCATTCATTATCTATGGACTCAATTTTTCAGCTCCTAGATCAACCAATTTTTCCTCAGTTCTTGGCTCTGCTGCAAAATACATGTTTTTAATATACACAAACTGACAAGTGCATTTCCTTCATACGTTAACCTATTTACAAATGAATAATGAATTGCAATGATTTATATGGGTAAAGTTGCTTGATTTTATGTCATTATATTTATTTTTATAACATTTATCATAAGAAAGACATCAAATTTTAACTGAAAAGTATCAATAGTTAGTGAAAATATATTAATTTAGGAAATGTATATGCGTGTGGTGGTATGTATGTGTTTATCAAATTGGTTTCGAAAGAAGAATTGAACATTATTTTTTAATCTGTAGTCTAAATCTAATAGAAAGATAGGCATTCAGTAAATTATCATAGAATGAATGAACATACATATATTTGTATTTTATTCTGCTTTCCTATTGTTAGTGGCTCACTGTTTCTTTTCCTAAAATGTTCCTTTTAAGAGAGAAAACTTTAAAGTAGGAGTTGCTTTGAACAAGGTACATGAATTATAAAGTCAAGGAAGAAGAAAACATTTCTGTACATGTTGTGTAGTTATCTTTTTTGTTGGAGCCTTTGTGATGTAGATGGCAAATGACACTCCTCTTCCTCTTCTGAGCCAGAATGTAGGAGTCAGGAAGGTGGAGATCACTTTACTCACTTTGTTACCTACACATACTAAGGACGTAGAGGGTGTAGTTTAGATGTGTGGCCACAGCGGGCTTCCAAACACTGACCCCCCTCCCCAAATCAAAGAATTCCCCCCACAGTTGTCAGCAGAGGAAACAATGCTTGACACCTGTCTCAGGGGCAGTCTGCTTACTGCGGAGATGAAGGCAGATTCGACTACACATTACTGTGGGAAAACAGATCCTTTCAAAGATGAGATCTGAAACCAAGCAAGCATTTCTTAAAGGTTCCTTCTCTCAAATTCAACCATTTGGAAAATTTTCCCTTCTTATATGAGGAAAGTAGAGAGAGTATAAGTCCTCATGTGGTAAACTGAGGCCTGAGAAATAAGGTAGGTACTTCTGTGATTTCCGACTGAGCTGGAACTGTAGTTGAAATTAAGCCCATGTCTTTAGTACATACCAACTAATGATGAGAGGTTGGACAGAAGTATGCTAGATGGTAAAAAGTAGTCTGTTTAGTGTTTTCAGTTATGCTATAGATACTCCGCAACATGGATAATTATTTAATTAATTTTGGTAAACCAAGGTCATTTAGGAGGGAAATTAAGTGTTCTTTAAAGAGTCAAATTCCTCAGTTTAAGCCTGCTTGGTTTACCAAAAGATATTCCCCTTCACGTTCCCACTCCTGTGGTTAAAAAATGTGTACTCTGTAAATTGAGTGTATTTACTGTGCATACTAGGAGTTACAGTATTAATTTCTGGTCCATTATTTTTATTCATGACCTTAAAACTTATAATTTAGTTAGAAAGCCATGTGTCTTATGCCTAAACATTTATGAGCTACATGACCAAGTTTTACATATTCTTTTTCTCTGAGTTATAGGTAAAAATCTATGTAATTTTCCTGAATACAGGCAAGTAGCTGGCATAGAACTTTAGGTTCATTAAGAAGACCCAAAGCCCATTCCTGGCCTGCCCTAATAGGTTTTATGTAAAATTAGAGACTTTGACTGAATCATGGACTATCATTCTTTAAAAAATTCTTTTCAAAAACTTGAACTGTTCTTTGTTTTAAAATGATTGCATGAAATTTTATTATATAAAACAAAGACAAATGGAGCTGACTAGCTAAAGAAGTGAGAGACTCTGACGCTGTGTAATCTTGCACATGTCCCCAGTGGAACCTTAAATTTCTATGGAACGTAGTTGAGAACAACCATTTATGAGAAAATCTTTCTCAGTAAAACTTCTTAAATTAAAATTACTTAACACGTTGTTTTCCTTTGTATGATTTTCTCACCTTTCTATACTTTTGATAAGTGGAAAAGTATAAATCAAATTGCAGATGTGTCCTCCTCATTAATGTTGGACTTCCAGCTCCATCCACTATCTGAACGCGATCCACACTTAGATGTAAACATAAAGACCATGGAAGTAAATATTTAGAAATAGTGCTTTAGGGGGCAAAGGTAATAAAATTACATCACTAATTTCTTAATGGAATTCATGAAAAATGTGATTTACATTTTATATATTTTTTTTGAATGGTAACACAAAATTGTTTCAATAAAGGTCTCTCCCTTTGTCTGGTATTGAATTCTTGATTTTACAAGGCCTTTCTAGTAATGATGTCACATTATTCATTTTATAAGACCTGCCCTTCATGCCGCTGTCAAAAAAGGTGTTATGGAAAACAGTCTAATAATAATGGGAAACACGTTAGCCAACAAATTTGTTTTCACATCTAAGCTTTGGAGAGGCATTGTCATTGTCGCTACAGTATTTATTATCTTCAGTATACTATTTTATACTATTTTAAACCCTGTTTTGGGCATTGAGTGAGAGGATACTTTTTATAAGAAAGGTCTGAAGGAAAATACTCTAGATGGGGACACTTGTAACATAGTTTGAAATATTCTGACACATCTCATAATTAAGTAAATGATGACTATAATTATTGAACGTTTCAAAAATTGGCCCTAATTTGTAGAGAGGAAACAAAGTTGCAATTAAAGGATTATATATTGTTTTTGTTGTTTCTAACTCTAGAGAGTCATCAATCAGAAAGTAGGTTGAAAACTGACTCTAACCATTATTTCTCCCTTGTACAAGTAGATTTTCTGAAATCTTTTGTTCCATGTAAAGAAATGTTTCAGTTCTAGTACACAGAGAAAAATAGTTTTACATATTTTTTGTGAGTAGAATTTGCATGTAACATAACATTACCACTTTCATCATTTTACTTTCAAAAATTAATAACATAGAACATATCTTATTTTAATTTACTAAAAATGTAAGGATGGAAAGATTATATTATGGAAAACTTCATTAAAATGAAAAAAACTGATTAAACATATAAAGGGCAGGATTTCTAAGAATTGCAAAATAATACATTCAGTATAAAGTAAGACTTCACCTACTTAAACTTTTACTTAAGCTTCTTCGTACCAATCAGATGATACATCGCCCTTCTAAACTTATATTTATTCAGTAGACCATATCGATTGTACTTTTATCAGATGAATCTAAATAACATTACATATATATGTTCTCTATTATCTAAAATTTAAAAAGTAGAAATTTATTTTATTTATATGATAATTCTATGTATGTAATCCCCAAGTTAGGTCTTGTCTCTCAAAGTATTATTTAAAGAGCATATTACATAAGTTATATATCATTCCTACAATAATGTCTCTATTTAAATTAAATAATAATATTTGCTTTATCTCAGATGTGGCAGGAGATGGATAAAATGATAACTAAAGAATTCAAAGAAGGTATGTTGCCAAAATTTATTAATTCAGTTTCGATATCTTTGATTTCTTATATGAGCAGTAAATAGTAAACAGAATCGCATATATGTTTGGATAATAGATACTACGTTAAGTATTTTCTTCCACATAGCAAATGGAAAATGTGAAAGCATAAACATTCATAATGAAAAATACACTTATTCCTCATTTATTTATCATGTTCCATAGCTTGTTAAAAACCTCAAAGGTCCAGGTATCTCTTTTTATTTCTAGCTACCCCCTTTCTTTCCTCTGCCATCCCTATGGAACTGTCAACCTGCACACTGAAACCACTGTCAGAAACTGAGCTTCATCAACTTCTCATGCTTTTCCTAGTATTAGATAAGGCCCCAAATCAGACTCATCAAGAAATACTTAGCCAAGCCATTACAGTTCCTATAGCTGTCACTTGCTGGATGACATTTCCATCTCCAGTCATTGAATTGTCTTTGGTTTACCTTTTGCCCTGAGGAGAGAAAATCCAAATTCCTTTGCATGGAATAAAAACATTAGGATTAATTTAGTTCTTCCCTAATAATTCAGCCTTATCTCTTGCTCCTTACCTTATTCTGCTCCTTTGCTCTAGCATCTAGCCAAACTGGACTACTTCTAATTCCACAAATGTTTTCCCTCATCACTCATCTTTGTATCTACCTCTTCCCTCTATCTTACATACTATTTCTTGTCCTTCAGTTATCAACTTATATATCACCTCCACCAAAAAGATGGCACAATACTGGAATGTTTCTTCTGTTTGTTCCAATAGTGTCTTGTTTTATGTTTGTCATGGCATATATAACTCTGAATGAAAATTGTCTGATCATCTGTTTTTTCGGTTTATACTATACGATTGTTTAGGTGTAAACCATGTCATCGTCATCTCGTAACTCCAGTGCTTGTCGTACTACCTTAACACACGGTTGTTGAAAAAATGAATGAAGGTGATGAAACCAGCTCTGACACTTAAGAGCAATTAATTCAGTGTGCAACCATGAGCAAATTATATTTAATAGTAATTTCATACTGTGTATTTTTTATTGTTTTTAACACTTAAACTTAGTCATATTTTAGATAACAAATATAGTCATTTTTCTTTCCAGCAACTGCTGAATTTGGATCTGAGTCCCATAAACCTTCTCCTCTACAATCCACTGGTGATCTACATTTGAAAGCCTCACAAGAACATGTACAAATCTTGATGAAAAATTATATGATCTGAAACATAAATAATAAAAATGTATTTACTGATCTGTTTATATAACTTTTTAATTGTTGCCATTAACCATATGACATGTGAACATTTTTATTAAAGGAAAATATTTGTGTATCATATGTGGATGTTCCAAATTTATATAGTATTTAAAACTGTTTCTTGACATCTACCTAAATTTTCAGCAGATTTTGTGAATGAAAACAAGCCCAAATACCAGCTGTTTAAGCAAGACCCAAATGGCCACATTTTCATGAGTACTTTTATGGTGTTCAGTGATAGCTCTTTCGTATTTTTCAACATTTTAATTTTTCATTGAATTTATTGATGTGACATTGGTTAATAAAAGTATATAGGTTCCAAAAGTAATGTTTAATAATATATCACATATATATTACATTGAGTGTTCATCGCCCAAAGTAAAGTTATCTTCCATCCCTATATATTTGACCCACGTTACCCTTATCTACCTCCCCCCACTCTCTTTTCCTTCTGGTAACTACTAGACTGTCATCTGTGTCCATGAGTCCCTACTTGTTTCTCTTGTTTGTTTAATGCTTTCAATTTTATATCGCATTTATGAGTGACATCCTGTGGTTCTCAATGTTTTCTGTTTGACTTATTTTGCTTAGCATGATCGTCTCAAGATCCAACCATGTTATTGCAAATGGCAGTATTTCATCTTTTCTCATGGCGGAGTGATATTCCATTCTATATATGCCCCACTTCTTCTTTATCCGGTCATCTATTGGAGGACACTTCAGTTGTTTCCAAATCGTGGCCACAGTGAATAATGCTGCTGGAAAGATTGGGGTGCATATATCTTTATGAATGAATGTTTTCAAAATTTTGGGATAAATACCCAGAAGAGAGATTGCTGGGTCATATGGTAGTTCTATTCTTAGATTTCGGTGGTACCTCCATGCTCTTTTCTATAGTTGCCGTACCAATTTACATTCCTAGGATTGTTTGCTTTTATTGTTGTTGACTTGTATGAGTTCTTTGTTTATTTTGGCCATTAGGGCCTTATCAGAGATGTTGATTGCAAATATATTCTTCCATTTAGTTGGTTTCCTCTTTGTCTTGTTGATTTTTTTTTCTTTTTTCTGTGCAAATGCTTTTTTAGATTGATATAGTCCCATTCAGTTATTTTGGCTTTATTTCCCTTGCCTTTGAGGTCAAATTCATAAAATCCTCTCTAAATCCAAGGTCCATGAGTTTAGTACCTATGTTTTTTTCCATGTAATTTATTGTTTCAGGTATTATATTTAAGACTTTGATTCATTTTGAGATCATTTTAGTGTATGGTGACAGAGTCTAGTTTTATTCTTTTGCATGTGACCTCCCAATTTTTTAGCACCATTTATTGAAAAGCCTTTCCTTTATCCATTGTATGTTTTTGACTTCTTTGTCAAATATTACTTGCATACACACACACACACACACACACACACACACATACGTGTGCATG
>NW_024342639.1:0-4496 GCF_902729225.1 Pteropus medius | reverse complement strand
GTGTCCACACTGGGCGGGAGGTGGAGGGCGAGAGCCGGCCGCCTGTCTCCTGTGGTAGAGCAGGGGTCCAGGCAGGTTTCCTTCGAAAATCCACCATATACATATATATGCATATAGATGAACATATATATGCATATATATGTATATGGTAGCTTGGCAAAAAGCTCTCTGGTGACGTCCATTTCGAGCCAGAATCGCAGACTTCCGAGAAAAGGCTCACTTGTGGCAAATGCACAGCCCTCCCGGGGCCTTGGGGCTCTGTGGGCGATGCTCGGTCATCTGCGGGTACTGGGGTAGCGAAGTTGGAGAGCACTCACTGACACTTTGAGCTCCTAGAGGTACAAACTACGTCTCATTCGTCTCTGTATCCTCTTGCAGGGTTCACGGCCACCCACAGACAGCGTAGCCAGGGATGCTTTGGCCCCTCCGTCCATGGGGGCCGTCACCCGCTGGAAAGAGATCAGCTGGGAGACACTGCAGACAGCTGTGGGTCTGAATGCGGCCTCCGTGCCTTAGGAGCTTTGCGATCAGCTCTCTGAGCCTTTCATTTCTTCATTTTGAATGCGTCCACGGGGACCATCACGCCCATCCCAGGCAGAAAGGTGAGGGCTAGGGAGGTGTCTGCTTCCGTCCTGAAGTCTGATTTCCACTGCGGAAAGCGGGAAGGAGCCGAGGCCTTAGGAAGGAGCCCTGGGGCCTCTGGGATGAAAAGAGATCCTGCTGAATTGTGGCTCTGGAACGCCCGGTGTCCACACTGCGGGGAGGTGGAGGTGCTAGGAGCGGCCTGTCTGATCTCAAATGTCTAAGGAAAACACAGCCTTTTGTTATAAAATCACCATATATATATAAATATATATATAGAAAGAGAGAGAGAAATCCATAGATACATAGATAGATAGATAGATAGATAGATAGATAGATAGATAGTTAGATAGATAGATGGATAGATAGATAGAGATATCTATAGATACAGATAAAGATATAGATATAGATATATCTAGGGGAGCTCTGGCAAAAAGCACTCTACAGACGTGCATTTTGAGCCAGAATCGCAGATTTTTGAGAAATGGCTCACTTGCGGCCAATGCACAGAGCTCCCGGGGCCTTGGGCTCTGTGGGCGATGCTCGGTCATCTGCTTGTACTGGGCTACCGAAGTTGGAGGAGCACTCACTGACACTTTGAGCTCCTAGAGGTACAAACTACGTCTCATTCGTCTCTGTATGCTCTTGCAGGGTTCAGGGCCACCCACAGACAGCGTACCCAAGGATGCTTTGGCCTCTCCGTCCATGGCGGCCGTCACCCGCTGGAAAGAGTTCAGTTGGGAGACACTGCAGACAGCTGTGGGTCTGAATTCGGCCTCCGTGCCTTAGGAGCTTTGCGATCAGCTCTCTGAGCCTTTCATTTCTTCATTTTGATTGCGTCCACGGGGACCATCATGACCATCCCAGGCAGAAAGGTGAGGGCGAGGGAGGTGTCTGCTTCCGTCCTGAAGTCTGATTTCCACTGCGGAAAGTGGGAAGGAGCCGAGGCCTTAGGAAGGAGCCCCGGGGCCTCTGGGATGAAAAGAGATCATGCTGAATTGTGGCTCTGGAACGCCCGGTGTCCACACTGCGGGGAGGTGGAGGTGCGAGGAGCGGCCTGTCTTCTGTGGTAGAGCAGGGTTCCAGGCAGGTTTCCTTCGAAAATCCACTATATACATATATATGCATATAGATGAACATATATATGCATATATATGTATATGGTAGCTTTGGCAAAAAGCTCTGGTGACGTCCATTTCGAGCCAGAATCGCAGACTTCCGAGAAAAGGCTCACTTGCGGCAAATGCACAGCCCTCCCGGGGCCTTGGGGCTCTGTGGGCGATGCTCGGTCATCTGCGGGTACTGGGGTAGCGAAGTTGGAGGAGCACTCACTGACACTTGAGCTCCTAGAGGTACAAACTACGTCTCATTCGTCTCTGTATCCTCTTGCAGGGTTCACGGCCACCCACAGACAGCGTAGCCAGGGATGCTTTGGCCCCTCCGTCCATGGGGGCCGTCACCCGCTGGAAAGAGGTCAGCTGGGAGACACTGCAGACAGCTGTGGGTCTGAATTCGGCCTCCGTGCCTTAGGAGCTTTGCGATCAGCTCTCTGAGCCTTCATTTCTTCATTTTGAATGCGTCCACGGGGACCATCACGACCATCCCAGGCAGAAAGGTGAGGGCGAGGGAGGTGTCTGCTTCCGTCCTGAAGTCTGATTTCCACTGCGGAAAGCGGGAAGGAGCCGAGGCCTTAGGAAGGAGCCCCGGGGCCTCTGGGATGAAAGAGATCATGCTGAATTGTGCCTCTGGAACGCCCGGTGTCCACACTGCGGGGAGGTGGAGGTGCGAGGAGCGGCCTGTCTTCTGTGGTAGAGCAGGGGTCCACGCAGGTTTCCTTCGAAAATCCACCATATACATATATATGTATATAGATGAACATATATATGCATATATATGTATATGGTAGCTTTGGCAAAAAGCTCTCTGGTGACGTTCATTTCGAGCCAGAATCGCAGACTTCCGAGAAAAGGCTCACTTGCGGCAAATGCACAGCCCTCCCGGGGCCTTGGGGCTCTGTGGGCGATGCTCGGTCATCTGCTGGTACTGGGGTAGCGAAGCTGGAGGAGCACTCACTGACACTTTGAGCTCCTAGAGGTACAAACTACGTCTCATTCGTCTCTGTATCCTCTTGCAGGGTTCACGGCCACCCACAGACAGCGTAGCCAGGGATGCTTTGGCCCCTCCGTCCTTGGGGGCCGTCACCCGCTGGAAAGAGGTTGGCTGGGAGACACTGCAGACAGCTGTGGGTCTGAATTCGGCCTCCGTGCCTTAGGAGCTTTGCGATCAGCTCTCTGAGCCTTTCATTTCTTCATTTTGAATGCGCCCACGGGGACCATCACGACCATCCCAGGCAGAAAGGTGAGGGCGAGGGAGGTGTCTGCTTCCGTCCTGAAGTCTGATTTCCACTGCGGAAAGCGGGAAGGAGCCGAGGTCTTAGGAAGGAGCCCCTGGGCCTCTGGGATGAAAAGAGATCATGCTGAATTGTGGCTCTGGAACGCCCGGTGTCCACACTGCGGGGAGGTGGAGGTGCTAGGAGCGGCCTGTCTGATCTCAAATGTCTAAGGAAAACACAGCCTTTTGTTATAAAAATCACCATATATATATAAATATATATAGAAAGAGAGAGAGAAATCCATAGATACATAGATAGATAGATAGATAGATAGATAGATAGATAGATAGTTAGATAGATAGATGGATAGATAGATAGATAGAGAGATATCTATAGATACACATAAAGATATAGATATAGATATATCTAGGGGAGCTCTGGCAAAAAGCACTCTACAGACGTGCATTTTGAGCCAGAATCGCAGACTCGGAGGAAATGGCTCACTTTATGGCCAATGCACAGAGCCCCGGGCCTGGGCCTGCATGCATGCTCGGTCATCTGCTTGTACTGGGCTACTGGGTTGGAGGAGCACCACTGACACTTGAGCTCCTAGAGGTACAAACTACGTCTCATTCTGTCTCGTATCCTCTTGCAGAGGTCTACGGCCACACACACAGACAGCGTACGATGCTCTGGCCCCTCCTCGGCCCATAGCCGCCACCACACTCGGGAAAGAGGTCAGCTGGGAGACACTGCAGACAGCTGTGGGTCTGAATTCGGCCTCCGTGCCTTAGGAGCTTTGCGATCAGCTCTCTGCGCCTTTCATTTCTTCATTTTGAATGTGTCCACGGGGACCATCACGACCATCCCAGGCAGAAAGGTGAGGGCGAGGGAGGTGTCTGCTTCCGTCCTGAAGTCTGATTTCCACTGCGGAAAGCGGGAAGGAGCCGAGGCTTTAGGAAGGAGCCCCGGGGCCTCTGGGATGAAAAGAGATCATGCTGAATTGTGGCTCTGGAACGCCCGGTGTCCACACTGCGGGGAGTTGGAGTTGCGAGGAGCGGCCTGTCTTCTGTTGTAGAGCAGGGGTCCAGGCAGTTTTCCTTCGAAAATCCACCATATACATATATATGCATATAGATGAACATATATATGCATATATATGTATATGGTAGCTTTGGCAAAAAGCTCTCTGGTGACGTCCATTCGAGCCAGAATCGCAGACTTCCGAGAAAAGGCTCACTTGCGGCAAATGCACAGCCCTCCCGGGGCCTTGGGGCTCTGTGGGCGATGCTCGGTCATCTGCGGGTACTGGGGTAGCGAAGTTGGAGGAGCACTCACTGACACTTTGAGCTCCAGAGGTACAAACTACGTCTCATTCGTCTCTGTATCCTCTTGCAGGGTTCACGGCCACCCACAGACAGCGTAGCCAGGGATGCTTTGGCCCCTCCGTCCATGGGGGTCGTCATCCGCTGGAAAGAGGTCAGCTGGGATACACTGCAGACAGCTGTGGGTCTGAATTCGGCCTCCGTGCCTTAGGAGCTTTGCGATCAGCTCTCTGAGCCTTTCATTTCTTCATTTTGAA
>NW_024342638.1:0-726 GCF_902729225.1 Pteropus medius | reverse complement strand
AACGAGACAAGAAAGGCCGCGCAGGGTATGACTCCATTCGTACGAAAGGTCCAGAACAGGCCCGGCCAGAGACGGGAAGGGGGCCGGGGGACGGGGAGATGGCAAGGACGTGGGCAGCTGCCCTGGAATAAGACAGCTGCGTGTGCTGTGAATGCGCTAAAAACCGATGACTCGCACACGTCAAACTGGGTAAGTTAGTGACTTATGTTACGTACATTGTATTTCGATGTCTTCCAAAGTAATGAGGACGTCGATAAAGCAAAAGTTTGTCCGTCGCGATGGTGAGGACAGAGCAAAAGGAAGAGGGGGGCCCGAGCTCTAGTGGGGGAAGGTCGCCCCTGCGGGTCACCCCTCTGGACGCCGACGATTCTGCTCCAGGGCCCGGCACCCCTCCCTCCCACCTCGTCTGCAAGACCCAGGCCACAGGTGCCTCCGGGCCTACCTGGACTCGGTGACGTTGGCGGGGCTCCCCCTGCACAGCCTCTCCACCTGCACGTAGACGGAGCAGTTGACGCGGCTCCAATCAGGGTCACACACCGCCAGGAAGTTGGGCCGCAGACGGCCGATCATGTACTTGGCCAGGTCCGTCAGGGACTGGCTCACCGCGGCCCCAAACAGGAACGTCCCCAGCACCTTGTAGACCGCGGCCACGTAGTTGTTGAAGGTGGAGCGGGAATGGAGGCGATCCGTGTACACCAGATAGGCCTCCCCGGCCGAGACCTGCAA
>NW_024342637.1:0-301 GCF_902729225.1 Pteropus medius | reverse complement strand
TTGAGCTCCTAGAGGTCCAAACTACGTCTCATTCGTCTCTGTATGCTCTTGCAGGTTTCAGGGCCACCCACAGACAGCGTACCCAGGGATGCTTTGGCCCCTCCGTCCATGGCGGCAGTCACCCGCTGGAAAGAGTTCAGTTGGGAGACACTGCAGACAGCTGTGGGTCTGAATTCGGCCTCCGTGCCTTAGGAGCTTCGCGATCAGTTCTTTGAGCCTTTCATTTCTTCATTTTGAATGCGTCCACGGGGACCATTACGACCATCCCAGGCAGAAAGGTGAGGGAGAGGGAGGTGTCTGC
>NW_024342636.1:0-480 GCF_902729225.1 Pteropus medius | reverse complement strand
TTTTTTTTTTTTAATTTTTAATTTTTTTTTTTATTAAGTTAACTAGTTTATGTATCCTATTTTTTTTTTCTCAAAGATTCAGGTTTTGGATTTATTTTTCTAGTTTTAAAATTTATTAATTCTGCTTTTATATTATTACTTCTACTTTCTTTTTATTTTGTTTTTCCTTTTCAGTCTTTTAAACTGATGGCTTAATTCATTTATTTTCATTTCCTCTTTTCTAAGTAACAAATATTTAAGGCTATGACTTTTTTTTTGAGCACTGTTATATAGTGTTTTCATTTTCATTATATCTTAAAAACTCAACAATTTCAGTTTATGGCTCTTCTTTGACCCATAATCCAGGTTGTTTAAGAATTTTTAAATTATCAAATGATAATTTTTATTTTATTTTTATGATTTGTTTCTAGTTTTATTTTATTATAAACAAATATATTGGTTGAGGATTACTCTGTGGTCTAATTACAATCAATTTTTGTG
>NW_024342635.1:0-395 GCF_902729225.1 Pteropus medius | reverse complement strand
GACACGCCCTTCGACACTCCCTTAGGCTATACTTAATCTTCTTCCTGAAATTCAACAGAACCAGCCTTTTCTTTTTTATGCAAGCAGGCCTCCTGAGATAAACCATGCACTCTTTTGAATTTGGGGAGCTTTGGCTCCCTACACTTCAGGCACGGCTGGATCCAGGAGCTCACGTGATGTCATCAAGAATTCGTTCTTGCCATCTTTCAGCTCTGTGTTCCTGGGTGTGGCTTTCTTTCTCCCTGGTGATAGGAATGGCCTGCAGTATCCTTTTCACTGAGAGACACCAGAAAGAAGAGATTGTTTCTCTAGTAGTTCCATCCAAATTCCTAGGGCTGACTCTGATTGGTCGGCTCGCATCACATGCCCATCGCCTTGGCTGGGGAAGTGGGACT
>NW_024342634.1:0-90809 GCF_902729225.1 Pteropus medius | reverse complement strand
ATCTTGTTCTCTCTGAGAACCCACAGTAGAGAAGGGCAGTGGAAAGCTCTCTCCACGTGCGGATCTCACATTGCTGTTGTGCTTTTGTTCTTTATCCCGTGCATATTTGAGTATGCCCGACCTCTGTCTGCTTTCCCCTTTGACAAAATGGTGACAGTATTTTATACCATCCTAACTCCCTTGCTCAATCCTTTGATTTACACTTTCAGAAATAAGGAAGTGAAAAATGCCATGAGCAAAGTGTGGAAGAGAATAACAGTGGTTTGTAATGAAAGATAAACATTAAACTTTGAAAACAATTTGAAGATGGAAAAAGCCTAATTGTCTTTGATTAAAACTTTATGTGGATGGGCCTTGTTTGATGGGAAGTAATGTAATGCAATAATAAAAAAAAAAGCATCAACATGGAGTCAGGAAGTATGATTTTCACTCTCAAATGACTTGTCATCTCAGTATCCTCATATGTAAATTAAAGAACTGAATTTTGTGCTTGCTTAGAATCTAAACACCAAAAAAGAAAAAAAAAAAAGAACGGAGAAATTACTTATCAGACCTCTTGTTACCTATTCCATGCTTTGTGGAGAGAAGATGAAAATACCTTAGGGATTAGAAAAAGAAATTTGCTCAAACTATTTCAAGTGAAAAGAAGTTTATATTTAGGACATTGCTTTCGGTGACTGATGAAAAAACCAGAGCTCGGGAAGAGAAGAAATCAGAGTGTTCTCAGAACTTCAACTGTAGGTGTTTCTGTGACATGTGACCACCTTTGGTTTCTCCTCAGATCGTATAAATCTTTCACCTTTTATGCTTTGAAAATATCGCATCTCATACGTTGGCTTTCAGGAGCCCTCTCATTACCTACTTTTTATTTTTTGAGAGCACTTATCACTTGCCAATATATTATATAATTTATATACTTTTTTTTGTCTGCCTCTTTTTATAGACTGTAAGCTATGAGACTGTAAGCTCTTTTTATAGACTGTAAGCTATGGCTCATTGATGTATCATTTATCTAGAACAACCCAATGTGGGAGCTTAATATTTGTTGAATCAACGAATATATGAGATATCTTCTTATATTCAAATTTAACCATTTTTTAAAATACTAACACATTACAGTGTCAAATTTGGCAAAGGAATATACTTGTTGCTGACATTAGCCCTTAGACCTGATGATAACTATAATTCGTGCTTTGACCTAACAAAGAGCAGAGTATTTAAAATAAATTTTAAATTCTTGTTAATTTTCCACATGCAAAATTTAACTGTAATATACACAAATTCAAATAGAAAATAAAGCCATTGTTCGCTATCCACTCTTTTTCTCATTCTTCATTCCTTTTTCTATTTCTTGGAAAAATAAATGTTGCTCTCAGTGTTTTTGTTTTTACTCTTAAAGTATTTCTGATCCAAATAAAATTGTCTATTGTCACAAATTTTCTTAGTTGGTTTAATCTGGCTGGAGTTTCTGAATTACTCGCAGGAAATCTTACCTTAGTAAAATGAAACTTTAAAGGAACAGAGTTTAAATTAGAGTCTGAATTCATCCAAAGACGACACACGAGACAGGTGAATCAGACCCTAAATAGTACAAACCTCAGTTTGTACTCAGTTGTCATCTATTCTCATTTCCACAGTTTCCATGATTGAATGACCACAGTCAACTACATTCAATAAAATGCTAATATTTCTTTGACAGAACCTGGAATCCAGTTAGGTAATTCAGTCATTCAGTCGATGATTTTTATTTTTAATGAAATATATTTGGGGTGACATTCGTTAATAAAATCATATAGATAGCAAGTGTACAATTCAAAAATTCATCATATGTATAGTGCATTGTGTGTTCACCATGCAAAGTTAACTTTCCTTCCATGACCATGTATTTGATCTCCTTTACCCTTATCTTCCTCCTCCCTCCTCATTTCCCTCTGCTACCCACTAGACTGTTGTCTGCATCCATAAGTCTCTGTTTGTTTGAAATGTTCATTTGTTGCTTTCAGTTTTATGTCCCATGTATAAGTGAAATCAGATGGTTCCCGATGAATTTTAATGAGCACTCCTGGGTCAGTTCCCTCAGATCTTGCAGAAACTGTAAGAGATCATACACTCAGTGGTAGGTGGTCAGTTTAAGGCTTTTTGACTGGGAAATTTAATGCGAAGGCTCATTGCTTGGCTGCTCTTGTTTTCCGGGCCAAGGAATCTTGTGATGTTATTGTATATATTCTTAAGATAAAATAAATTTAGACTTGTACTTAAGAAATTTGGATTCTAGACTCAGTTCTGTTACCAGTTGGCTGTAGGACCTTTCATGAGTTATTTCACTTTTTTGGTCCTTAATTCCTCATGTTTAAGGAGGGTTAATAGAAGCACAAATATTTTCTCTGCACTTCTGCTGAGCCAGGGATTCTTTCTATTCATACGTTGTATATTTTAATATTTATAGAAACTCTTTAAAGGTAGGTCTTCATATTCCCATTTAATTGATGGAGACGCTGAGGCTCAAAGACTTTAAGTGATACCCCCAAAACCTTCCCTTGCATTCTCCTAGACCATTCATAACAACAAAGGCCCAGTGTTGGGGTGTGATTTTCTCTATGATGTTTCTCTGAGACACTGGAGTTTGCTGGTTGCCACTAGACCCTTCAGCAAAAGTACATAAGCATGCTGCGATCGATTCCTGGCATTCTCTTACCTACATTCGGGTCTCCCACCTCTCTCCTTCTACTTTTACTCTGGATCTTTCACTTCATCCTCCCTGAAGTTTCCTAGCAGTCAATGTCATACCTTGTGGACTGTTCTTAGGCCAGAGTCCTGGCTAGTAATATGGTTTCTCAGGTAGGAAAGTAATGTCATATAATTTATTCCATCTTTAATAACTTGCAACCACTCAATAGCAAAGATCTAACTTTCTTTCCTGTAAGTGGAAGGGCACATATCTTTAAAAATGAAAAGAAAATACATAAGACAAGTATTTAAGGATTCCTTTCCTTTTTCCTTCTTTCTTCCTTTCTACACTGATAGAAAAACAGATAGGATTATCTTTCTCTGTCTGACTTATTTCACTTAGCATATATCTTCCGGGTCCATCCATGTTGTTGCAAACGATAAGACTTCATTCTTTTTTATGGCCAAGTAATATTCCATTGTATACATGCACCACAACTTCTTTACCCAATTGTCTATTGATGGGCACTTAGGTTGCTTCCTTATCTTAGCTATTGTAAATAATATTAAATGCCAACTGTAAATGAAAAAAAGTTAACCCCCCCATACCTCCGTAGGATTAGAAATGGGAGAACTTAATAGTAATAATTTAAAATAATTATTAATACAAGTTGTCTTTTACAAAGAGAAAATTGGAAACTCAAGAGGTTAAGAAACTTGTTTAAATCACATAGCAGGTGAATGGCAGGGCTGAGACTCATGCCTACTATATACATTTCATTTATGTTAGCCTTTAACAGGCTTCTCACACTTTAATGCCTCTAGAAGACATGGGCTTAAACAAATTCTACAGAGAAGGGAACAGATTGTCCTTACTTGCAAGTCATAGTGAGTTGATGTTTAACTAATTAACCCGGAGGTTTGTTTTTACTCTTGGACTATCTAAGAGAAGTAACTCGTTGGACATTCTTTGGTGCTTGAGTTGGGAATCATAGCTTCCTTGGAGCTGCTGGGGCTGAAAGCCTGCCTTAGGCATTCACAAACTTTTGTGGGCATTACTACAAGTATTCAGTGTAGTAAAAACACGTTACTTGGGCTTTTCCATAAACAAACAAATAAACAAACAAAAAACTGTGAGGAGAGAGCAGGAATAGTTTCCTTCATAAAGTTTCAAGAAACAATTTAAGAAAGTTCCCCAACGTTTCATGACCCTCTTCCCTGCATTAATATAGATCTTGATTTGTCTCACTTGGACTTGTGGGGAGGAAACTTGTGAAGTATGGCCACATGCAGAGTCTCCTATCTCCATAAACTCCCTATACCTCAGAACTTCTAATGATGCAGAAGTCTCAACGAAGCAGAGTTTGCATATTTCATTCAGGCTTTATATGATTATGTTCTAAGTAAACTAAAATTGAAGATATGACAAATATTCTTTATTGGAAGTCATCTTTTTGCCCATAAGAAAAGAAGTCTGTTTTTCATTCTATATAAAATATTTCTTCGTGTTGCTTCCTCAAAGCTGATCTGACAGAATCTACACTCAGTATATTTTCTAAAAAATGATGGAGCTGCTGGAGAGCATTCTCACCAGTGAAGGATGCGTAAGAAATTAACAGTTACCTTTGGAGTGTGGGATTGGGAAATTATGAAATTTTGAAGGGTAATTTTTTATAACTTCAGTATTCATTTCATACTGTATTCAGTATTCATACTGTAAACTTCAGTATTCATTTTAAAATAAAAATATTTCTAATAAATATTAAAACAACCAAATTAGAAGAGTGTTTGACAGTAGTTATCAATAATTATGAAAATGTTCTCATTTTATCTCAGTAAATCCCTGGAAATTTTTTTGAAATTATTAAAAATAAGCAAAAGACTATATATGAAAAGAGATTTCTTCAAAATTTTTTTATTAATGTGAAAATCGGAAAGCAACTTAAAATAAATGGTTGAATTTATATTATGGAAATTTAATATATTGACTTACAACAACAATCGTGTTTGTCTTTTAATCTGTCTCAGCCACTCACTCCATGGTCACACCCCAGATCATTACCAATAATTCAAACCCTTCCAAAATCTCAATTTTAGCCTCACAAATTTTCAACCCCATCTCCATTTTTGCCAGCTCATTTCTCCTACTGCTCAGCTCTAATAATTCTTTGACCCCAATGTGGCATATATATCCATTTTCCTAATTTTATGTCTCAAGGTTCTGTTTTGAAAGCATTTGAATCTGGTCCTATGAAGATATTTAAGTTTAACTGGTGCTTAATTAACCAAGCCACCAATTAAATAAAACTTTAATTCTTTTCTCTTCTTGCTCTGTCAAATTTATTATAGTGGTAGAAATGTTTATCTCTGCTTGAATGAAACCTCAGAAAGCTTCAGGAGTTTTCTCCTTGTTATTAGACAATACAGAGCCCAGACTCCCACAGATTTTAGACAAGGGCTCAATTAGAGAGGATGAGAGAAGGAGTCAGGGGATAGAAAGGTTTTGCTCAACCTGATACCTTAACAATCTGGCTTTCTGTCTCTGGGCCTGGCAGGTATTAAAAGATTTTTATTTTCCATCTTTTTGGGGACTTTTTATAGGCCTTCTAATTCTAGAACCGTCGATGTAGGAAGAAAATGTCTATTTCTTATGATCACTTGTTGACCCCTCCCTCAGCCCTTAGGAAGTCAGAGGTTACCTCTAAGTGGCCTTAGTGGACCGGTCCCTAGAAGACTTCCTTATGGCTCCACATGGCAGTTCATGAAGAAACATCCATGCATCTCTGCTCTGAGGAATACAATTAATGTGGAAACACTGTTAATGTAGGCGGAAGCCACCGTCACCTGACTCCACAGGTAAGTCAGCCAGTCTCTCTTCCTGTCTACACTTTTCTGATCTTAGTCCCTTGGGCACAGCAATATGGAGGGTTGCATGCTAGGTTCTCAGAATAGCACTCTGAAATAATCTCCCTCCATTACACACACACACACACACATACACACGCACACACGCACACACACACTCAGAGTTTGAGGTGAGAGGCAGGCATATCTTTCAGTGATTTCCCCAAAGCTATTCTCACAAACCGCTCTGCCATTTTGTACTCTAACCAGGTTTGCATTCTTTGTCTAGTTGTAAGATACTTATATTTATTATTTCCTTTGGTTTTGAGATAGCTATATGGTGACTTGGACACGCTTTGTTACTTTGCCTCTATTGTGTCTAGTTGAAATTTGTTTTAATATCTCATTACATAAGTATTAATTCACAAATAATTCGTGTTAATGCTGGACTTTAAGAGAAAATATTTTAATTTAGAAAAGGATTGTACATTACTCCGATTTGAGAAATATTCGTGTTGCTCATGTAAAAGATACGTTTTATGGACCAAAGTTTGTACACTTTAAATTTGTCTGTAAACAGAGAAAACTTTAGGTGAATTGGGCAGAGATGGACTTTTTGAAGGAGTAATGCAGAAAGAGGGAAGGGCCACCCTAAGCCTAGGGGTAAGGGGAAGTGAAGAAAGTCTGAAAATCAATCTCGGATGTGTCAGAGAAAAAGAAAATAAATAACAAAGTGACTTTATAAAAGATCTAAGACAGCACTCATAAAATTCTTTTGTGATTTCTGTGGCGAGGGGAGCCATTTTCAGTTTCCCATCTCTGCATCTAGGTATGAGCCTTCTTGTACAAACAAAGAATCTCAGCATCCTGGAGAGAATCATCACTGGGTTGTCAACAACAATGGGTCTAGTTATGATGAAATAGTTTTGGTGCCAATCAATTTCAACAGCTGGACAACTAAGGGACTCCATAGGATACTAGCAGATGACAATGAGTCATAGAATTCTGTAGGACGCTGCAGAGATCTATCACTCTCCTTTCTCCACCTCATGAGTCAGAAAGAGAGGATGAGATTGGACGCTAGAATGATGGTGTTTGAGTAAGTAGAACAGCATCTCGTGTCCTCAATGTAACCTGGGTCTTTAGGCTGGCTGTGGTATAAAAATATGTACTTAATAACTCTACCAGAAAAGAGTGAATTTTTAAAGAAAATTCCAGCAAAAGTCCTGAGAGTACATTTTACATGGGTCAAGTACACCTCCCTGAAATGATCATTGTTTTCAAAAAAATGGAATTCTCTCACATTCCAAGTTGCAGCCACATGCTTACCCCTGGAAGTCTGGGTAGGGATGCCAATAAAACCCTTGTGGCTGAGAGTGGGAGAAGAGAGTCTGTTACAAAAAAGAAAATGATTGCTCAACCGGAGAAAAGTAACCAAAAGCATCTACTCCAGATGTTGATCGCCGCTTTACCCATTATCACAGCAGATTTCTGAGGTGCCCATGGCTGCCTCCTGTCCACTTGCTAACTTTCAACAAATTAGGAAAGTGTATTTCATCCTCGATCCTTTACTTCTACATAGCAGAAAATTGTCATATGCATTTACTTTTTAAATGACGCTTGTTTTCCATCTGTGATAAACACTACTGTAATTAATATATAAATCTAGGATATCCTGATGCAATTGAAGCTTGCTTAGATGCAGGGCCCTTATGTGGTCATAGTCTTCGCTGAGTGTGTGGCAGCTTTGGATGTCCCCTTTAAGTGTTTCTCTGATATTACTTCCTGGTCCACTTTATAGTCTCATCTTCCATAACTTCCTGTCTTTTAAAAGTCATTTCAAATTGGGTCTCTATCCTTGGCTTACTTGTCTTTACTTTTTAATCTTGTCACAATTTTTGGTAAGGTAATCTCATCTATCATCCAGGTTTAAGCTTAGATTTATGTTCACCAAATCTAGATATCCAGTTTGACCTGTCTCCTGATTTTCATTTTGTCTATCCAGCCTATTGGTTATCTCCACTTAGGCTGGATAGATATCCAACTGACTGCTGGAGGTATTCAATCACAGATGGGGGTAATAGACATCGTGCAATGTAAAATAGATTAAGGGTCTAGAGTCGTATAAACCAGGTCTAATTTTGATTTCTGGAACACTTTTTAGCTGTGTAAATATGTTATCTGTGTAATTTATTTGTTCAGGTGTGCATTTGCACTTAGAAACATCAAGTTTATATATGTATGTAATTAATAATATAATTATACACATATAGATTTTAATGAATAATTATCACTGATACCATTCCATGTCAGTATATGGTGATGGTGGTAGTGATGGTGACGGTGATGGTAGTGCTGGTAGTTTAGTGCTGTTGACCATAGAGAAAGAGCCTTGGGTCTAGAAAAAATGAGAGGCGGGCTATAGAGGGAGGGTCGGGGAGGGAGAGAGAGAAAGAGAGAAAGAAATAGGATAATACCCATAAGCTTCTTAGAAAGGTTTCTCTGTCTATTTAAGAGTTTAGGAAACAGACATTATCTTACTGAAGTCTCAACAAGGTTCTTAAGTCTACAACTTTGAGATGATATTTATTTCTATGACATTTCTTTGGCAGTCTTTTGTTCTTTGGAGAGACTCAGTTAAAATTTTCACTTTTGGCAGAGGATATGATTCTTTATATAGAAACCCCTCAGAGTCCATCTGAAGGGTTTCTATATAAAACAATAAATACATCCAGTCAAATTGTAGGACTCAAAATTAAGGTATAAAACTCCATTGTATGACTACATACTAATGATGAAATTTCAAGAAATGAAAACAACAACAAACAATAATATCTTTTGAATTTTGACCGAAAGAATAAAATACCTAGGCATGAACTTCACAAAGCATGTGAAGGACCTATACACTGACAACTATAAGACATTATTTAAAAAGAAATTATAGAAGGTGCAAAGACATGGAAAGATATTCAGTGTTCATGGATTGGAAGAATCTGCATAGTTAAAATGGACAGATTACCCAAAGCAATATACAGATTTAATCAATCCTCGGCAAAATCTCAATGACATTTTTTAAAATAAAAGAGCAATAAATTGTCAGATTTCTGTTACATCACAAAAGACTCTGAATAGACACAGAACTCTGAAAAAGAAAAGAGCAAGGCTGGAGGTCTCACTCTGCATGACTTCAAATTACACTACAAAGTGACAGTTATCAAATCAGTGTAGTATTGCAGGAAGAACAGAGAAACAGGCAAATGGGACAGAATTCAGAGCCCAGGAATTAACCCATACATATGTACAGCCAAATAATTTTCAACATAGGAGCCAAAAACATAAAATGGAAGGAAAAAAGCTTCTTCAATAAATGCTGTTGGGTGAAAAGGAAAGCCATATGCAGGAGAACAAAACGAGACTGCTATCAGTCACCATACACCAAAATTAATGCACAATGAATCAGACCTAAATACAAGAGTGAAATAATAAATTGCATAGAAGAAAACATAAGTGATAAACTCATGACCTTCGATTTAGACAGGATTTTATGAATTTGACCTCAAAGGCAAGGGAAGTAAAATAAAAAAAAAAAAATGCATGGGACCATATCAAACAAAAAAGCCTCTGCACAGCAAGAGAAACCATCAACAAAACGAAGAGTCAAGCAATTGAATGGGAGAAGATATTTGCAAACGACACCTCCAAAAGAGTTAATTTCCAAAATATACAAAGAACTTATACAACTCAACAACAAAAAAAACAAACAATCCAATTAAAACATGGGGAGAGGAACTGAGCAGACACTTCTCCAAAAAAGGCATACAAACATCCAACAGACATATGAAAAGATGCTCCACATAGCTAGCTATTAGGGAAATGCAAACCAATCCACAATGAGATACCACCTCACACCTATTAGAATGGCAATCGCCAACAGGATAAATAATAAGTGTCAGAAAGGTTGTAGGAAAAGAGGAACCCTCATACACTGCTTGTGGGAATGGAAAGTGGTATAGACACTATGGAAAACAGTATGGAGGTTCCTCAGAAAATTAAAAATAGTGGTGCCATATGACCCAGCAGTCCTTCTTTTGGGTATTTACACCCCAAATTTGAAAACATTTATCTGAAAAGATATATGCACCCCTGTGTTCATTGCAGCATTATTTAAGGTGGCCGAGACATAGAAGCATCTGGTTTCATTTGATACATGTTGGATAAAAAGATGAGGTCCATCTATATAGTGGACATTACTGAGCCATAAGAGAAGATGAAATACTGCCATTTGTGACAACATGAATGGATCTCGAGATTATCATTGTATGTGACAGAAAAAGTTGAGAGCCATTTGATTTCACTCATACATGGAACATTAAGCTGAAAGCGACAAATGAACAAGACAAACAAAAACTCAAAGACACAGACAACAGTTTAGTGGTTACCAAAGAGAAAGGGGTAGGGGGAAGGTAGATAAGGATAAAGGGAGTCGCATATAAAGTGACAGAATACAATTTGGGTGGTGAACAAACAATGCAATAGACACATGATATATTGTTGAGTTGTATAGTTTTATTAACCAATGTCAGTCCAATACATTTAACTAAAATAATTTAAAAAGATGTATTTGAACTAAGTAATTTAAATTTGTGCTGTGAATAACATCTCAACTATTTGAATTTTCTAGTTTCTGAACATGACATATCCTTTTATGTAGGTGTTTAAAAATTTTAATTCTGAAAAGATTTGTAGATTATAGTGTAGGGATCTTGCTCATCTTTTCCTAAGTATTTATATTTTCAGATGCCATTGTAGAAGGTGCTTACATTGTTTTTATTTTCCAATAGTTATTAATGCTAATATATAGAATAGCACTTGAATATTTTTAAACCAAGTTCCTACGAACTTGCTATATTCAATTAGTATTTCTGTTGTTGTTCAAGACACAATCTTGTCTGCTAAAAAGAGTTGTTCTTTTTTGGGAGACAGGAGTATTTAACTTTTCAATTTCTTTGAGTCATTTCAGAAGGTTGTGGTTTTCCTATATTTCACCCATTTTATCTAAGTTATTCAATTCAGTGGCATGTTTTTCATAACAACCATTTATAACTTTTTATAGTATAAGGGAAATGTATGATATTTATCTGCTTTGATTTCCAAGTGGTAATTTGGATTTTCTCTCTTTTCTTTGTATCACTCTTGAGAGAGGTTCACCAGTTTTATTGAAAAAGTACCAACTCTGAACCACAGGATAGGGGGTGAGGGAGAGAGGAGGTAAAAGGGGTAAAAGAGGTCAAATATGTGCTGACAGAAAGAATTCTAACTATGGGAGGTGAACACACATGTAAATATTATTTGCTTAACTGTTAAAATTTATAGCTGAACCATCAGATTTCATTAACCAATAACACCATAAAAATATAAATAAGTAAATTAAAAAAGAGAAAATTAAAAAGTACCAACTCCGAGCTGTTTTGATTTTCTCTATTTGATGTCTTTATTTTAATGATTTTAAAATCTTTATTATGTCCTCCCATAAAAAAATTCTATACAAACTATTTCTGTTTCATTAGGGAGCTTCATTATGCCACTCCATCTTTTTGGGAGTGACCCTCTGATATCATCTATGACACAAAGTGCACTTGTGCTGCCATTAAACTGTGTCTCTATGAACATCCAATTACTTCCGGTAGTTGTTTTTCAAATGGGCTGCATCAGGCCACTGTATCAGGGAATTATTGAATCAAAATCTCATGAATGGGCAGTGGGATTAGGGATCTGCCGCAGTCTCCAGGCTGCAAGTGTTCATGTAGTAGATACTTCTGAGAACATCTGAGCACCAGGGTTATGAGGTTCCAATAGCATCACACGAGTAACTTTGCGTTATAAATCTCCTAGAGTCAGTGTCATTTCTTTCTTGTTACTGGGCTGTGAAATGGATAGTAATGAATTTGGTAGGATTTGTGGCATGTCTCTAATTCTCATGGTCCATTTTATTCCCAGAAATTTGTCTAACTGATCTAGGCTTTGTATTTTGGCTGGATGGATCCATAACACTGGACTGAGATTTATCAGAGGTCCCGTATCCTCCCAAGCTCATTCTTCTAAGGGAGAAACTAGTATGATGTTATCAATGTAATAAATTATTTTGAGTAAGTTCATATCTAAACTTCATTTCAAGAAATTATGGCAATAGATGTGGTTTGTAGAGAGTTATTGTGGATTACTGCATATGTGAGGTAACATCTATATTAGTTAATATTTTCCATGTATCATTCTTATTGGAGCATGTAAATTCAGCCTCTGAATCTTGGAAATATCTACTGATTGAGCCAATTCTTTTACTTTATTTGGATAGGCAGAAAGTATTAGTAGGTGTTTTAATTCATTTTGAAAGAACATAGAGTATTAAACCTATGCATATATTAGTTCTCCAGTTCTGAGTCATAATTGAGTCCAGAGTAACCTTGATAATATCAGATAGTTCTTCTAAATTAAGGATAATGTCTCTCTTTCTGCTTACCATTAAAAGAAGCACAGTGCTTAGATGTACTCTTGAAATCTTAGAAATAATTCATGTAATATTCGGCATTGCTGCATTTCATCCATTTCAGAGGTAAGCTGAAAAACACTAACTTTTGGTGGGGCTCAGCACATAATTAAAATCTTCAGCTGGTCCAGACATGTATTTAATGCCTCTTCAGCCTCTTTAAATCGAGAAAATGCAATACTAAATTAAATATATACGGAGGTGAAGATGCTGAGTGGAGCCCATAGTAAGATACATTAAGGAAATAACAGTGGAAGTCCTCAGAGACTTGACGCAGGGGCAGACTCTTGGAAAATAATTCCTTTCCTGTAAAATAACTCAGATGGTACTGGACAGAAAATGAGGAACTACAATATTTGACTGAAAATCATTATGGTTTCAACTGATAATGATCCATGTTTCAGATTAATACAGCTGTGATTACTGGTCTTTACAAGAATTAAAACATCAACTTCAGTACCTTCCTCAGCCCCAAGTCTCTCTGCCTCTGAGTCTCAGGGCCACTAGAGCAGAGACTAACAGCTGGAGAAGGATCTCCTTTTCTAGGAGTAGGGTTGAGTCAGGGATCCTGAGACTGAGTCTCCCTTCATTGGGCTTAATTATTATTTGCCTTATTTATAGATTTCCCAATTTGAAGTTCATAAATTAGTATTCATGTTATGATTTTTCTTTTCAAATTTGAGGCTTTTCATACACTTGGATGTCTGTCACACTTTCTTGGCCAGATCCAAATCATGTTTTTTTTTTTTTTGTAGTTATTATTCTAGGGGAGAAAACTGTCCAGAAGACGTTAATTCATTTGAAATTGTTCCACATATTCAAATGAACTAATTTATAATGACTCTACCATCTTTTTCATTTAAAACAGTAATGATGTAAAGAGCAGAGGCTGTGTCTGTACATATAAATGGAACAATGATTTTTCTGATAGAAATACCTGAGAGATTTCAAATTTCTTTCTAGGCTGGAGTATATGCAGCTAATTTCTGGTCCTCTATATGTTTTCTTGATATAGTTCCTTTGCACGAATATCTTGCATTGGGTATAGAAACTTGTGGAAGTTTTCAGTTTTCTAGAATGAAGTTAGAAAGAGGTAGAGTCATATTTTTCATTAGGAAACAGTGTCCTTAGGGATAACCTGTTTGAATGACTGAAATGCTAACGAGTTCTACTATTACCTGTGAGAAAGCTGAGTCATTGCTGTCTCAGGAAGATAAATCCCAGCATTTGTCTAGTTAGGTACAGAGAGAAGTTACTGGCCAGAGACATGAATGCTATCCTAAATCCTCAAAGTAAAGTACTTTTTGGTTGTCTCACCATAATAGACTGGGAAGAGGCACATTCAAATAACTAATTTCATTGTTTAAATGTTTGAGGGTTTTTGTGTTTGCAAAAATGGGTTTGGCCAAAGTGATTCCAAGAATTAGCCCAGTTTTGACGTAGCCATGTGAACATAGCAGCTTTGTTTTCCTCTGAAAAATTTTCCCAGCAGGTAAGAATGCTCTACTGTTTTTGTACAGTAAATATTTGTATTATTTAAGTGTTTTTATTTTGAAGACATTCTTCTTGGATACTGCTACATTTATCTGAAAGATTGAGGCGATGGGGTGTCTGCGTGGAAATATTGATAGTGTGGCCATGTGAAATTATCTGTAGATCTACTGATCAGCTATTCATTATTGTGTGTTCTGTGGTCACACACAGATACGTGATGTATCTACAGTTACTCTCAGTGATTGGAGCAGTGATTTAAAGACCAAGGCAAAGACCCATGGTGAGTTCTTAAAACAACAAAAATGAGATGATCATTGAGAATTCATACAATATATTTAAGCATATATGTGTATATATATCTTAAATATATATTTTCATTGGAGGAAGTCTGAATTGAGAAAATTAAGCTGGCGAAACAGAGAAGTTAACCAGAATATACAAATGTATTTGGTTTTAGTATTTTTGCCTGACAGGTGTTTATATCCATTTTGCCAAATAACAGAGAGACACATGTACTGCATTACAAGGAAACTAATGGATTTATAATTGTGGTTCATGGTCTATTATATTTTACATGATATGTTAATATTTACATTTACTTTAAAACTTTTAAGTTAGAGAACTTAAAATTGTGTACATATCAAATGTTTTAGAGCATAAAGTAATCAATGCCCATTCTATTCTAGAAGCTTCATAGGGGGTTTTGGATTCTGATATGGAAGACTAGCATATGTGAACCTTTCGAAAATGATCACAGAAACTCATATTTGTACATATTCCTAAAGATGCCTGTGCTCGGTGAAGTACTTTGCTGACTCTCATTTAGAGGTCATAAAACAGTAATTTTAAGTTACCGTAGAGTGTATATTTGTTTTTTTATTATGGAATTTTAAATTGTCTTTTAAAAAATCATACTTTAAGAGAGTATGTTAAATGATGCTTTTTTAAATAGAGAAGTGTTAACTTAGTGGTTTATGTTGAAAGCCCAATAACACCATCTTTCAGTTTTTATCTGTAGAATCATTGATGACGTCAGCAACTGAGAATAGTTTATTTACCCAATTTTTACATCTGAATAATTTAACTGGCTAATAGAAGATTTATCCTGGTGAAACCCAACACCGATGACTAGTAAGAGTAAGGGCAAGGACAGATTCTGCAGAAAGTTAAAAGAGGAATAGAAAGAATTGGATAGAGAGTACCTTATACCTTTATGTGCTTCAGTAGGTGTGCTTTTATCAGTCTGAATCATCAACAATGAAAGATGCCTAAAGAAACTGGAGTAGTGATGTGAGTAAGGCAGGTAGAGTGTTTGTCACAGCTGGCTCCCACAGAAAGCTCAGGTTTTTCTGCACAGTCCTCCCTCCCTCCCCCTGCCAAATCTGTGTGGATGGATTCAGCTTCTGCATTTGAGGTTTAGCAATCCTATAATTTCCTCAGCAGTGAATAAGCTAAGAATTTGGGTTTGTATCTCTAGTTGTGCATCTCTTTTCTCTCGTTTAACTTTATCCTTCTCATCGTATATAGGAAATCTGAAGAATCAATTTTTTTCTTTTTGCATTTTTCTTTCTTTACAAAGATGTAGTACGTGTATTTTTGTTATTGCTTCTCAAGGGGCTCCTGAGTAACCTCTGGAAGTCTCAGGGGATTTGGCCTCCAGCACTTCCTCAGTAAAGGAAATTTTTCTGAAGATTTCTTAATAATACTAATCTCAGTTATCATGGAGTCAGATCAAGTAAATGCTGGAAGAAAGTGCTAAATCATTTTATAGTTGTTTGATACAGTTCAAAGTCCAACGTCCTGAAATTTGATGAGATATCCATGAGACTGAACATCCTTTGAGTCAGGAGGACTAAATTTCTAAAAGTGGATCACCAACGAATTAAGTGAGTTATTCCAGAAGAGACTATGTTTTTGGTAGATCATATTTAAAGGTACCCACCACAAGTGCTACCAACTCAGGGGACTTACTCTATGCCAATGTATTTATAGTTGTTTTGCCACCAGCAGAGAGTGAGTTTCTGAAGTGCTGGAACCCTTTTTTGGTTTATCACTGCTGACTTCTGTGCCACGGACAGACATGGTTTAAATAAGGCTCTATGAAACGTGTGACTGATGTCGGACCTTTGATTCCTCTTCTCTGTGGACGATCCACTAAGACTTAGAAATAGAACCTCTTACTCGTAGCACCGGCGAAATAAAGAGAAATTAATTGTCAAAGGAAGCTATAATGGGCTCTTTGGAAGAAGAATTTGTAGATATTTAATAAATGTTTATTGTGTGTAAACCACTGTAGCATACATAATCACAAGTTGTATCCAGAACATAATGGATGTGTTCATAGTCATGTTCATGATTTCATTACAGGTCCCATCTCCTGACCTCCCATTCATGAACCAGCCCTTATAGAAGAGTCAATGGGACAGACTAACAATGTGACAGAATTTGTCCTCCTGGGCCTCACTCAGGATCCTGAGGGGCAAAAAGTATTATTTGTCATATTTTTACTCATCTACATTGTGACATTGGTGGGCAACCTGCTCATCGTGGTGACTGTTTTTGCCAGCCCTTCCCTGGGCTCCCCCATGTACCTCTTCCTTGCCTCTCTGTCACTCATGGACGTGGTTTATTCCACTACCATTTCACCGAAATTGATTATAGACTTACTGTTTGCTAAAAAGACAATTTCCTTCTCAGCTTGTATGGGACAGCTCTTTCTGGACCACTTCTTTGGAGGTGCTGAAGTCTTCCTGCTGGTGGTGATGGCCTATGATCGATATGTGGCTATCTGTAAGCCACTGCACTATCTAACGGTCATGAATAGACAGGTGTGCATCCTCCTGTTGGTGATGGTCTGGGTTGGAGGTTTGATGCACTCTGTGGTTCAAATTTTTGTTGTGTACAGCCTCCCCTTCTGTGGTCCCAATGTCATTAACCACTTCGCCTGTGACATGTACCCATTATTGGAACTCGCCTGCACTGACACCTACTTTGTAGGTCTCACAGTGGTTGCCAATGGAGGTGCGATCTGTATGGTCATCTTTGTCCTTCTACTAATCTCTTATAGAGTCATCCTAAAGTCCCTTAAAAGTCACAGTCAGGAAGGGAGGCGCAAAGCCCTGTCTACATGCAGTTCTCACGTCACGGTGGTCGTCCTGTTTTTCATTCCCTGTATTTTCATGTATGTTAGACCTGTTTCCAACTTTCCCATTGATAAATTTATAGCTGTGTTTTATACAGTTATCACTCCCATGTTGAATCCTTTAATATATACCCTGAGAAATTTGGAAATGAAAAATGCTATGAAAAACCTCTTTTGTAGGAAGTTAACTGTAGCGATAATAAAAATGTTTCAGGCATACTAAACACATTTGTTTCTAATGCTGAAGCAACAGGCAGTGAATTCTAACAATGGATGATTTAATGAATTCAATGGATTCTCTAAGGTTCTTTTATTTATACAAAGGCATCAAAATGTGGAATCAAATGTCTTTTCAGATTAGAATCAATCTAAAAGAAATTTTAGAGATTAAATAAAAGGCATGGGCATTTGCCAAAATAGAAGAAAAAATAAACTAAGTTCACCTTGCAACTTTATTTTTTCTTAGTTTACATGAAAAATGGATGTTAGAAGGAAGATTTTTTTCTTTTTAACAGCGATAACTAATGTACCTTTGAAAATTCACTTTTACTCAAATTAATGAGAAAGCAATTTGTTTAATATTTAGAGAGGTAATTTCTGGAGCTAAAAGAATGCTCTAAATATTTTAATGTTCATTATTGTCTCCACAAGCAGCTTTCTGCTGCTGCATCATGCATTTTGTCTGGAAGATACTTCTGTTTCTCAGGTCAGTGTCTATGAATTTGCAGGTCAGGATATTAAAATGGGAAATGATATTGTGTTTGTTTACAGACAGTATCAGTGAGCAGTTTTGTTAGATAAGATGTTGGATGTATTCACAGGTCGGGGTGTATGGGATCGTTGATGATGAAAACAGATTTTAGTTTTTGATTAAAGGATAGAAAAATATATTAATCCAAGGTGTAATGATATTTTCATGCTTTAGCTCAGTAGTTTTTATGTGCATTTTTGCCATTCCTTAAAGAATAGATGACTTATTATTTTGTCTTCATGATACAGAAGATACAGGTAAAGATATGTTATTTTGCACTGAAAGATGTTTCCTAAAAGTTGAATTCAACTTAAATATTTTCGATTATAGACTTCCTAATGATTTGTTTTAGCATAAACAAAATTTTGTTTTGCAATTTCATGTTAAAAAGCAGGTTTTCTCAGTCTGTAGTCCATCCCGGAAAACCACAAACCAGGATGAAGAAGATTGAATTGCTATCCTTGTAATATGGAACATCATCTATGCTTTGTAAGACTTTTCTAACTAAAAAAGATTTTGAACTTCTTTTATTTTAAGATTTTATTATGTATTTTTTCATGGTAACCAGTAATATATGTGATTTATTTCTAAATTTTGTAGTCTCTTACCTGACATATGATCAGTATCATTGAAAGTGCCTGTGTATGCTATACTTCCCTGATCTCTTGCTCTGCCTCTTCCTAGAGCTAATCTCAGCACGAGTGTATTGTCAATCATAGTTGAAAATAGTGTCCATTCAGTCAGTGGTCATTTGAGTTGCTTCCAGTTTTGATATGCACAGAGTGTTACTGCAGACGTCCTGAAAGAAACTCTTGTGTACAGCTGTTTTGACATTCACTTTTACAGATGGTTACAATTTTCTCAATTTGTATTATCAGTTACACACCTGCGAGCCATGTGTAACAGTTCTATCATTCTACATTCTTCCAATTACTTGATATTGTCAGATGTTTGATATTTTTGAAAGCATAATGAGTATAAGACTGTGACTTTATTGGAGCTTTATTTTGCAATTCTTATTACTATTGAAGTTGAGCACATTTTCTTGGTTATTGGACATTATTTTTTACCATTTTCTATGAAACATGTATTCATGTCTTTTGTTTTTGTTTTTTTCCTACTGGGTTGGGATGTTTTTCTGTTGTTATTAATTTGTCAGAGTTCTTTTGGACTCCAGTGTACCAATTCCTAATTTGTTTATCTGTATGTCAGAGTTCTATCTTTTATACTTCTATCATTTTATTTGGTGAATAGAAACTTCTGAATGTAGCCAGATTCCTGTCTTTATGAGTATGGTAGCACAAAAGGAAAAGGTCCTTCTGTGTGTGTCTGCATATGTGTAAAGAATTTAAATGCCTTTTTCAAGTGGCTTTCTGTTGCCTTGAACCAAGCTTTTCAACACATTTAAAAAAATTCTCCTTTGTTCCTAGTCTGATTATGTCATATTTACCATATTTAAAGTCCCAATCCTCACGTACCTATTTATAGACTATTTTCCTTTGGTTAATTATTTAGAAGCAAATATCCCATCATTGAGGTCATTTAAATGTATCTTGATATATCATAAGAAGCCTACCACTCAATATTCTTATTACAATTTCTGTTTCAAAGAACAATCTTCTGTACAACTATTAAATAATTTCAGAGGTCTGAGAAATCTATGAAGGTTTCTACTTACAGTATATTAAATGTCAAGTTAATTTGGAAAACATTTGATATCTTGATCACATTAAATAATTCTATCTGGGAAGTAGAAAAATATATTTATTCATGTCTTTAAGATTCTACAGCAATTCTATGTCTTTCTTTCTTTCCTTCTTTCTTTCTTTCCTTTCTTTCTTTCTTTCTTTCTTTCTTTCTTTCTTTCTTTCTCTTTCTTTCTTTCTTTCTTTCTTTCTTTCTTTCTTTCTTTCTTTCTTTCTTTCTTTCTTTTTCTTTCTTTCTTTCTTTCTTTCTTTCTTTCTTTCTTTCTTTCTTTCTTCTTTCTTTCTTTCAATTGATTTGAGTGACATTAGTTACTAAAATGTTACAGGTTTCAAGTATAGAATTCAATAACAACGTATGTATGTTTTCATCATATAGGATTTTCACATTTTTTTGAGCTTATTTCCATATATTTAGTAATTTGCATTACATTAATGAAAGATATCGTTTCCAGATTACATTTAGTATTCAAGAAAGCTAGCAAGAAATATTTATCTGTTTAATCAATTCGGTCACTCTACTGACCTCTTATTTAATATGATATATTTTTAGTGAATTTGTTTGGATTATTGCTAGGTAATATGATGTCATATAACTCAGGCTCTTAACTTTTGTGTATATATACCAAATAACATTTCTATATGTAAACTATTAGCCCCTTATTACAAAGGAAAACTCACAACCTACAATGTGAAAACATTAGTTCAGAAATATTTAGTTATTTATTAGATTCATCGTCCGGTACTTATACTATTAGGAAGTGAATTTTAGTGTCAGTGAAAATAGAGTTCATGAATGATTTTAGATTCCAGTTCTACAGAATCATAGAGAAAATGCCAACATTTATTTCTGTCAGTGAGTTAATCGCATGGAAGTTTTCTCACCTTTAGGATCTTGAAAATATTGTGAATAAATCTAAACCCATTGCATTATGCACTCCACTGACCTCTTAATTTTTAAAAAGATCTCTCAGATTAGTTTTAATAATAAATTTCAAAGAGGATAATGAGGTATGGAGAAAGACAGCCAAGGGAATTTCCATGTAGTAATGCAAATGCTAAAGATAGAACAGCTTCCCCAATTGTAAAAGATAATGACCCAGTCAGTCCATTCATCCCTCAGGAAATGCTCCTGTGGATCATTAGAGAAGAGAGTGGACTTTGGGGAAACACATGAAAAACTTATTGCAGAGATGCGGCACTAAATTTACATAGGGAGTAAATAAAGGTATATCTTCAGTTTATTTAGTGCTTATTATTTGTCAGGCAATTTTCAGATATCTCTGTTTGCATCATCCCATTTAATCTCTAAAATCATCTTACGTGTTAGGTGCTCTTATAAGTCTAATTATACAGATGATTGTTGCGGTTCCTGTGAATTGGGTGGGAGAGAAAGAACACAAAAGACACACAGACACAGACAGGGCATAAGACTGCAGCCCCGAGAGCTGTCAGCGTTTTATTTTTAAACGCTAGTATTTGGCTCATGTCCTTTCCCACATCCTTATCTCAATCCTAACCTCCCCGTTTATGTTCCCTCCCTCAGCACTGAATATCCTTGTTTCTCTGAGAACTTGTTCTGCTTGTTCCTGAGGAAGGTCAGTGCCTGCATCTGACTCTTCAGCCCCTTCCTGTGTGCAGAGAAGGGGTGCCTTGGCTTGCGTGCAATGCCTAAGGCAAATACCCAAGATAAGCATAGTCAAGTTCTCGGGAGTGGCGGTGTCCGGCTCACTCCCTTTGGCCGATGTTTCCACGCATGCCAAGTTCTTCCCAGCAGATGTATCCATGCTTGCCGGGGAACAAGGATTCTCAGCACTTTAACTCCTTCATTAACTCCTTCAGATGATGTTGAGTAATTTACTCAAGGTCACAGAGATGATAAGTATAGATTCTGAGGCTCAAATTCCAAATAAGAATTTAGAATCTGAATTCTCATAAAGTAGACTGCAGAACACCAAGGACACCCCTGCAAAATTATAAAACAAACAAAAGAGACCAAGTCGATATAGGAGATAGGCAACAAATGGTCTCTGATAATTTTCTATATTTGTCCCCAAAGTCTGTTCAACCATAATCAGGTTTTAGATGTAGAATTTTTCTTGGAATATACGAAATATTTTTAAATTAATCTTTTTTTTCCATTTTTTAATAATGGAATGAGCTGATTAGTTGTTTATTAAGAACTCAAAGTTCTTGCTGCATCATTTTTATGGTCATTGCTCATTGCTTTTAAAAAAGCTATTCTATGAGAACTGGTTTAACAGAGAATTAAAAAGAAACATGTTGAGGCATTGATTGTGATTATACATTTTAAATATATCTGGACTGAAACTGAAACTAAAAATCCCAACCTTTCGAAAGGTAATATTATTCAGAAAGACTGAGATGAATCTGATTTTCCGTGAGCATGGAAAGAGTTGGTCACATGGAAACAGTTCAAAGTACTGTGACGGTCTGTGCTGTCTTGCTCTCTGTGTCCACAGGGATGGCAGCAGTGCAGGAAGGACAAGGGAGAAGGCACCACAGCACAGAATGAGATTGAGTGGCTCTCTTGTTGTGCAGGTAACTCAGGAAGTGCATGGATACATAAAATTCAGACTAGGCTTTACATTTATAAAGAGTACATGGATAGTGTGAAAATCACGATCTTTTCAAAGTTGTCTGAAGTGATTCTCATAATTAACCATATCCTTTGTGATTTTTAAAATATGTAGGAATTAATACAGTTCTATAATATTCTTGGATATTTTCATATTATAAATGTCCAGAATAAACTTATGTTTTCTAATGTCAGTACTCCTGGAAACTATTTTCATGTGTATCTATTTAGAAATTTTGATGTGCAGATATTTCTAAATATCATGACACTTTCAATTAATATGTTCTCTTAGCATTGTTTGTTAATGTTTTAAAAATTAGAGGAGAATGTAGCATCTGTAAAACCTGACTGACTTTCAGAAATCCATGGTAATACTGTAGTAAGCAAACTGTAATTTCAATTTCTATTTACGGGTGAGTTCCCACATTTCATCATATGTTTATTAGCCAGTTAGTTGTATTCTTTCTTTAGATGATTCTTTTTGTGATTTACCCACCTTGCTATTGGTTCGTTTGACTTTCATTTGTCAATTACTTAGATCTCTCTATTTTAGATATTCACTGTGTGTATGTCATCTAAAATGCACGTCTTTTCTCAAAATTACTTTTATCGATTGACTTTATGGTATCTATTCCTAAATCCTTAAAAAAATAACTGTCTATTTGGTATTTCCATGATTCTTTAAGGAGATTCTCCAATCCTTATAATGTAGAAAGTCATTTCCTCTATTAACTAGAATGTAAACATAAAGTAAACCTTGCTTTAGCTTTTCAATAAACCTTAAATCAGTTTTTATCTTTGTATAAGGAGTTAGCTACATGTACAATTTAATTAGCTTCCAGATGGACAGCTACTTGTGGCAACCCATTTATTTCATAATGTGTCCTTTTCTTACTTATGTCTCTAATGACAAGTCTCCCCACTAGTCTGTAAGAGTTTTAAGGTTAGGGACCATGTTTCAATCAGCCTTGTCTTCCTATAATCCCTGAAAGTTATGCAGCCTAACAAATCATAATGCCTATTTGTTGAATGAATAAACAAATTATTTTAAGATCTCACGAAGTCACTAGTAATGATCATATTTAGAGATAATTTGTCCTGAACTCTGAAATTAGATGTACTAAAAGACATATGGAACAAAGGAACAATGGGACTGAGTGTGTCTCTCATGGTTCTCTTACATAATGTAAAAATTTTAGTAATTAATAGTGTTCATTACAGATTTCAGAAAATAAAAAAGGAAATAAGACATAAAACCTTGGTTTACTTTTCTTCACATAAAGATAACCCATATTAATATTTGAAGTATATATCTTATTTTTGTATCTACACAGTCCTTTAGAGATGTAATTATTTTCATATTGCTTAGTATGCTAAGGTTGAATGAGAATGATGCTTCAGAGTTCTAAGATTAATCATGAAGTGGCTAAGTATATAAAATAATTTGAATGAACAAGGGAGATATGCAGAAAAATAACTAAATCTTATGTCTTCTCCTGGTTAGGAAATTATATTATCTTTTCATGTGGATCTACTTTGTCTGGTGTTATGTTTTCATGAAGATGATTCATTAGTTTTCCCAGATAGTTTAGAATATCTGATAATTCCCTTGATGTTTTCAATATGTCATATCCATTTTGCCTTTAGTGTTTCATAGCCATCACTCTGTTATATATGTAAAATTAGAGTACTCCATAATCCATGAACTTCAAATATGAAATGAACTACTTGCGCTAGATATTTTGGGTAATCATTGTTAAGACAGATGCTGACAATATATACTATTCTTACCGTTATTATTAGTGAAATGTAGATTATTCAGTAAATTATTTTCAAAAATTGTTTTTAACCCATCTAGCATTAATTTTGTTGATGATGAAAGAGAGGCCAGACTATATCATTTTATTTGACACAGATCTCATTCATAAAATTCTCTGTATGAATCAGGCTTTCAATAAAGTATTATTTGCCAAGAAGATGGTAAGAAGCATGTGGTCAAAGAAATTCATGATTCTGCCTCTCTGTTTAGTCTGAATTCATAAGGGGCTCAGGCTAGGGGAAAATGAGTGTTTTTCAAGGGGAAATCACACTGTGTGAAAACTGCCTGTACTAAGATTTATCCCTATTATTACATGGAGGTTTCTTATATCATCCTAAAAATCTTCTCAAACATAACACTATTCACCAAGTAATATCAAACATTTGATTTAATAAAAATTTATATAGTTAATTTCTACACTTTTGCACATTGCTATAGACTGAATGTTTGTGACCCCCTCGATTCATAAGTTAAATCCTTTATAATGTGGTGGTATTTAGATATGGGGCCTTTGGGATGGAGGTGAAGCCCTAATGAATGGGATTAGTGTCCTCATAAAAGAAACCCCTCCTTCTTTTGAGAGCTCACTTGCTCCTTCTGCCATGTTAGCACACAGCAAAAAGATGGCTGTCTATGAACTAGGAAGCAGGCCCTCATGAGACACTGAATCTGCCAGTACCTTGAGTCATCCCAGCTTCTAGAACTTTTAGAAATTAATGCTTGTTGTCTGCCACCTAGTCTAAAATATTCTGTTATAATAGCCCAAATGGAGTAAGAAAGACATTTAGCTAATTTTCGACTTTGTATAGTTATTTCAAGAGATAAGATGAAAATCCTGTTGCATGCTCATTGGTCTTTAAGCTCCCTGGAGTCAGGGAAATTATCTTAATGTCTTTGTGCTCTCTGTTCCCTGAACAATGTCTGAGACACTTTATCAACTTTGTCAATTACTTATATTATTGAAATTTGATCTATTGGAGAGAGAATTTTTAGTGATGAATTTTGATAACCTCTTGCTCCATTAAGTAAACATATATATACACAACAAGATGAAAAATTATCTAAGCTTATTTCCCCCAAACAGGAAGAATAGTCTGACAGCATTATGATTAAATTCTGTAATAATTTGAAAAATTTCTATTTAACATGTCTGTCTAATTATACCTAGAAGGTTCAGTTTTGGGACCGTTTCTTCTTCTCCTCCTGTTTAGGCAAAACTTGACTGAACAATCCTTCTGGCATGGGCTAAGATCACTCTGTAGTATTCAGGTAATTGCTGGGTTTTTAAGGAGGGTCCAAGATGACTTTGCACATATGAATGGTGCCTTGGCAGGGATAGCTGGACAACCAGGCTCTTCTGGATCCTCATCCTTTTCCATGTAGATACAGGGTTATATAGACAGAGTCTCTCCAGTGAGGTTGTCTGACTAGTAAAATGGATGCTCAGAGCTCCCAGAGGAGGAAGCGGAAGCTCTCAGGCCAGTTAAGACCTCATCTCATCTCATCTGATCAGTGTAAAGTCCAAGATCTGAAGTTATAAATCCAGACCGCTTCCGCACATGAAAGGAAACGACCAAAAAAGTGAAAATGCACCAACATGGGAGAAAATATTTGCCAAAAATATGTCTCATGAGGAGTTAATATCCAAAATATATGAGGAACTTCTATAATCCATAGCAAAAAAACCTCAAAATAACCCAATTAAAAAATAGGCAAAGGACCTGAATAGAAATATTTTGAAAGAAGACATGACAATAGCCAATAGGAGCATGAAAATGTGTTTAACGTTGTTAATCATTAGAGAAATGCAAATCAAACCACAATGAGAGTGACGTCAGAAGGCAGAATAAGAGATGTCCTGAGATCTCTCCCTTTGAAATAACAATAAGCTGAACATCCAAAGCTCAATAAATAACACCCCACCTGTACACAAGCATGTCTGACTGAGTGATCTGTGCATATGAGCTTCCAGAGGTCAGAAACACAGGAGTCTCGGGGTAGATTGGGAGGAACAAAGAAGCTGCTTCTTGCAGCCAGAGCTCCCTGAAATTGTGGCTGGTTACCTGAACAGGCCTACCAGAGGGATCTGTGAGCTCCACACAGCAGGGACCAGGGATCAAGGCAGAAAGTGGAGCTGGAACTAACTGTGGAGGGACAACAGCTGGGTCTTAGCATCTGTGGTTGTGAAGCATGAAGCTGAGACACTGAGACTAGCAGCATCCCCCACTCACCATCCCAGAGTGTGCCCTTCCCCACCCCCATATCCTCCAAGACTGAACACCGTGGAGTCCAGGGGAATTTGGCCAAATGCTACCAAAACTGTTGCTAAACTAACAGGGACTGAGACCAAGGGTAGCGATCGTGATTGACTGTAAGAAAAAAAGAATGATAAAGTCTCAAAGCTGGGATCCAGGAGGCTTAGATGCCACCTATTGGAAATCAAAAGAAAAGCACTTTATCAGCAGGCTAAAATGAGACTTCTATATAATAAATCTATTCCTAAAAAAAAGCAGAATACACTTCCATTAATGCTGAGGCATAGAAATAGTCCATCAAACACCATGAACAACCAAGGTGACAAGGCAGCTCAGGAAGAAAGAGAAAAATCTCTAGAAAATAAACTTAAAGATATAGAAACATGTTGCAACTTAAATGATAGAGAATATAGGATTGTATTTCTGAGAAAATTCAATGAGATCGACAAAAACTCAGATAAATAATACCAGAAATTGAGAAAAAACTAGATCAGCAGAATGAGTTTTTTTTAGCAAGGAGACTGAAACACCATAAAAGAACCAACTAGAACTTCTGGAGATGAAGAACACTAACAGAAAGGAAGAATGAAATAACAACCTTTGAAATGATTTCATCAAATGGAGGAAAGGATCAGTGATATCGGAGACAAATCTAGAAATAATTCAGAAATAAGAGAGAGGCAGAAGAATGAAAAAAAATGAAGGAGAAATACAAGAACTAGCTGACACTATCAAGAAAGGCAACATAAGAATAATGGGTATTCCAGAAGGAGAAGAAAAGGAGATAGGATAAGAGAGCATATTCAGACAGAGTTGATAAGAATTTCTCAAATCTAAGAAATGAAGTGGAGCTTCAAAACGAAGAAGCTAACAGAACACACAATTATCTCAACCCTAAAGGCCTTCTTCAAGACACATTATATTAAAATTATCAAAAATTAATGACAAAGAAAGAATTCTCAAGGCAACCAGGGAAAAGAAGATGATAACCTATAAAGGAAAGCACATTAGACTATCTTCAGATTTCTCAGCACAAGCTTCACAAACAAGAAAGGAGTGGAATCAAATATTCAAATTATTAAAGGAATTATCAGCCAAGAATAATGTATCCAGAAAAGCTCTTCTTTAGATATGAAGGAGAAATAAAGACCTTATACACATAGAAAAGGGGAATTCTCCACTATGAGGCCTGCATTAGGGGAAAATCTCAAGGAGAGCAGACCTGAAACAAAATTACAAAAAAATACATAACTATGAGTAAGAGAACTAATAGCCAGAAAGAAGCAGAGTAATGCAATGCTTATCAAGACGGTGTATTATTAGCTTAAACAATAAGAAGAGAATTGATATTGCAAGATAGAAATGAATGTTGAGCATACATAGGGACAATTTGAGACAACAATAACAGAAAAGGGAAGGAATCAAAGATCCAAATTTATAAGGGGAATGGATTTAAGGCACACGCAGGAGAAAATGGACTACTGTTTATAAATATATTTACATATATTTATATGTATACATATAATAAATATATGTATTTATATGTTATATATAATATATACATATATACATATACTAAATATATGTATTTATTCATATAAATACATATATGTGGACTACTGTCTAGAAATATATATATTTATATATATAAATACATATATATGAACCACTGCCTATAAATAGATATATTTACATTTATATGTATATAAATACAAATATATGTTTTTTTATATATAAATACATATATATGCCCTTTACAGATTCTTAATGGCAACCAAACACCAAAGATCCAGAACTGAAGTATATAACATAAAACAAGAAGGACCAGAGGGAAAATCCATAAACCCAACCAAATTAAAATAATCAAGGACAAGAAAAGAATGGAAAAACCAAATTATCAGAAAGCAAAAGATAAAATGGCTAGAAGAAGACCTCATATTTCAATAATCACCCTAAATGTAAATGGCATGAACTCACCAATAAAAAGGCACAGATGTGCAGACTGGATTAAAAAACAAAACCCAGCTATCCGCTGCCTCCAGGAGACACAACTCACTTCCAAAGACAAGTATAGACTCAAAGTGAAAGGGTGGAAAATGATTTTCAAGCAAATGGCATTAAAAGGATAGCGGGAGTAATGGTACTAATATCAGACAAAATAGATTTCAAAATAAAAAAAAGGTAAAGGAAGACACTGAGGGACACTTCATAATGATAAAGGGAATCATGCACCAAGAGGACATAACACTTATTAATAACTATGCTCCCAATCAGGGAGCTCCTAAATATATAAAGCAATTACTAAGAGAACTAAAGTGAGAAACAGATCAAAACACTATTGTAGTAGGGGACCTAAATACCCCACTGTCGCATATGGGCAGATCATCCAAACAGAAAATCAATGAGGAAATAACACATTAGACCAACTGGACATAATTGACATTTACAGAGCCTTCCATCCCAAAACAGGTGCTTATACATTCTTCTCTAGTGCATGTGGAATATTCTCAAGAATTGACCACATACTGGGACATAGAGAGAGCCTCAACAAATTTAAGAGGGTTGAAATCATATCAGCCATATTCTCTGATCATAATATTTTGAAGCTGGAGATCAACTGTAAAAACAAAGCGGGAAGAACCACAAATACATGGAGATTAAACAGTGCGCTCCTGAAAAATGACTGGGTAAGAGAAGAACTAAAAAGAGAGATCACGAGATACACAGAAATGAATCCAATGTCGCTCCAACATATTGAAACTTTTGGGACATGGCAAAAATGGTAGTAAGAGGAAAAAGTTCATATCATTAGAGTCCTATCTCGAAAAACGAGAATGAGCCCAAATAAACACTTCATCTTAAAAAACAGAAAAAGAAGAAAAAATGAAGCCTAAAATCAGCAGAAGGAAAGAATCAAAATTAGAGCAGCGTGAAATGAAATTGAGAACAATAAAAAACAATAGAAAAATAATTGCAACAAAGACATGGTTCTTTGAGAAGTTTAATAAAATTGACAAACCCCTTGCTAAATCACTAAAGGAAAGAGAGAAAAGACACAAGTAAACAAAATCAGGGATGAAATAAGAAAAGTTATGACAGATACCACAGAAATACAAAGGATTTTACAAGAATACTATAGAAAAGTATGTAACACCAAATTTAATAACCTAGAAGAGGTGGACAAGTACTTAGAAGTATACAATCTTCCTAAAGTGAACTGGAGAATCTAAATAGACCAATCAGCAGTATGGAAATTGAAACAATCATTAAAAACCTACCAAAAGTAAAAGTCCAGGACCAGATGGCTTTACCATTGAATTCTACCAAACATTCAAAGAAGACTTACTAGCATTCTCCTCAAACTCTTCCAAAAAACTGAAGAGGAGTCAATAACTTAGCTTATTTTATGAGGCCAATATTACCCTGATACCGAAACCTGATAAAGATAACACAAAGAAAAGTACAGACCAATACCTTTCATGAACAGAGATGCAAAAATTCTAAATAAGATACTAGTGAAACAAATACAGCAACATATTGAAAAGGTTATACACCATAATTGAGTGGGCTTCATCCCAGGGCACATAGATGGTTTAACATACGCAAAGCAATTAATGTGATTCACCACATAAATTAAAAATGAGAATCATATTATCATATCAAGAGATGCAGACAAAGCCTTTGACCAGAAACAGCATCCATTTATGACAAAAACACTTAATAGAATAGGTATCAAAGGAAAGTACCTTAACGTAATAAAGGTTATATATGAGAAACTGTCAACCAGCATTATACTTAATGGTGAAAAACTAAAATCTCCTAAGATTAGAAACAAGACAAGGCTGTCTACTATCACCACTGTTATTAAATATAACATTGGAGGTTCTAGTAGTGCAGTCAGGCAAGAGAAAGAAATAAAATGTATCCAAATAGGAAATGAAGAAGTCAAACTCACTTTTTGTGGATAACATGATTCTCTATGTAGAAAACTCTGAAGACTCCACAAGAATGCCACTAGAAATAATAAGCAAGTACAGTATTTTTTCAGGATACAAAATGCAATGTTCAAGAATGCATTGCATTCCTATGCTCTAATAATGAATTATCAGAAAAAGAAATGAAAAAACTATTTCTTTTGCAATTGCAACAAATAGAATACAATACCTAGAAATAAACCCAATGAAACATGTGAGAGACCTATATAATGAAAACTATAAGACATTTAGAGAAATGGAAGAAGACACAAAGAAATGGGAAGATGTTCCGTGTTCTTGCATTGAAAGAATCAACATAGTTAAAATGACCTTATTACATAAAGCATTATTCAGATTTAATGCAATTCCCATCAAAATCTCATTGGCATTTTTTAAAGAAATAGAACAAAAATCATTAGATTTGTATGGAAGTACAAAAGACCCCTGAATCACCAAAGCCATCTTGAGAAAAAAGAGTAAGGCTGGAGGTATCACTCTGCACCTACTGAGCAACAATAATCAAAACATCATGTTTGGCAGAAACACACACACACAGCAGTGGAACAGAATTGAGAGTCCATTCATATGGGCAAATAATTTTCAACAATGGAGCCAAAAACATACGATGGGAAAAGAAAGCCTTTTTAATAAATGGTGCTGGGAACAAAGCAAAGCCATGTGGCAAGGAAAGAAACTAGACTGTTATCACCATACACTAAAATTAACTCAAAATGAATCAAAGACCTAAATATAAGACCTGAGACAATAAATTGCATAGAAAAAGAGCATAGGTGCTAAACCCATAGATCTTTGATTTAGAGATGAATTTATGATTTGACTTCAAAGACAAGGGAAGTAAAAGCAAAAATAAATGAATGGGACTATATCAAACTAAAAAGATTTTGTACAGCAAAAGAAATCATCAGCAAAACAAAGAGGCAACCAACAGAATGGGAGAAGATATTTGCAAACAATGCCTTGAAAAGGGGCTAATATCCAAATATGTAAAGAATTCATACAACTCAACAACAAAATAACAAACAATCCAGTTAAAACACGGGCAGAGGATGTGAACAGATACTTCTCTCAAAAAGCCATACAAACAGCCAACAGATCAATGAAAAGATACTCAACTTCACTAGCTATTAGGGAAATGTAAATCAAAATCACAATGAGATACCACCTCAGAGCTATTGGAATGTCTATTATCAACAGGACAAGTAATTATAAATGTTAGATAGATTGTAGGGAAAGAGGAACTTACATATACTGCTGGTGGAAATCGAAATTGGTACAGCCGCTATAGAAAACAGTATTGAAGTGCCTCAAAAAATTAAGAATAGAAGTACCATATGACCCAGCAATCCCTCTTCTGGGTATCTACTCCCTAAATTTGAAAACATTTATTGTAAAGATAATACACCCCAGTGTTCATTGCAGCATTATTCACGATGACCAAGATATGGAAACAACTGGTATCCTTCGATAGATGATGGATAAAGAAGATGTGGTCCATATATACAGTGACTATTACTGAGCCATAAGAAAAGATGAAATATTGCCATTTACGATGACATGAATGGATCATACTAAGTGAAGTAAGTCAGACGGAAAAAGTTGAGAACCACGATTTCACTCATATGTGGGACATGAATCTGAAAGCAACAAATCAACAACACAAAGAAAACCTCATAGTCAGAACACATTAGTGATTACCAGAAGGAAAGGGGGAAGAGGGAAGTTAGAGCACGAGAAAGGGGTCAAATACATGGTGACAGAAGGCGATTTGACTTTGGGTGGTAAACACACATTGCAATATACTTTTGATGTATTTTGAATTGTATACTTGAAACCTATATAATTTGATGAACTATTATCCCAATAAATTTAAAAAATTTTTAAAAGGTTTATTTAAATTAAATATTTTAAATATAGGGTATGAATAACATTTTAACAATTTGAATTTTTTAGTTCCTGAACATGATATATCTATTTCTTTAGGTGTTTTAAAATTTTAATTCTGAAAAGATTTCTAGTTTTTAATGTAGGGATCTTGCTCATCTTTTCCTATGTATTTACATTTTCAGATGTAAAAGGTGCTAAAATTGTTTTCATTTTCCAATTATTCTTAATGCTAATATATAGAAATGCAACCAAATTTTTTTTTAAACCTTGGATCCTATAAACCTGCTAAATTCACATATTTCTAGCCATCCCTTGGTTTCTTATGGTTTCCTATGACTCAATCATGAGTGCAAAAGAGTCGTTCATTTCTTGGGAGATATAGGAGTATTTAACTTTTCAGTTTCATTGAGTCATTTCAGAAGGTTGTGTTTTTCCTATATTTCACCCATTTTATCTCTTATTCAATATACTGGAATGTTTTTCATAAGAACCATTTATTATTCATTTAAAGTACAAGGGATCTGTGTGATGTTCATCTGTTTGTATTTCCGAGATAGGTATTTGGATTTTCTTTCTTTCCTCTGTATCATTCTTGCTAGAGGTTTATCAGTTTTATTAAAAAGGTACCAACTTTTGGCTGTTTTGGTTTCTTTTATTTTATGTCTCTATTTTATTGATGTTAATAATCTTATCTTTACTATGTCCTCCCATAAAATTTTTCTATATAAACTATTTCTTTTTCATTAAGGAGCTTAGTTATGCCACTCCATCTTTTTGAGAGTGACCCTCTGATATCACCTATGACACAAAGTGCACTTGTGCTGCCATTAAATTGTGTCTTTATGAAAATCCAATTACTGCCGGTAGTTGTCTTTCAAATGAACTGCATGAGTCCACTGTATCAGGGAATTATTGAATCCCAAATTCTGGTGTTCATGGCCGGGTGGTGGGATTAGGCTTCTGCCAAAGTCTCCAGTCTGCAAACATTCATGTAGCAGATACTTCCGAGAACATCTGAGCACCAGGGTTATGGGATTCCAATGGCATCGCATGAGTAACGTTGCAATATAAATTCCCTAGAGTCAGTGTCATTTCTTTCTTATTTGGGATGTGAAAGGGATAGTAATGCATTTGGTAGGATTTGTGGCATGTCTCTAATGGTCATGGACTATTTTATTCCCAGAACTTTTTCTAATTGGTCTAGGCTTTGTTTAGGCTGGATTGATCAGAAAGACTGGACTAATGAGATTTACCATAGCTCCCATATCCTCTCAAGCTTATTTCTTTGAAGAAGAAACCATTTTGATGTTATCAATGTAATAAATTATGTTGAGTATGTTCATATCTAAACTTCATTTCAAAAAATTATGGCAGTAGATGTGGTTTGTAGAGAATTACTGGAGAATATTGCATATTTTGAGGCAACATCTACATTATTTAATATTTTCAGTGTATCATTCTTATTGGAGCATGTAAATTCAACTTCTGATTGTTGTTAACATTATCTGATCTAGCAAATTCTTTTACTTTATTTAGATAAGCAGAAAGCATTAGTAGGTCTTTGCATTCATCTGGAAAGGCCATAGAGATTTAAATCTATGTATATATTAGTTCTCCAGTTCTGAGTCATAATTGAGTCCAAAGTTACCTTGATCATATCAGATAGTTCTTCTAAATTAAGGATAACCTCTCTCTTTTGCCCTTAAAAGAAGAAGATTGCTTAGATGTACTCTTTCAATCTTAGGAGTAATACATGAAACATTCAGAGTTGCAGAATTTCATTCATTTCCTAGGTAAGCTTAAACCCAGCAACTTTTGGTGGGGTTCAGGACATAATTAAAATCCTCAGCTGGTTCAGACATATATTTAATGCCTCTTCACTTAAGGCCCTTATGACCCAGAAAATGCAATATTAAATTAAATATATTTGGAGGTGAAGATGCTCAGTGGAGCCCATAGTAAGGTATATTAAAGAAATAACAGTGGAAGCCCTCAGAGACTTGATGTAGGCAGGCTTTTGGAAAATAATTCCTTTCCTGCAGAAATAGTTACTCAGATGATACTGGACTGAAAATAAGGAACTGCATTATTTGACTGAAAATCTCTATGGTTTCAGCTGACATAGATTCAGACCTTCAGAACTATATAACTGTGATTACTGGTCTTTTCAAGAACTGAAACATCAACTTCAGTATCTTCCTCAGTCCCAAGTCTCTCTGCCTCTGAGCCTCAGGGCCACTAAAGCAGAGACTAGTAGCTGGAGAAGGACCTCTTTTTCTAGGAGCTGAGCCAGGGATCCTGAGACTGGGTCTCCCTTCATTTGGCCTAAATATTATTTGTCTTAGCTAAACATTTCCTAATTTGAAGCTCATAAATCATATTCACTTTATTATGTTCTTTTCAAATTTGAACCTTTTCATACATTTGGCTGTCTGCTACTCTTTCTTGGCCAGACCCCCATTTTTTTTTTACCCTAAAGTTTGTTCTAGGGTATTTAACTGTCCAGAAAAGGTTTCTTCATTTGCATTTGTTTTAATTATTCACAAAAATCTATAATGTCCCTACATTCTTTTAAATTTAAAACAGTAAAGATGTGAAAAGTCAGAGGCTGTGTCTGCACATTTAAATGGAAAAAAATTATTTTGGGAATTGAAATACCTGAGAGATTTCTGGAAATTAAAATTTCTGTCTAGGCTAGAGTCTACCTTAACTGATATCTGGTCTTCTACATGTTTTCTTGTTAGAATTCCCTTTGCATCAATATCTCTCATTGCTTTTAGAAACTTGTGGAAGGTCCCAATTTTCTGGGATGAAGTTAGAAAGAAGTAGAGACATTCTTTTAATTGGGGGAAAAAGAGTCCTTAGGGATGAGCTGTTTGAATGACTGAAAGGCTAACAAGTTCTACTATTACCTGTGAGAACACTCAGTCACTGGCTATTTCAGGAAGATAAATCCCAGCTTTTGTCTCATTAGGTACAGAGTGAAGTGACCAGAGATGTGAATGCTACCCTACATCCTCAAAGTCAAGTACTTCTTGTTTGCCTCACCATAATGGACTGAGAAGTGGCACATTCAAATAACTAATTTCAGTGTTTTAAAGTTTTGGGAGTTTTTATCTTGGCAAATGATAGACTTGGGCAAGTTAATTTCCAGTAATTGGGCCAGGTTTATACAGCCAACTTAATTTCCACTAATCCGGCCAGGTTTTATATAGTCATTTGAACAGAGCAGCTTTGTTTTTCTCTGGAAAATTTTTCCAGCAGGTGAGAATGTTATGCTATTTTTTCACAGCAAATAATTGTTTTATTTAAGTGTCTTTATATTGTAGACATCCGCAGTGGATACTGCTATACTTATCTGAAAAATCGGTGATGGGGAATCTGTGTGGAAATATGGAAAATGTGGCCTCATGAAATTATCTGTAGATCTATTAATCAACTATCCATTATTGTATAGATACATGATGTTTCTACAGTTACTCTCAGTGAAAGACGTACTGATTTAAAGACTAAGGCAAAGACCCGAGGTGAATTCTTGAAACGACTAAGAAGGAATGATCGTTGAAAATTCATTCAATGTATTTAAATATAGCTAACGTCTTAAATATACATTTTCATAGGAGAAAGTCTGAATTGAGAAATTTTAGCTGGCAAAACACAGAAGTTAACCAGAAATTACAAAATGTATTTAGGTTTAGTATTAAAACCTGCCAGGTGTTTATCATCCATTTTGCCAAGTATCAAGGAGAATCATGTAATACATTACAGATAAACTAATTGATATATTCGTGGTTCATAGGTTATTATATCTTACATGTTATGGTATATATATAATTACTTAAAAAATTTTAATCAGAGGACTTAAAATTTTATACATATCAATTGTGTTAGAATATAAAGGAATACATGCCTATTCTGTCCTGGAAACTTGATATGGGATTTTAGATCCTAATATAGAAGTTTGATAGAGATTTTTGGATTCTGATATGGAAAATTGATAAATGTGAACCTTTAAAATCATCAAAGCAACCCATATTTGTACATATTTCTAAAGAAACCTGTACTCGGGGAATCATTTTGCAATGAACATTTGTATATAAATATCTGTTCCATGTTTGGTTCCTATCTTTTATGTATATGCCCCAAATAACATTTTGATATTTAAATTAATAGCCCCTTATTACAAAAGGAAACTCAAAACTTATAATGTGGAATCAAAAGTTCAGAGAAATTTAGTTATTAGCTTCATCGACATGTACTTATTTATACCTTCTTAGAAAGTGAATTTTAGTGTCTGTAGAAATAGAGTTCATGAATGTTGTCAGATATTAGAGCTACAGAATCTTAAAGAAATCAGCAACCCACTGTCTCTGAAATTTAGTTTTCTATATTGTCCCCAAAGTCTGTTCAACCATATTCAGGTTTTAGATGTGCAATTTTTCTTTTAATATAAAGAAATTGATTTGGTATATATGATTTTTAAAAAAATTAATCTTTTTTCATTTTTAAAAAAATCAGATGAGCTAATTAGGTGTTTTTAAGACCTCAAAATTTCTGTTGCATCATTTCTATGGTCAGTGCTTAATGATTTAAAAAATCTATTGCTTACATGGTAAACTGGTTTCACTATACAGACAGTTAAATAGAACCATATTGAAGCATGAATTGTGATCCTATTTTAAAAAGATCTGGATTGATTCTGAAATTCACAGTTTATAATCTTTAATATCTTTCTTGGCGACAGTGTTTCCCAGTTTTTTACACCTTGCGTAACATATTAGTGGTTTGTTTTTCTGTCTTATGTTGTTGAATTTGGCATAATGCAGATCTACTTAATTTATATCTTGTTTTCTCATTGTGGGATAGTTATCATGGCTTTATGTTGTTGACCATTTTAGTGATTTATTTGTTTTCATTGAATATGTTAGAGATTTGAAGAATTTCTTAAATGTTTAAAGTAAATATGAATATTTTAATAAAGTACGATATTGATAAAGTGTAGAATTTTGTATGATTCTGAGTCCAATTAATAGTTTTCAGTAGCTTAGAGTAATAATGAAGTTAAGAACATCTTTAATAGTCAAATCTTTATTGATCACTTAAAATGCACAAGGGGCAATCATAGATGCTGGAGCTACAGTTAAGGAATCATAAACTGTAATTTTCAAGTACTATGGGGCATTTTTCTTTCTATGAAATTTTAATTTGTCCTTTTAAAAAGCCATACTTTAAGAAGCTATGTTAAATGATGTTTTTTAAATAGATAATTATTAATTTAGTGGTTTAAGTTGAAAACCCAGTAACACTGTCTTTCAGTTTTTATAATACAGAATCAATGATGAGTTCAGCAACTGAGAATAATTTATTTACCTAATTTTTATATCTAAATAATTGCACTGGCTAATAGAAGATTTATCCTGGTGAAACCCAGCACTGACAACTAATAAGAATAAGGGCACTGACAGTTTCTGCAAAAAGTAAAAGCAGGAAAATTTGGATAGAGATTACCTTATACCTTTATGTGCTTCAGTGAGTGTGCCTTTATCAGTCTGTAGCATCATCAATGAAAGATGCCTGAATAAATTGGAGCAATGATGTGAGTGAGGCATGTTGAGTGTTCATCACAGCTGGCTCCCACAGAAAGTTCAGCTTTTTCTGCTCAGTCTTCCTACCCCTGCCAAATCAGTGTGGATGGTTTTGGCTTCTCCATCTGAGGTTTAGTAATCCAGTAATTTCTTCATCAGTGAATAAGAGTTTGGGTTTGTATCTATAGTTGTACAATTCCTTTCTCTTGTTTAACTTTGTACTTATCATCTGTTATAGGGACTCTGAGGAATCAATTTTTTTTCTTTTTGCATTTTCTTTACTGAGATGTATAATATATGTATTTGTTATTGCTTCTCAAGGGGCCTCCTGAGTAAACCTGGGACATTTCAAGGTATTTGGCCTCCAGCACTTCCTCACTAAAGGAAACCTTTCTGAAGATGTTTTAAAGAATACTTATCTCACTCAATTACAACATTAACATTCTTATTACTTGAGGATATTAATTTCTTAAATTAGTTTCTCCTTCCTCATTTCATCCTTCTTTCATTTTCCACTATTTAGGTCTTCCTAAAGTGCATGGATCCAACTTTTTCCCTATCATTCTGCTGGCTTCTAATCAGAATACGTTCCCTCACAGGTAATACTACAATTCACATATCATAAAATGGATAATTCCTATGACATATGCTCTTACCTCATGCCCATAGACGGGTCCATGGATTAGAGGTATTATATTCTTTTTATCTTGGACTGTGTCTATAATCCTTAGAAAATTACAAAGACTCAAATGATTTCTTCTGATGCAGTGTTCATAGCGAAACGTTCAAGAACATTGATAACAGCTGTCATTTATCAAACCTTTACCAGGTGCCAGGAAGTGTTTTAGGTACTTGTAATAAGACAGTCACCTAAAGGTAGTCACTATTGGTACCCTATTTTAACCATGATGAACCCGAGGCACAGAGAGGATTTTTCTGTTGCCCAAGGTCACCTAGATAGGAAGTGGCAAAGCTGGGATTTCAACATAGTCAGTGCAGCTTCAGAGTCCGTGATATTCATCCCTGTGCTACACTTTCCCCGGAGGATGTTTTAGGTGTTTAAAATTACACCCTGAACGAGTACCTTATAGTCATTATTCGGTCTTTCTAATTCTAAAATCCCATTTATCACTGGATAACATTGTTGAAGTCAGAGTGATAGGCCCGGAGATTTTTCTTTAATTATAAAAATATGAAAAAGTCAGCAGAATAGAATAAGATGGGGCTGCACAAAAAGTGTCATAGATTCTTAGACTGGAAATGTTTCTGAGGTTTTCCAGTTAAAGCCCTTAATTTTCCAACGAGACAGACTTGCAAATCCATTTTAAATGGCCAAACCCATATCTTCTTACACTGAGCTCGGGCTTTTCCCTTGAGTATGCTGCCTTTTGGAACCTTGACCCTGCAGCTCTGTTTTTGAGTTCTTTCAGCACCTAAGAAGCACTGTAAATAAAACTGTGTCCCATTTTCCTCTCTCTCTCCTTCCAGTGTCTTAAGTTCTCCTCCCTCATTACCTAGGTTACAACAAAAGGTTTGAAAAAAGTACTAGCTTCTAATGTAGTAGTTGGTGATAGTCACATTAGGTTAAGTTCAAAAATATGAGCTGAAAATCTAAATAGTATATATGTGTTATGAGTTGTGGGCTAGGGTATGATTAAATGCATAGAATTACAACTCCTTAAACAGCTGACAGTCAGATCCGAAACTGATCGTAGAGGCTCTGTTCATCCCTCTGGCGACCAAATCAAAGTTGTGACAGAAAGTTGTTCATCCCTCTGGCGACCAAATCAAAGTTGTGACAGAAACAAGGAGCAACAGCAAGGAAAAATCTCCTGGGATCTTGATGAACAATCCATATAAATGAAAAAAATCCAAGAAATCACCCTGCAATGGCAGAAGGTAGGACGGGGCGAGGACGCGGGGCTGCCGGGTCTCGAGCTGCTGAGTGAGACAGAGGCTGCACAGTAGCAGCGACAGAAGCCTCTTAAAGGGGCCGCGTCGGTGAGTGCATTTTCACAGTGACAGACCTGCTCGCTCTGAGCACTAGCGCTGATTCAGCTACACACAGAGGGCACTAGGGACTTACAGGGAGACATTGTCAGAGTGAGGGTTGAGGCAAGACTCGCTCTGTACAAAAGTGCTGGTGGTATCCATTGTTCCCTGTTGAGCTCCCCGACCTCCACCCCTCCCAGTGCACCAGACACAGCACTACCATTGCCGTGAGGTCATCAGACTGGATAACAGAGGTCGCTCTGCCTAGAGGATTCCCTGAAACCCCGCCTCCCCAACTCGAGGCCCCACCCAAATCACATCCAGGTGTATCCTCAGTGAGTCAGGTGCTCTTTGCTGAGCAATGCCTAGACTCACACTGGAGGCAGCTGGCCTTGGTTTCTGGTGTGGCCTTTTGAGGCAACTATAAGCACAGCATCTGCGGATTGCTTGCTGAATCCTGACAGGTGGCCCTGGAGGGGTAGAGGCTTGAGCTAATTTGACCTGTAGCTGAGCCCCTCTCAGGACTATGCCACTGGACACCTACTTCACAAATCCACACTAATAAGACCGAGAGACTTAGGAGCTTTGCTTAGTACATAGAAAAAGATACATAAGGGCAGCCAAAATGAGAAGATAGAGAAGCAGAAATCATATGATAGAACAGAACAGAGATCCAGATATAATGGAGTCAAGTAATCTAACAGATGCAGAGTTCAATATACTGGTTATAAAGATGCTCAGTGAACTTTTGGTTAAATTCAGTCAGAACTTCAACAAGAGATAAAAACATAAAAATAGAAATGAAACTTATAAAAGGGAACCAGTCTGAAATGAAGAACACATTATCTGAGGAGAAGTGTATTAAATGGAATAAATAAAGGAATAAACAGAGTGAATAAAGAAAAGGATCAAATGCCCTATCTAGAGGATGGGAAAGCCAAGGACACTCAATCAGAATGGCAAGAGATAAGATGCCAAGACTATAAAAATAATTTAAGGATCATATGGGACACTATTAAGGGTCCAAATATCCGTCTGATCGGTGTAACTGAAGAAAATCAAGATGTTGAACAGCTGTTTGAAGAAGTAATGATGGAAAACTTCCCTAACCTGGTGAAGGAAATGGACATAAAACCCCAGGAAGCTCAGAGAATTCCAAAAATCAGGGATCCAAAGAGGCCCACACCAAGACACATCATAATTAAAATGCCAAAGTTTAAATACAAAGAAAGAATATTAAAAACAGCAAGAGAAAAACAGATAGTTACTTAAAAGGGAAAGCCCATAAGACTGGCAGCTGATTTCTCTAAAGACACTATGCAATACAGAAGGGCTTGGCAAAAAATATTCAACAGGATGAAGACCCAGGATCTACAACCAAGAATAATTTATCCAGCAAAGCTATCAGTTAGAGTTGAAGGACAGATAAAGAGCTTTCCAGACAAAAAAAAAGCTGAAGGAATTAATCACCAATAAGCCCATATAACAGGAAATGTTGGAGGGGCTTCTTTAAGAAGATAAAAAGTATCAAAAGCAGGAATAAGGAATGGTAACAACTTCATTCTTATCAATAAGTATCTTGAATGGAAAAGAATTAACTGCTCCCACTAAAAGAGTGGATGAATGGAAAGGAAAACAAGACCCCTACATGTTGCCTATAAGAGACAGATTAAAAGACACAGACTAAAAGGAAGGGGATGGAAAAACATATTACTTAGATGGACATAGAAGGTATTTAACTCAGAGAAAGAAAAACACTGTATGATTTCACTTATATGCAGAATCTAAGCAATAAAAAGAACAAACCAATCAAAAACAGACTCACAAATATAGTGGACAATTTGGTGATGGACAGAGGGGAGGGGATTTTGGGGGGCTGGGAGAATGGGGTGAATAGTTAAAGCAGTACAAATTAGTAGTTATGGATGGACACAGGGATGGGGAGCACAGCATAGGGAATGTAATTAGAATGAATATGTTGGCTAGGTGGAGCGTCAGGGGAGGGAGGGAGCAATTGGGGGGGGACCGTTTTACGAACTCTAACCAATGCACTGTATACTTGAAACTAATTAAAATAAGTAAAAAGTGAAACAGAAAAGCCGACAGTCAAAAACAAACAATAAAACTGTGACTACAGAGTCAGATCAAATAATTGCTAGACTGATGTGATAATTGTGTAGTTATTTGATTCAGTTCAAAGAACGGTCTCCTGAAATTTAATGAGATATCCATGAAGACTGAAATTCCTTAGAACTGAACCTCTAATCATGGATCACCACTGTATTAAGTGAGTAATTCCAGAGGAGAGTTTATTTTTGGTGGGACACAGTTCATACTGTAAAGGTACTCACTACAAGTGCTACCAACTCAGGGGACTTACTCTTTGCCAATGTGTTTACAGTCGTTTTGCCACCAGCAGAGAGTGAGTTTCTGAAAGGCTGGAACCCTTTCCCAGTTTATCACTGCTGACTTCTGTGCCACACACTGACATGGTTTAAACAAGGCTCTATGAAACGTGTGACTGATGTCGGGCCTTTGATTCCTCTTCTCTGTGGATGATCCACTGAGACCTAGAGATAGAACCTTTTACTTGTAGCACCAGCAAAATCATCTGACAAGAAATTGATTGTCAAGGGAAGGTATAATGTGCTGTTTGGAGAAAGAATTCATAGATATTTACTAAATGTTTATTGTGTATAAACCACTGTAGAAGATATATTGATGAAGTTGTATCCAGAGCATAATCAATGTGTTTATAGTCACATTCATGATTTCTTTACAGGTCTCGTCTCCTGACCTCATATCCCGAACTAGCCCTTATAGAAGAATCAATGCGACAGACTAACAATGTGACAGAATTTATCCTCCTGGGCCTCACTCAGGATCCTGAGGGGCAAAAAGTATTATTTGTCATATTTTTACTCATCTACATTGTGACAGTGGTGGGCAACCTGCTCATCGTGGTGACTGTTTTTGCCAGCCCTTCCCTGGGCTCCCCCATGTACCTCTTCCTTGCCTATCTGTCACTCATAGATGTGGTTTATTCCACTGTCGTTTCACCAAAATTTTTTATAGACTTACTGCATGATAAAAAGACAATTTCTTTCTCAGCTTGTATGGGACAGCTCTTTGTGGAACACATATTTGGAGGCGCTGAGGTCTTCCTACTGGTGGTGATGGCCTATGATCGATATGTGGCTATCTGTAAGCCACTACACTACCTAACCATTATGAATAGAAAGGTTTGCATCGTGCTGTTGGTGGTGGCCTGGGTTGGAGGTTTTATGCACTCTACATTTCAAATTCTCGTTGTGTACAGCCTCCCCTTCTGTGGTCCCAATGTCATTGACCACTTCTTCTGTGACATGTACCCATTATTGGAACTCGCCTGCACTGACACCTACTTTGTAGGCCTCACGGTTGTTGCCAATGGTGGTGCAATCTGTATGATCATGTTTATCATTCTGCTAATTTCCTACGGAGTCATCCTAAAGTCCCTTAAAAGCCACAGTCAGGAAGGGAGGCGCAAAGCCCTGTCTACCTGCAGTTCTCACGTCATGGTGGTTGTCCTCTTTTTCGTCCCCTGTATTTTCATTTATGTTAGACCTGTTTCCAACTACCCCATTGATAAATATGTAACTGTGTTTTATACGGTTATCACTCCCATGTTGAATCCTTTAATATACAGCCTGAGAAATTTGGAGATGAAAAATGCTATGAAAAAACTGTGGGGTAAAAATTTAACTATAGGTTTAATAAGAATGTGCCACGAATAGTAAACATATTTGTTACTAATTCCAAAGTAGCAAAGATGCAGTAAATTCTAAAACAGATGATGTAGTGAATTCAGTGGATTTGAATATGTGGAGTAAATTGTGTTTGAGATTAGAATCAGTCTAGCAAATTTTGGAGGATAATTAAAAGATACAGGTATTTGTCTTATTTGAAGAAAAAATAAACTAAGTTCAACTTACAATTTTTTTCTTAGATTACATTAAAATGACCCACAGAAGAGTTTTTTTTTTTTTCAAAAGTGATAAACAAGTTGCATTTGGAAATTCACTTTTACCCAAATTAATGAGAAAGCAATTGGTTAATATTCAGAAGAATTTTCTGGAGCTAAAAGAATAGTTTTAAATTTTAATATTTGTTATTCATCTGCACAGCTGCTTTCTGCAGCTGTATCATGTATTTGGTCTCTAAGTTACTTCCGTTTCTCAGGTCAGTGTCCATGAATTTGCAGGTCTGACATTTAAATGGGAGATGATATTGTATTTGGTTAAAGACACTGTCAGTGAAATGGGATGTTGGATGTATTCACAGGTTAGGGTGAACTTGTATGAGATCTTTGATTATGAAAACAGATTCTAATTCTTGATTAAATGCTAGAAAATCATACTAATCCAAGTTGTAAACATATTTTTGTGCTTTAATTCAGTAGTTTTTATATACATTTTTGCCATTCTTCAAAGAGTAGATAAAGCATCTTATTTTGTCTTCATAATACTGAAGATATAGGTAAAGAAATGTGTTATTTTGCACAGAAACGTGTTCCTTAAAAGTTGAATTTAACTTACTTTTAATTATAGACTTAATGAAAATTTGTTTTGGTACAAACAAAATTTGGTTTTCAATTTTATGTTAAAAAGAAGTTTTTCTCAGTCTATAGCCCATCTTGGAACATCACAAAGTAGGAAGAATATTGAATTGCTGTCATTGTAAGATGGAATACCATCTATGCTTTGTAAGAGTTTTCTAACTAAAAAAGATTTTGAACTTTACATATTTCAACATTTTTTTCATGTATTTTTTCATGCATACCAATAATATACGTAATTCATTTCTAAAGTTTGTAGCCCGTTACCTAACATATAATCAGTATCACACAATCTACCTGTGGATGCTATCCTTCCCTGATCTCATTGCTCCCAGGGGTACTCTCATTGCTAAATGTGTTGTCAAGCATACTTAAAAATAGTTTAAATACTTATGTATATATCCTTAAAATATGTCATTCAGCATTGTCATATTTCTTACCTTCATTAAAATTATGGTACATAGGAGATATTTTTCTGAATCTTACTTTTATCCACAATGCTAACTGTCTAAGATTTATGTTGCTGCATGTTTCTCTGGTTCCATCATTTCCCTGATATGTATTGTTCCATTTCTCACTGTATCACACATAATATATCCAATCAGTCAGTGGTCGTTTGTGTTGCTTCAAGATTTTGATATGGCTCAGAGTGTTGCTGAGGATGTACTGAAAGACTCTTTTAAGTACACCTGTTTACATGTTCACTTTTAGAGATGGTTACTATTTTCTCTTCAAGTCGTATTATCAGTTACACACCTGTGAGCAGTGTGTAACAGCTCTGTCTCATCCCTCCCAACATTTGATATCATCAGATATTTGATATTTTTGCAAATCTAATGAGTATATGACTATGACTTCATTGTGGCTATATTTTGCAATTCTAATAACTTGAAGTTGAGCATATTTTCATGGATATTGGATATTTATTTTTTAATATCTTCTATGAAATGTGTATTCATGTCTTTTGCTCTGTTTTTCTACTTGGCTCGAATTCCTTTCTGTTGTTATTCATTTCTTGGAGTTCTTTAAGAATCCTGTGTACTAATTCATTATATTTCAAAGTTCTCTCTTTTACACATCTCATTTTATTTGACAAATAGAAACTTCTCAAGAAAGTCAGATATCTGTCTTTATGAGCATGTTTAGCACTTGTATGTCTTACTTAACAAGTCATTTTCTATCATATAGCCAAGAAAATATCATTCTATATTTCTTCTAAACATTTCAAATGTTGTGTTTTTTTATTTTCAAATTTAACCCATTGAACATGAACTTTTGTGTACAATGATGAAAAGTTATGTTTAATTTTTGTTCTAATGTAGATAAACAATTGTCTAAGCACCATTCATCAAGTATTTCAACTTTTCCGATATTGAGTTTTCATTTATGTCTGAGTTTAGTTCTGAGTTATGTGTTAGTCAAATAATCAATTTTTCTAAACTTGTGTTTGTTTATATAACTTTATAATATGTAGCTGATAGGAAATTCACTCATCATCAGTCTTTTATAAAAAGTCATTTGGCTACCTTGGGCCTATTTTGTCCATTTAAATATTAATTCTACTTGCCATGTTAAAAAACTAAAGGTAATAAAATGTTATATAGGAGTTGCATTTACACTATTGAGAAGTGAATCTTTTCATGCATGAATATAATACAATTTTGTGCTCATTTAGGTCTTTAATGCTCTTAAACTTTTGAAAATTGTGTAAGAATTTTGTTCTTTACGTCTTTTAATGAATTTCTTCCTATATATTTCTGTTATTCTTTCCCACAGACTTACTGAAAAAGATTTTATAAACACTTGTTTTTTACAAAATAAAATTAGATCTCACTTTAATTCAATAATTGACATTAATTTTGTCAATATTGGCATATTTAGGCATCGATACTTTACTTCTTTATGAATTGTCTTTAAATATACTTTATCTAATTTAATTGCCATATTCAAAATGTTCTATTGACATAAAAGATTTTATGCATCATAATACAAAAGTTAAAATTTTTTCTAGATATTATTTTTTTAGTGTGGAGTGGTTATACTCTTTATTTTATTGTCGTCAATTGCATTCATCAAAGTTTATGCATTTTTAGGTCAAGATTATTTAAAAATTCATAAATGTTTTAATCTAGTTCAAATATTTTTTATATTTAGAGCTTTGAATACATATATGTGGGTGTATTTTGTGGGAAGTCTTAGAAAAAGAGAAAATATGTGTTTCTGTGTGTGTGTGCATATGTGTAAAGAATTTAAATCTGCCTTTCGAGTAGCATTCTGTTGCCTTAAAACCGAGCTTTTCAACACATTAAAAAAGATTAAACCTACTTTCCTAGTCCGATATGTCATATTTACTATATTTATAGTCCCAATCCTTGTGATCTATTTCTAGGCTATTTTCCTTTGATGGTTAATTATTCCTAATCCAATACACCATTACTTTAGAAAATTTAAATGGATCTTGATATCTAATAAGAGCCTACCACTCAACATTTTCTGTTTCAAAGAATTATTTTTTTGCATAAGTATTAAAATAGTTTCAGAGGTCTTAGAAACTTATGAAGATTTTTACTTACACTATATTAAATGTTGAATTAGTGTGGAAAAGAATTGCTATCTTGATCATACTGAATACCTCTATCTAAGAACTGTAAAAGTATCTTTATCTAGGTCTTTAAGATTCTTCAGCAATTCTTCTGGTTTCTTTTTCTTTTTCTTATTTATTTATTTGTTTATTTGTTTATTTATTTATTTATTTAAATTTATTGGGATGGTATTTGTAACCAAAATGATTTAAGTTTCAAATGTAGAATTCAAGAATACATCATATATGTGTTTTTGTCAGAAACGTTTTTCACATTTTTTGAACTTATTTCCATATATTTTGTAATTTGTGTACATTAATAAAAGGTATCTTTTCCTCATTACATTTTAGATATAATTCTGGCTAGGACTCAAGAATGCTAGTAATAAATATTTATCAGTTTAATCAATTCAGTCACTTTACCGACCTCTCTTATCGAATATGATTTATTTTCAGTTAATTCATTTGGATTATTGCTGAGTAATGAAGATATCTTCTTAATGATTTTTCTTTCTAATATCTTGTAATACTTCATAACATATTTCTTCTTATTGTATTATTATTTAATAGAATAAAGCATGAGATAACTGACTAGAGGAAACCTTGACTTATTATTTGCTTTAATGGGGATGCTTGTGGTATTTCCCCACTAAAAAATGTATTTACTAAAAGTTATTATCCCCACTTGTCATTGTCCTAAAAGGAACAGATATTACTCTTCAAAGGAACTGAAAACTACTTGCAAGAGTGTGCAAGATTAAAGGATTAAAAAAAATAGTGAAATACCCAGTACTTGTAGCAGTGGGAATTACTACCCTAATTATGAAGGGGCAAAAGGAGATTTTTTTCCGCAATGCTTGATATATCTATTGATACATGATCATAGGATTTTTATCTTTCAGGTTGTTAATGTAGTATATCATATTAATTGATTTGCTGATATTGTACCAAGCTTGTATCTCAGGAATAAATCCAACTTGATCATGCCATATGATATTTTTAATGTATTGCTGAACTAGGTTTGCTAATATTTTGTTGAGGATTTTGCATCAATGTTCATAATGGCCTATAATTTTCTTTTTTTGTAATGTCTTTGCTTTTGTAATCAAGATAACAGTGGCCTCATAAAAGGAGTTAGAGAGCCTTCCCTCTTCTTGAATATTTTGGAATAGTTTGAGAAGAATAGGTGTCAATTCTTTGAATATTTGGTAAAATTCACTTATGAAGCCATCTGGTCCAGGACTTTTGTTTTTCTGGGAGTTTTTTGATTACTGATTTGGTTTTGTTGGTGGCAATCTTTCTGTTTCTTCTTGACTAAGTCTTGGGAGGTTGTATGTTCCTAGGAACGTATCCATTTCTTCCAGATTGTCCAATAATTGCTCATAGTATTTTCTTATGATCCATTGTATTTCTGTGGAGTCTGTAGATATTTCTCCTCTTTCATTTCTGATTTTTTTTTTTTTACTTGAACCCTCTTTTTCTCTTGATGCGTCTAGTTAAGGGTTTTTCAATTTTGTTGATCCTTTCAAAGAATGAGCTCTTGGTTTAATTCATCTTTTCTATTGCTTTTTTAGGCTTTATTCATTTATTTCTGCTCTGATCTTTGTTATTTCCTTCCTTCTACTCACTTTGGGCTTTGTTTGCTGTTCTTTATATGGTTCTTTTAAGTGTAAGTTTAGATTGTTTATTTGAGCCTTTTCTTATTTCTTGAGAGAGAGGCCTTCATTGCTATGGATTTCCTGTTAGGACTGCTTTCTCTGTGTCCTAGACATTTTGAATTGTGTTTTCTTTTTCATTTTTCTCTAGGTATCTTTTGATTTCTTCCTTGATCTCATTGTTAACCCATTCATTGTTTAGTAGCATGTTATTTAGCTTCGATGTGTTTGTGTATTTTCCAGTTTTTTTTTTCTTGTAGTTGATTCCTAGTTTCATACTGTCAGCACCGAGCTGATGGAGAAGAGAGGGTTTCAGTGATGAGATGCCCAGTTGGAAGATTGTGCGAGGGGCTGACATGAAAATGAAATAGCAGGCACCAACTTTATTGCGGGGGCGGGGGGGAGGCGCTCTTCTATTGCGGGGAACGAGCTTCTGCTTTAGGGGACCTCATGTGCTCCACATATATCAGAGTACGATAGTGGTATTCTGTCACACATACGTGATACAATAAGCTGAATCGTGCTTACATGAGCTGGTTGCAGGTGCCCTACTACACTAATGTAACATTCTAAATCTGGGATCCTATTCCTAGCCACAAGCGTGGATCACAGCCAGACCTGGGACCAGCTAGGCCTGGGACCCACACATACTATTGTGATCAGAGAAGACGGTTGATATGATTTCAATCTTAAATTTATCGATACTTGTTTTTTGTCCTAACATGTGGTCTGTCCTGGAAAATGTTCCATGTGCCCTTGAGTGGAACATATATTTTGCTGCTTTGAGGTGAATGCTCTGAAAATATCTATTAAATCCATGTGGTCTAGTGTGTCTTTTAGGCCCAATGTTTCCTTGTTGATTCTTTGCCTGGAAGATGTGTACTTTGGTGTCAATGGGCTGTTATAGTCTCCTGCTATTCGTGTACTACTGTTGATCTCTTCTTTTTATATCAGTCAATAACTGCTTTATGCATTTAGGTGCTCCTATGTTGGGTGCATATGTGTCCTTTTGATGTATTGATCTCTTTATCATTATGTAATACCTTTCTTGTGTAATCTCATACCCTTCATTTTAAAGTCTATTTTGTGATTCTGGAAAACATGGTCATAAGAGATATCGGCCTATAATTTGAAGTGAGAGACATTCTGCAATCTCTCCCCTTGAAACAACAATAAGCTGAACATTTAACACTCAGCAAACACTCAAACTGCACACCAGCACGTCTGAGTCTGGGATCTGTGCATGAGAGGTACCACAGGTCAGAAACCCAGTTGTCGGGTGGCAGACAAGGAGAAAAATTAGAAACTGCCTTTCACAGCAGGAGTTCCCTGCAGGAGGATGGGATGGGGAGAAAGTGAACAACGGTTGATATTTACTGGCCCTGGCTGCAAAATTGAGGCTGAGCCGCCGCCCCCAACTCCCAAACCAGAGGACCCCTCACTCTATACCATCCAAGACTGGTCACCAAGGAGCCCCAGGGGAATCTGAGCCAACACTGCCAAGACTGAAGCTTCCTCTCGCAGCCTCTGGAGCTCCCTGCAGGAGGAAGGGGAGGAGAGAAGGTGCGACGACTTCTCTGAACAGCCCTGCCTGGAAGTGCTGTAAGTTTCAAGTAGCCGGCAGCCAGGCCCAGTCATCAGGATGTAAAACAGAGAAGCAGGATGGGACTTCTGAAAAACAACAGTTGATTTTTACTGGCCTCAGCTGCAAAATCGAGGCTCTGTTGCAGCCCCCAACTCCCAACCCAGAGGCTCCCTCCCCTTATACCCTCTGAGAAGGAACTCCGTAGAGCCCCAGGAGAATCTGAGCAAATGCTGCCGAAACTGTCGCTGACACGGACAGGGACTGAAACAGAGGGTAGCAAGTGTGATTAAATATCTACAAGAAAATAAAAAAGGCATTATTAAGGCTTTATATAAAGCGAGGATCCAAGAGGCTTAGACATGACCTACTGGAAACCAATAGAAAAGCACCTTCTTTGCAGCAGGCTAAAGACAGACCTTTATATAATCTCCTTTCTGTAAAAACAGCAGAACACACTTCCATTACTACTCAGGTAGAGAAATAGTCCATTAAACACCATGAACAACCAAGGTGACAAAGTATCTCAGAAAGAAAGAGAAAAATCTCCTGAAAATAAGCTTACAGACCTAGGAATTGAAATAAACAACTAGCTGGGCAGAGCAAGAAGATTGAAACCCTCAAAAAGAACAGAATAGATCTTCTGGAGATAAAATAAAACATTGCAAGAGTTGAAAAATGAAATAACAAACTTGAAAAATAGAGTCGACTGAATAGAGGAAAGGATCAGTGATATCGAAGACAGAAATCTAGAAATAAGTAAGAAGGAAGAGAGAAACTGAAGAATGAAAAATAATGAAAGAGAAATTCAAGAACTAGCTGACACCATCAGGAGAGAAAACATAAGAATAATGGGTATTATCGAAGGGTAGGAAAAAGAGCAGGGACTAGAAAGCATTTTCAGAAAAATAGTAGATGAGAATTTCTCAAATCTAAGGAATGAGCTGTAGCTTGTAATTCAAGAAGTCAACACCCAATTATCTCAACCCAAAAAGGCCTTCACCACGACACATTGTATTAAAGTTATCAAAAATCAGTGACAAAGATAGAATTCTCAGGGCAGCCAGGGAGGACAAAACGGTAATTTATAAAGTAAACCCATGAGATTATCCTTGGACTTCTCAGCACAAACTAGGAAAGAATGGAATCAAATTTTCAAACCATTAAGTGAAAGGAACTACCAGCCTAGAATAATGTATCCAGCTAAGCTCTCCCTTAGATATGAAGGAGAAATTAATAAGTTTCCAGACATACAAAAATGGAGACAATTCTCCACTACGAGGCCTGCACTACAGGAAATACTGCAAAGGATCAGCTCACCTAAAAGAAAATGACAAAAAAAAAATGCATAATTAGTAGTAAAGTGACTAACTATCACACAAATCCGTACTAAGAGCAGGGCATTATAAGCTTAAATAATAATAAGAGAATTACTGTTGTAAGACAGTAATGAACGTTCAGCATACATAGGGACAAACTGAGATAACAATGACTGAAAAGGGGAGGATTCAAAATTCTAAATCAAAAGGAGAATGGAGATAAGGCACACGCAGAAGAAAATGGACGACTGTATATATATAACTATCCTTTACATATTTTTAATGGTAACCACACACCAGACATTCAGAACTGAAGTATATAATATAAAACGAGAAGGACCAGAGGCAGAACCCATAAAAGCCAACCAAAATAAAGAAAATGGAAACACAAGGACAAGGAAGCAATGGAAACACCGAGCTACCAGAAAGCAAAAGATAAAATGGCTACGAGAGGACCTCATATCTCAATAATCACCCTAAATGTAAATGAAATGAACTCACCAATAAAAAGACACAGAGTTGCAGATTGCATGAAAAAACAAAACCCAACCATATGCTCCCTCCAGGAGATGCATCTCAGCTCCAAAGACAAATATAGACTCAAAGTGAAAGGGTGGTAAATGATCATTCAAACAAATGGCATTCAGAGAAAAGAGAGAGTAGTGATACTAATATCAGGCAAAAGAGACTTCACAATAAAAAAGGTAAAGAAAGATAATGAGGGACATTTCATAATGATAAAGGTAATCATGCACCAAGAAGACATAACACTTATTAATATCTATGCTCCCAGTCAGGGATCCCCGAAATATGTAAAGCAATTACTGACAGAACTAAAGAGAGAAACAGACCAAAACACTATCATATAAGGGACCTAATTTACCCCACTGTTGGATATGGACAGATTATACAAACAGAAAATCAATAAGGAAATAACAACCTTAAATGTTTCATTAGAGCAACTGGACATAATTGACATTTACAGAGCCTTCTATCCCCAAAAAACTGCTTATACATTCTTCTCTAGTGCACAAGGAATGTTCTCTAGGATTGACCACATACTGGGACACGGAGATAGCCTCAACAAATATAAGAGCGTTGAAATCATACCAACCATATTCTCTGATCATAATGCTTTGAAACTAGAAATCAACTGCAAAAAGGAAGTAGGAAGAACCACTAATACAATGAGATTAAACAACATGCTACTGAAGAATAACTGGGTCAAGGAAGAAAAAGGGAGATCAAGAGATACATAGGAACGAGTGATAATGATATTACAACATATCAAAAGTTTTGAGACACGGCAAAAGCGGTTATAAGTGGAAAGTTCACATCATTCCAAGCCTATCTCCAAAAACAAGAATGAGCCCAAATAAACAACCTAACACTTTATCTTAACAAACTAGAAAAGGAAGAATGAATGAGGCCTAAAGTCAGCAGAAGGAAAGAAATAATCAAAATTAGAGCAGAAATGAATGAAAGTGAAAACAAAAAAATGATAGAAAAAATAAATGCAACAAAGAGTTGGTCCTTTGAGAAGGTTAATAAAATCAACAAACCCCTGGCTAGACTCACTAAAGGAAAAAGGACACAAATAAACAAAATCAGAGATGAAAGAGGGGAAATTATGACTGACATTGCAGAAATACAAAGAATCATACAAGAATACTATGAAAACATACACAACACCAACTTTAATAACCTAGAATAAATGGAACAGTACTTAGAAAAATACAGTCTTCCTAGACTGAATCAAGAAGATCTGGAAAGTCTAAATAGACCAATCAGCAGTATGGAAATTTAAACAATCATCAAAAACCTACCAAAAAGTAAAAGTCCAGGACCAGATGGCTTTACCAGTGAATTCTACCAAACATTCAAAGAAGATTTAACACCTATTCTCCTCAAGCTCTTCCAAAAAATCGAAGAGGAGGCAATACTTCTCAACTCATTTTATGAGGCCAGTATTACTCTGATACCAAAACCTGGTAAAGATAATACAAAAAAAGAAAACTACAAACCAATATCTCTCATGAACACAGATGCAAACATCCTAAATAAGATATTAGCGAACTGAATACAGCAACATATTCAAAAGATTATACGTCACGATTAAGTGGGCTTCATCCTAGAGGCACAAAGATGGTTCAACATACACAAATCGATTAATGTGATATACCACATAAACAAATTGAAAAATAAGAATCATATGATCATATCTATAGATGCGGAAAAAGCCTTCGACAAGATATAGCATCTATTTATGATCAAAACACTTAATAAAATCAGTATATAAGGAAAGTACCTTAACATAATAAAAGCCATATATGTCAGACCTTCAGCCAACATTATACTTAATGGTGAAAACGTTTTAAAAAGCTTCCTTCTAAGATCAGGAGCAAGGCAAGGCTGTCCATTATTGCCACTCTTATTCAATATAACATTGGAGGCCTAGCGAGTGCTTTCAGAGAAAGAAAGAGAAAGAAATAAAAGGCATCCAAATAGGAAACGAAGAAGTCATATTGTCGCTATTTGCGGATGACATGATTCTTTACATACAAAACCCTAAAGACTCTACAATAACACTACTAAAAATAATAAGCAAATACTGTAAAGTTTCTGGATACAAAATCAACGTTCAAAACACCATAGCATTCCTATACTCTAATAATGAAACGTCAGAAAAAGAACTGGAAAAAATAATTCCTTTTGCAATTGCAGCAAAAAGAATAAAATACCTAGAAATAAATTTAAGGAAACATGTGAAGGACGTATATAATGAAAAGTGCAAGACCTTTTTAAAGAAATCAAAGAAGATACAAAGAAATGGAAAATATTCTCTGTTCTTGGATTGGAAGAATAAACATAGTCATAATAACCATATTACCTAAAGCATTATACAGACTTAATGTAATCCCCATCAAAATCCCATTGGCATTTTTTAAAGAAATAAGACAAAAAAAATCTTCAGATTTGTATGGGAGCACAAAGGACCCCAAATTGCCAAAGCCATCCTAAGAAACGACAATGAGGCTGGAGGCATTACTCCGCCTGAGTTAAAATTATACTACAAAGCGACAGTAATTAAAATAGCATGGTATTGACAGCAAAACAGACACACAGACCAGTGGAACAGAATGGACAGTCTAAAAGTAAACTCATATTTATATGGGCAAGTAATTTTTGACAAAAAAGTCAAAACATACAGTGGAGAAAGGAAAGCCTCTTCAATAAATGGTGCCAGGAAAACTGGAAGACCACTTGCAAAAGAATGAAACTAGACTGTTGTCTGTCACCACATGCCAAAATTAACTCAAAATTGATTAAGGACCTGAATATAAGACCTGAAACATTAAAATGCATAGAAGAAAACATAGGAACGAAACTCAAAGACCTTGGACTTAAAGAGGATTTTATGATTCTGACCTCAAAAGCAAGGGAAGTTAAAGCTTAAATAAATGAACGGAGCTATATCGAACGAAAAAGCTTCTGCTCAGCAAAAGAAATTGACAACAATGTAAAGAGACAACCATCTGAATGGGAAAATATATTTGCAAGCAACGCCTCCGATAAGGGCCTACTATCCAAAATATGCCAAGAACTCATACAGCTCAATAACAAGAAAATAACAAAGGATCCAATCAAAAAATGGGCAGAGGACCTGAACAGACACTTTTCCCTAGAGGACATACAAATGGCCAACAAATATATGAAAAGATACTCAACATCTCCAGCTATTAGAGAAATGCAAATCAAAACCACGAGATACCATCTCACACCTAGAATAGCTATAATCAACAGGACAGATAATAACAAATGTTGGAGAGGATGTGGCGAAAAAGGAACCCTTATACAATGCTGGTGGGACTGCCGCTATGGAAAACAGTATGGAGTTTCCTCAAAAACCTAAGAATTAATCTACCATAGGATCCAGCAATCCCTCTACTGGGTATTTACCCCAAACACCTGAAAACCCATATCTGAAAAGATATTTGGACACCGATGTTCATAGCAGCATTATTCACAGTGGCCAAGACATAGAAGCAACTGAAGTGTCCTATGATTGATGATTGTCTAAATAAACTGTGGTACATATATACAATGGCATATTACTGAGCCATAAGAAGAGATGAAATACTGTCATTTGCAACAACATGGATGAACCTCGAGATAGTCATGCTGAGCGAAATAAGCCAGACAGAAAAAGTTGAAAATCACATGATATCACTTATATGTGGGATATAAACCTAAAAGCAACAAATGAACAGGACAAACAAACAGAGACTCATGGACATGGACTGCAGAGTAGTGATTACCAGAGGGTACGGGGTGGGGGATGAGGGGGGTGGTAAACGGGGTCAAGGGGGTGGTAAATGGGGTAGGGAGAGAGCGAAGTTGGTAAAGGGGATCAAATATATGGTAACAAGGAAACTGGACTTTGGGTGGTAAACACACAATAGAATATACAGATGTCAAATTGTAATGTACACCTGAAAAGTATATAGTTGTATTAACCAATGTCACCCCAATAAACTTAATAAAAAAAGAAAAGTAACATAAACATAAAAAATAGTCTACTTTGTTTGATATAAGTATCGTTTTTCTGGCTTTTTTTTTTCATTTTCAATCGCATGAAATATTTTTCCATCCCTTTCAGTCTGTGAGCGACAGTTGATTTGAAGACAGCATATGCATGGGTTGTTTTCTTATCTGTTTGTCTACCCTTCTGTCTTCCGATTGGAGCATTTAATCCATTTACATTTAAAGTGATTACTAATAGGTATATAGCTACTGCCATTTTATTATTCGTATTTGTTTTTTCTTTTTATTCCCCACTTCTTTTTTTTACAGAAGTCCCTTTAACATTTCTTGTATACTGGCTTGTTGGTGATGAATTCCTTAGACTTTTTCCTGTCTGGGAAGCTCTTTATCTCACTTTCCATTTTAATTGAAAGCCTTGCCGAGTAGTGTATTCGTGGTTGTGGATTCTTGTTTTTCATATCTTTGTATATTTCTCGCCAGTTCCTTCTGGCCTGCAAAGTTTCTGTTGAAAAATCAGCAGACGTTCTTATGGAGCACCCCTGTAAGTAACTAGCTGCCTTCCTCTTGCTGCTTTAAGAGTCTCTCTTTGTCTTAGACCTTTGGCATTTTAATGATGGTGTTTCTTGGTGTGGGTCTGTTCGAATTCCTCTTGTCGGGACTCTATGCTTCCTGGACTTGTATTTCTAATTCTTTTGCCAGGTTAGGGAAATTTTCTGTCATTATTTCTTCAAATATTTTCATTCCCTTACTCTCTTTCTTCTCCTTCTGGTACTCCTATGTTGTGGTAGTGTTACAATTCATGTTGTCCCAGAAGTCTCTTAAACAAACGTAATTTTTTAACGTTATTTTTTTTTTTTTCTGTTCCGATTGGGTGTTTTCTGATACTTCATCTTCCAGTTTGCTGATATGATCTTCTGCTTTGTCCAATCTACTGTTGACCCTTCTAGTGTATTCTTAATTTCCATCTGGTTCTTTTTTATGGTTTCTATGTCCTTTTTTATGCTAACTATCTCTCAGTTGAGGTTCTCATTGAACTCATCCATTATCCCCTTAAGTTAATTGAGCATCTTTATAATCATTACTTTGAACTGTGTCTTTGGTAGGTTGCTTGCTTCTATTTCATTTAGTGTATTTTCTAGAGGTTTCTCTTGTTCTTTCATTCATGGCATGTTTCTTTGTTTTCTCATTTTATTAGCCTCTTCGCTTTTGTTTCTATGTGTTATGAAGATTTGTTTCATCTATCAGCTTTGGCTAGATGGCTTTACATGGAAGGTGTCCCGTGTGGCTCAGTGGAACACTCTCTCTGATCCTCTGTGCTGGGGCCTCTGGATGAGATCTGTGTGTGGGTTGTGTGTGATATTCTGTTGTTGCCAAGCCTTTATAGGTATTAGTACATCAGCGGGTGGGATTAACACTCAGGCTGACTAAATATGGGAATTGGCTGCACCTACAGGGTATGAGGAATCACATTAATTGATTGAAAATCATTATGGTACCAGCTGACTTATATTCAGGCCTTCAAACAATACAACTGTGATTACTGGTCTTTTCAAGAATTGAAATATTGATTTCCTCAGCCCTAAGTCTCCACCTCTGAGCCTCAGGGCCTCTAGAGCAGACTAGCAGCTGGAGAAGGACCTCCTTTTCTAGGAATATGGTTGAGTCAGGGATCCCGAGACTGGGTCTCCCTTCATTTGGCTTAAATATTATTGTTACCTAAAGATTTCTTTATTTGAAGCTTATAAATCTGTATTGATTTTATTATTTTTGTATCTAAATTTGAGGCTTATCATACACTGGGCTGTCTGCTACTCTTTCTTGGCCAGACCCAAATCTTTTCTTACTGTAGGGATTGTTCTAGGGGAGAAAACTGTCCAGAAGAGGTTACTTCATTTGAATTTGTTTCGATAGTCTAAGAAACCAATCTATAATGACCTTACATTCTCTTTCCTTTAAAACAGTAATGATGTAAAAGCCAGAAGCTGTGTCTACACATATAAATGGAACAATTATTCTTCTGATGGAAATACCTGTGAGATTTCTGAAAACTCAAATTTCTGCCTCGGTTGGAAAGTACTTTGACTGACATCTGGTCCTCTAGATGTTTTCTCATTAGAGTTCCCTTTGCATAGATATCTCTTGTTGCTTGTAAAAACTTGTAGAAGATCTCAATTTTCTGGGATGAAGTTAGAGGTAGAGACATATTTTTAATTGGGGAAAAAGTGTCCTTCGGGATGAGCCGTTTGAATGACTGAAAGGCTAATGAGTTCTACTATTACCTGTGAGAAGGCTCAGTCATTGGCTATTTCAGGAAGATAAATCCCAGCATTTGCGTTGTTAGGTACAGAGAGACAGTTACTGGTCAGAATGTGAATGCTATCCTAAATCCACAAAGTAAATTACTTCTTGTTTGCCTCACCATAATGAACTGAGAAGAGGCACGTTCAAATAACTAATTTCAGTGTTTGAAAATTTGGAGGTTTTTGTATTGGCAACGATGCACTTGGCCAAGTTGATTTCCACTAATGAGTCTAGTTTTTATGTATGCATGTGAACATAGCAGTTCTGTTTTTCTCTGAAAAATTTCTATATTGGGTACGAATGTTTTATTTTTGCACAGTGCATATTTGTTTGTCTTTATATTGTTGATATCCACATTAGATACTGTTATACTTGTATGAAAGAGTGAAGTAATGGAGCATATGTGTGGAAATATGGAAAGTGTGGCCACATGAAATTATCTGTAGATCTGATCGGCAATTAATTATTGTGTGTTCTGTGGTCACACACAGATACGTGATATATCTACAGTTACTCTCAGTGAAGGAAACACTGACTTAAAGACTAAGGCAAAGACCTGAGGTGAGTACTTTAAAACTACCAAAGAGGGATGATCATTAAAAATTCATTCAATGTATTTAGATATAGCTGTCTTAAATATATATTTTCATAGGAGAAAGTCTGAATTGAGAAACTTTAGGTGGCAAAACACAGAAGTTAACCAGAAATTACAAAATGTATTTGGTTTTAGTATTAAAGCCTGCCAGGTGTTTATCATCCATTTTGCCAAGTATCAAAGAGTGTCATGTATTGCATTACAAATAAACTAATGGACTTATAATTGTGGTTCATGGGCTATTATATTTTACATGATATGTTAATATTTATAATTACTTTAAAACTTTTAAATGAGAGCACTTAAAATCATATCCACATCAAGTGTGTTAGCATATAAAAGAATAAATACCTATTCTATTCTGGAAGGTTGATATGTGATTTTTAAATTTTTAGCTGTAAGGCTCAGATGTGTAATCTTTTTAAAAAAATGATCACAGCAACTCATATTTGTACACATTCAAAGAGAAACCTGTGCTCGGAGAAGTACTTTGTTTACTCTCACAATCGAAAGTCATGAGAGTGTAATTTTAAAGTACTATAGAGAGTATTTTTGTTACTATGATATTTTAATTTGTTTTTAAAAAGCCATACTTTAGGAAACTATGTTAATGTTAAATGTTTTTTAAATAGAGAAGTGTTAACTTAGTGGTTTACATTGAAAGCCCATTAACAACATCTTACTGTTTTTTTTCCTGTTTTTATAGTATAGAATCATTAATGACTTAAATGACAATATAGTTTACTTACTCAAGTTTTACATACAAATAATTTCACTGGCTAATAGAATTAATGGGTCTCTGTCAACACTGGTAAAATCCAACACTGATGGTTAGTAAGAGTAAGGACATTGACAGATCCTGCAGAAAGTAAAAACTTGGAAAGAAAGAATTGGATGTAGACTACCTTATACCTTTATGTGCTTCAGCGGGTGTGCCTTCATCAGTCTGTGGCATCAGCAATGAAAGATGCCTGAATTGACTGGAACAGTGATATGAGTGAGACATGTAGAGTGTTCGTCACAGCTGGCTCCCACAGTAAGCTCAGTTTTTTCTGCACAGTCCTCCCTCCCTCCACCTGCCAAATCTGCGTGGACGAATTCAGCTTCTCCATTCGAGGTTTAGTAATCCTGTAATTTTCCTCAGCAATGAATAAAAATAAGTTTGGTTTGTATCTAGTTGTGCAATTATTTCCTCTTGTTTAATTTTGTCCTTAGCAGATATAGGGTCTCTGAGGAATCATTTTTTTTTTTTTTGCATTTTTTTCCTTTACTAGGATGTGTTACGTATATATTTGTTATTGCTTCTCAAGAGGCCTCCTGAGTAACCCCTCGATATCTCTGGGTATTGGGAGTCCAGCACTTCCTCACTAAAGGAAACCTTTCTGCAGATTTTTTAAAGAATACAAATCTCACTTAATTGCTACATTAATATTCTTATTACCTTCAGTTATCATTTCTTAAATATAATTTCCTTCTTCATTTGATCCTTCTTTCATTTTCCACTACTTAAGTCTTCCTAAAGGGCATGGATACCATTATTCTGCTTGCTTCTAATCAGAATACATTCCCTCACAGGTAATACTGCAATTCACATATCATAAAATAGATAATTCCTGTGACATATGATCTTACCACATGCCCATAGACTGGTTCATGGATTATAGGTATAATATTCTTTTTATCCTAGACTGTGTCTATATTTATATGAAATTGATAAAGATCCAGCTCATTCCTTCTGATGCAGTGTTCATAGTGAAGAATTCAAGAACATTAATAACAGCTGTCATTTATCAAACATTTACTGGGTGCCAGGAAATTTTCTAGATACTTGACTTATTATAAAGCAACCACCTAAGAGGTAGGCACTGTTGGTACCCCCATTCTAAACATGATGAAACTGAGGCACAGAAGGTTTATAATGTTGCCCAAGGTCATCTAGACAGGAAGTAGTGAAGCTGGGATTTCAACACAGGCAGTGCAGCTTCAGAGTCTGTGTTATTCATCACTGTGCTACACTCTTCCACTGAAGATGTTTTGGGTATTAAATAGGTAGACGCTGAATGAGTACCTTATAGGCATTCTTCAGACTTTATAATTCTAAAATCCAATTTATCACTGGATAACATTGTTCAAGTCAGAGTGATAGGCCTAGAGATTTTTTTTTTAAAAATAAAGATATGAAAAAGTCAGCAGAATAGAATTAGATGGAGCTGCACAAAAGGTGTCATAGCTACTTAGATTGGAATGGTTTCTGAGGTTTTCCAGTTCAAGCCCTTAATTTCCAATGAGAAAGACTTGCAATTACATTTTAAATGGCCCAAAGACATGTATTCTTACACTGAGCTCAGACTTTTCCCTTGAGTATGATGCCTTTTGGCATCTGGACCCTGGAGCTTCATTTGGATTCTCTCAGTACCTAAAAAGCATTATAAATAAAACTGCATTCCATTTTCCTCTATCTCTCTTTTTCAGTGTCTATGTTCTCTCTCATTACCTAGATTACCAATGAGTTTTGAAAAAAAAAATCTAACTTCTAATGTAATAGTTGGTGATAATCAGAAGTTGGTTAATTAAAAAAAATACGTGCTGAAAATCTAGTGTATATGTGTTATGAGTTGTGGGCTAGGGTGTGCTTGAATGGACAGAATTACAACTCCTTCAACAGCCAATAGTAAAAACAAACACACACACACACACCCTGGCCGTCAAGAGTCAGACCAAGCAATTGCTACAATGTTGTGATAAATAATTGTATAGTTATTTGATACAGGTCAAAAAATGGTCTCTTGAAATTTAATGAGATATCCATGAAGACTGAATATCATTTGAGTCATGGAGGACTGAACCTCTAATCGTGGATCATCATTGAATTAAGTGAGTTATTTTAGGAAAGACTTTATTTTTGGTGGGACATAGATCATGTTGTAAAGGCACTCACCACAGGTACTACCAACTCAGGAGACTTACTCTATGCCAATGTATTTACAGTCGTTTTGCCACCAGTAGAGAGTGAGTTTCTGAAGGGCGGGAACTCTTTCCCAGTTTATCTCTGCTGACTTCTGTGCTACAGAATGATATGGTTTAAATAAGGCTCTAAGAAATGTGTGACTGATGTCGGGCCTTTGATTCATCTTCTCTGTGGATGATCCACTAAAACTTAGAAACTATTACTTGTAGCATCAGCAGAATCATCCAAAGATTAATTGATTGTCAAGGGAGGGTAATGGGCTCTTTGGAAGAAGAATGAATAGATAGTTACATAATGTATATTGTGTGTAAACCAGTGTAGAAGATATAATGATGAAGTTATACTCTAGAACATAATGGATGAATTTATAGTCATCTTTACAATTTTATTGCAGGACTTGTTCTCCTGAATTCCCATCCATGAACCAGCCCTTATAGAAGAGTCAATGGGAGTTGTTAACAATGTGTCAGAATTTGTTCTCCTGGGCCTTACTCAGGATCCTGAGGGGCAAAAAGCATTATTTGTCATATTTTTACTCACCTACATTGTGACAGTGGTGGGCAACCTGCTCATTGCAGTGACTGTTTTTGTCAGCCCTTCCCTGGGCTCTCCCATGTACCTCTTCCTTGCCTTTTTGTCACTCACGGATGTGGTTTATTCCACTACCATTTCACCGAAATTGATTATGGACTTATTGTGTGGTAAAAAGACAATTTCCTTTTCAGCTTGCATGGGACAGCTCTTTATAGACCACTTATTTGGAGGTTCTGAGATCCTCCTTCTAGTGGTGATGGCCTATGATCGATATGTGGCTATCTGTAAACCACTGCATTATCTAACCATCATGAATAGACAGGTGTGCATTCTGCTGTTGGTGATGTCCTGGGTTGGAGGTTTTATGCACACTTTGGTTCAAATTCTCGTTGTGTACAGCCTCCCCTTCTGTGGTCCCAATGTCATTGACCACTTCGTCTGTGACATGTACCCATTATTGGGACTTGCCTGCACTGACATCTACATTGTAGGCTTCACGGTTGTTGCCAATGGTGGTGCAATGTGTATTGTTATCTTTATCCTTCTTCTAATCTCCTACGGAGTCATCCTAAAGTCCCTTAAAAGCCACAGTCAGGAAGGGAGGCGCAAAGCCCTGTCTACCTGCAGTTCTCACATCACGGTGGTTGTCTTCTTCTTCATTCCCTGTATTTTCATGTATGTTAGACCTGTTTCCAACTACCCCATTGATAAATATGTAACTGTGTTTTATACGGTTATCACTCCCATGTTGAATCCTTTAATATACAGCCTGAGAAATTTGGAGATGAAAAATGCCATGAAAAACCTCTGGAGTAAGAAATTAACTATAAGTATAATAAGAATGTGTCAGCCATACTAAACATATGTTTCTAATTCTGATGCAACAAAGAGGCTGTAAATTGTAAAATGGATGATTTAGTTAATTCAGTGGATTCTCTAGGGATGCCCTTTTTTATTGATAGAAAGGCAAAGATACAGATATTTTTTATTACAAGTAAAAAAAACTTAGTCGCCTTGCAATTTTTTCCCTCAGATTACATTATAATGAGAATTTAGAAGAGTTTTTTTCTTTTTAAAGGTGATAAACAAGGTACCTTTGAAAATTTACTTATATCTTCATTAATGAGAAAGTAGTTTTGTTAATATTCAGAACAAATTTCTGGAGCTAAAGCAGTGATTCATAAATTTTAATTTAATTCATAAATTTTAATGTTGCCACACAGCAGCTTCCTGCAGTTGCATCATGCATTTTGTCTGTAAGATTATTTCTGTTTTTGGAGTCCGTGTCCATGAATTTGCAGGTCAGGATATTTAAATGGGAGATGACATAGTATTTGGTTACAAGCACTACATGTGAGCAGTTTTGATAGATGGGATGTTGGATGTATTCACACATTGGGGTGAAACCATATGGGATGTTTGATGATGAAAACAGATTTTAGTTCTCAATTGAAGGATAGGAAAGCATACTAACCCAAGTTGTAAACACATTTTCGTGCTTTAGGTCAGTAGTTATTATAATATGCATTTTTGCCATTCTTCAAAGTGTAGGTAAACTTCTTATTTTGTCTTCAAAGTGTAGGTAAACTTCTTATTTTGTCTTCAAAGTGTAGGTAAACTTCTTATTTTGAAGATATGGGTAAAGAAATATGTTGATTTGCAAAGAAACATGTTCTCTCAAAGTTGACTTCAACAAAATACTTTTAATTATAAACTTACTAATGATTTGTTTTGGTACAACAAAATTTTATTTTTGAATTTCCTGTTAAAAAAATGGCTACTTTTCAGTTTGTAGCCCACCCCTGAAAATCACAAACTTCGAAAAGATTGAATTTCTGCCATAATGATATGGAACATAATCCTTGCTTTGTAAAAGTTTTCTAAGTATAAAAGATTTGAACTTTTCTTATTTTAATATTTTATTATGTATTATACCTGAAATAATAGTATATACAGTTTATTTATAAAGTTTGAATTGTGTTACCTAATGGAAAATACCTGTGTGTATGCTATACTTCCCTGATCTCATTGCTTTGCCTCTTCCCAGAGGTAATCTCAGCACTGAATGTGTTGTCAATCATAATTAAAAATAGTTTAACTACATATGTATATATCCTTAAAACATAATGTTTAGCAGTGTCAGATTATATACCTTCATTAAAATTATATTACATAAGACATAATTTTCTGAATCTTACTTTTATCCATGATGGTAACTGTCTAAGATTTATGATGCTGTATGTTTCTCTGGTCCCATCATTTCCTTGATCTATGTGATTCCATTTCTGACTATACCACAGATTATGTATCTGTTCAGTCAGTCATCATTTGTGTTATTCAAGAATTTGATATTGCTAAGTGTTGCTGCAGGCATCCTAAAAGAAATTCTTTTATATACACCTGTTTATATGTTCTCTTTCACAGGTGGTTATAATTTTGTCCTCAAGTTGTGTTATCTGTTATACGCCTGCGAGTCATGTGTAACAGCTCTATCACTCTGCATCCCTCTGAACACTTGATATTGTCAGATGTTTGATATTTTTGCAAATTTAATAACCATAAAATTATGACTTCATTGTGGCTTTAATTTGCAATTCTAATTACTATGGAAGTTGAGCATATTTTCATGGATATTGAACATTTATTTTTTATCATCTTCTACAAAATGTATATTAGTGTCTTTTTCTATTTTTTTCATACTGGGTTTGGTTGTTTTTCTATTATTAATTTGTTGGAGTTCTTTAGTAATCCTGTGTACTCTTTAATGCTCGTAAACTTTTGAAAATTGTATAAAAATTGTGTTCTTTACATCTCTTAATAAATTTTATCTTGTATATATTTTTGTTACTCTTTCCCACAGGCTTACTGAAAATATATTTTATATTTGTTTATTTTTTCAAAATAAACAATGTTATATCTCACTTTAAATCAAAAATTTACTTAAAATTTTTAACAGGGAGATATTCAGTCATTGATTCTTTTTAATGAATTGCCTTTGATATACTTTATATAATTTAATTGGCATGTTCAAAATGTTTTATTGGCTTAAAAGAGATTTTATACAATATAATACAAAACTTAGAATTTTTTGTAGGTAGTGTTTTTTTAGTGTGGAACGGTTATACTCTTTATTTCAAAGTTGTCAATTACAATATTGGAGTGTCTGCATTTTTAACTCAAGATTACTTAAAAATTTATAAATGGTTTAGTTCACTCGTTTTATATATTTAAAGCTTTGAGTACACATATATGGATGTATGTGGCGCGAAGATTTAGAGAACGGAAAAATATCCTTTTGTGTGTGTGTATATATGTGCAAAGAATATAAATCTCCTTTTCAAGTGGCTTTCTTGACATCTATGAACTTTTTTTCTTACAATATATTAAATGTCAAATTAATTTGGGAAAGAATTCACATGTTAATCACATTGAATAATTCTAACTAGAAAGTCGAAATATATCCATATTCAGGTTTTTAAGATTCTACAGCAATTCTCTTTTCTTTTTCTTATTTAATTATTTATCGATTTAAATTTATTTTGGTGATATTGCTTAATAAAATGACATAGGATTCATTTACAATTAAATAATACATCATATGTATATTTTCATCATACAGGTTTTTCACATTTTCATCATATAGGTTTTTCACATTTTGTTTATTTCCATGTTTTTTTTTTTAATTTGGGCTATATTAATGAAAGATATCTTTTCCATATTGTATTTTCCCAATATTATGTAATAATTATTTATCAGTTTAATAAATAGTAATAAATATTTATCAGTTTAATCAATCCAGTCACTTTACTGAACTCTCTTATTTAATATGATAGATTTTCAGTTAATTCTTTTGGTTTATTTCTGAGTAATGATGATATCATCTTAATGATTTTCCTTTCTAAGATCTTCTCTCTAATATTTCATATCATATTTCTTTTTCTTGTATTATTGTTATTTAAGAGAGTAAAGTATGAGATAATAACTGTGACTAGAGGAAACCATTACTTATTATTTGCTTTAATGGAGATGCTTGTGGTATTTCCCCATTAAAAAATATTCACTAAAAAGTGTTATCCCCACCTGTATGTAACTGTCCTAAAAGGAAGAGATATTACTTTTCAAAGGAAAAGTGAAAACTATTTACAAAGAGTTTGCAAGATTAAAAGATTAAAAAATGGTGACATACTCAATACTTGCAACAGTGGGAAGTATTTACTAACCTAATTATGAAGGCGCAAAAGGAGGAGTTCATTTTCTTTTTCAGAACATGGTAATAATTGTAACAGACAAAGGACAGTGACCTTCCTTCCTTTGTCTGTCTATGGACTGATTAGAGAGACACAGCCATTTCTACATCTTGGCCATGAGGGAAAATGACAAAGGAATTAGTACCTTGACGTTTTTTCTTCTCACTCTCTGATCTGTTATTTCCTCCCATGGGCTGAAGCTAACTGACAGCTTAAGGACCAGTTTGTTTGGTTGATACACTGTGTTTGGATGAGCTTCCTAGGGCCCAGAATAAAGTGGAAAAGATTAGACTTGCATCTGTTGGAGCAAATGTAGCACATCCATGTTACTCAACCCTTTTTGCTGCTACTATACACTCTTAACATTGGACAGGAAGTAAAACTCTGACCCCAACACAGGGAATCTTCAAAGTCCCTTTAGCTTCCATATCACCAATTGATTTTAACCGAGATATACTCCTACTTCCAATCTAAATTGAAATATGAACCACCGATCCTCTTTATTTGAAGTAGCTGGCAGGAAAGAAAAGAAAAAAGAACTGAAAGTGCTGATGAAATGATTACATAAAAAAAAAAAACCAGCCACTTCAGTCTAAAATTTGTCATGTGACCAAACTTAATACTCATGACTTTTGAACCACTAATTTTGTATTCCTTTTACTTTCTTCCAGTTTGTCTGTTTGTTTGTTTGTTTTTTGGGGCGGAATATTTTACCCAATTGGGTAACCCAAACCTTCATTACTATAGGAGTCATATCCATAATGGTTTTGTTTCATTAGTTTGCCTCAGTTTCTCATTGCTCTCTACTCAACATAGCAGTAGAAGGAGGGTTCAGAAATCATCCTCCATGTCTTAATTTCTGTGCAGCAACCCAATTTCCCTGCGTTAATTAGGATCAAGTACTCAACTCATCCAGGGATCTTTCTACCTGTTTCATCAGCATGGGAACCCAACATCACTATGGACAGTTTCCATTTAAAATTGAATGGAACGATGACTGTGCTCATTGGTAGAAGCATTCCTCTGTGGGCACAAGGGTGCGCAAACATACTAAGTTCAAACTTCCAAGTACCTGAATCAGGAATATCTTTTGTGGGTTATTTTATGTAACAGGTAAGAGTGATGAGGGTCGTTCTGATGTTTTTTGATTCACTGATTTCTTCATTCTGACTACATGAGAGATGGTCTTGATTTATGTATAGCTCTTGGATTAAATATATACCACATTCTGTAGGTTAAGCAAGCAGTGGTGCCTTGTATTGTCTTGTCTCAGCTGGAGCTGTCATATAGCCTTCAGCATCCCATTCCATCATTTCATTGTGGCAGATGCTTCTTATTATGGAGAAATTTATAAGATCGGTGACAAAGACCTTTGACTCAGTTGGTCCTTTCATCCCTCAGGAAATGCTCCTGTGGATCATTAGAGAACAGAGTGGACTTTGGGGAAACAAATGAAAAACTTACCGCAGAGATGTGGCACTTAAGTTACACGGGAATTAAATAACGGTAAATAATATCTTCTATTTATTTAGTTATGAGACTATTTTCAGAGTGTATGTTTTTTTTTTGCTTTATCCTGTTTAATCCCTAAAATCATACTGTATGTTAGATGCTCTTATACGTCTCAATATACATATGATGTTGAGTAATTTACCCAAGGTCACAGAGTTGATAGGTATAAATTCTGAGGCTCAACTTCCAAATAAAAATTTAGAATCTGAATTCTCATAGCAGACTGCAGGCCACCAGAGACACCCCTGCAAAATTATAAAACAAAGAAACAAAAGTGACCAAGATGATATATGAGACAGGCATCCCACCCTCTTCGATAGTTATTTTTTTATAGTTGACCCCAAAGTGTGTTCAACCACATTCAGGTTTTAGGGGTAGCATTTTTTCTTTAAAGAAATTGACTTGGAAAATGTGATATTTCTTTAAAATTATTATATTTTCATTTTAAAAAATCACATGTGCTGATTAGGTGTTTATTAAGACCTGAAAATTTTGCTGCATCATTTTCATGGTCACTGTTCGATGATTTTAAAAAAGCTATTGCTTACATGAGAAACTTGTTTTACTAAACAGACTGTTAAATAGGACCATGTTGAGGCATGGATTGTGATTCTACGTTTTAAAAGAATTTGGACTGAAACTCAAAATTTCAGATTTTATAATTTTTAATATCTTGCTTATTGACATCGTTTCCCAGTATTTTGTACTTTGTGTATCATGTATGTGGTTTGTTTTTCTGTCTTATGTTGTTGAGTCAAAATGGCATGGTAATGGCAGAAAAACAGACACAGAGAACAATGGAACAGAATCGAGAGTCCAGAAGTAAACCCATTTACACGGGCAAGTATTTTCCGAAAGGAGCCGAAAATATACAGCGGAGACAGGGAAGCCTCTTCAATAACTGGTGCAGGGAAAAGTGGAGAGCCACTTGCAAAAGAATAAAACTATACTGTTGTCTGTCAGTACACACCAAAATTATCTCAAAGTGGATTAAGGACCTGGATCTAAGACCTGAATCAATAAATTGCAACGAGGAAAACATAGGAACCAAATTCATTTACCTAAGACTCTGAGAGAATTTTATGAATTTGACAAAATAAAAAATAAATTAATGAGATCATATCAAACTAAGAAGCTTCTGCACAGTGAAAGAAGCTATCAATAAGGCAGAGACACCATCTGAATGGGAAAATATATTAGGAAGCAACACATCCAATAAGGGCCTAATATCCAAAATATACAAAGAACTCATACAGCTCAATAACAACAAACAATAAAAAAAAATAGGTAGAGGACCTGAACAGACATTTCTCTCAAGAAGACACACAAAAAGCCAACAAACATATTAAGGATGCTCAACTTCACTAGCTATTAGGGAAATGTAAATCAAAACCACAACGAAATACCACCTCATACCTATTGGAATGGCTATTATTAACAGGACAAGTAATAACAAATGTTGGAGAGGATGAGGAGAAAAATGAAGCCTTGAACACTGCTGGTGGGACTCAAATTTGTATAGCCACTATAGAAAACAGTATGGAGTTTCCTCAAAAACCTAAAAATTGATTTACCACATGATCCAGCAATCCCTCTACTGGATATTTATCCCAATGTCTTGAAAACATTTATTCGAAAAGATGTATGCACATCGATGTTTGTAGCAGCATTATTCACTCTGGTCTGGACATGGAAACAATTGAAGTGTCCTACAAGAGATTGGCTGAAGAAGCTGTGGTACGTATATATAATGGAATATTAGTCAGCTATAAGAGGAAATGAAACATGACAAACAGAGATTCATAGACATGGACAATAGACTAGTGGTTATCAGAAGGAAGGGGAGAGGGGGAATGCAGATGGGATAAAAGGGGTCAAATATTTGGTGACATATAACTGTGGATGGTGAACAAACAATGCAATATATATATGCTTTACTGTTGAATTGTATACCCTTGAAACTTACTGGATTTCATTAACCAGTGTCACCGTATAAAAAAATAAGGAACTGCATTATTTGACTGAAAATCCTTATGATTTCAGCTGACTTAAATCCATTGCTTTCAAACTATACAACTGAGATTACTGGTCTTTTTAAGAATTGAAACATCAACTTCAGTATCTTCGTCAGTCCCAAGTCTCTCTGCCTCTGAACCTCAGGGCCTCTAGAGCAGAGAGTAGCAGCTGGAGAAGGACCTCCTCATCTAGGGGTTGAGTCAGGGATCCTGAGACTGGGTCTCCCTTCATTTGGCTTAAATATTATTGTTACCTAAAGATTTCTTTATTTGAAGCTTACAAATCTGTATTGATTTTATTATTTTTGTTTTTAAACTTTAGGTTTTTCATGAATTTGGCTGTCTGCTACCCCTTGGCCAGACCCAAATGTTTTTTTTCTCTAGGGATTGTTCTATGGGAGAAAACTGTCCAGAAGAGGTTACTTCTTTTGAATTTGTTCCAAATATTCAAATAAACTTCTCTATAATGACCTTACATTCTCTCTCATTTGAAACAAAAATGATATAAAAAGCCAGAGGCTGTGTCTGCACATTTGAATGGAACAAGTATTTCAGAGATAGAAATACCTGAGAGATTTCTGCCTAGTTTGGAGTCTATCTTAACTGACATCTGGTCCTCTAGATGTTTTCTTGTTAGAATTCCCTTTGCACTGATGTCTCTCATTGCTTATAGAAACTTGTGGAAGGTTCCAATTTTCTGGGATGCAGTTAGAAAGAAGTAGGACATTCTTTTAATTAGGAAATAGGTGTCCTTTGGGATGAGCTGTTTGAATGACTGTAAGGCTAACGAGTTCTACTATTACCTGTGAGAAGGCTCAGTCATTGGCTTCTTCAGGAAAATAAATCCCAGCTTTTGTGTCATTAGGTACAGAGAGAAGTTACTGGCCAGAGACGTGAATGCTATCCTAAATCCTCAAAGTAAAGTACTTCTTGGATTCCCCCAAATAGTGGACTGAGTAGAGGCTCCTTCAAATAACTAATTTCAGTGTTTTAAATTTTTGGAGGTTTTTGTGTTGGCAAATAATAGACTTGGCCAAGTTGATTTCCACTAATGAGTCCAGTTTTTATGTAGCCATGTGAAAATAACAGCTTTGTTTCTCTGAAAAAATATTCCAAGCAGGTGAGAATGTTCTACTATTTTTGTATAGTAAATATTTCTTTTATTTAAGTGTATTTATAGTATAGACATCCGCATTGGATACCGCATTGGATCTGAAAGGCTGAGGTGATGGGGCGTCTGTGGGAGGCAGCTGCAATGAACACTCTACATGGAAAGTGTGGCCACATGAAATTATCTGTAGGTCTATCCATTATTGTGTTCTGTGGTCACACACATTTATTGTATCAACAGATACTCTCAGTGAAAGAAGCACAAATACTAAGGGAAAGAACTGAGAAGAGTTCTTAAAATAACCAACAAATGCTCGTTGAAAATTCACACTATATATTTAAATATACCTAAGGTCTTAAACATATATTCTCATAGGAGAAAGTCTGAATTGAGAAAATTAAGCTGGCAAAACACAGAAGTTAACCAGTATATACAAAATATATTTGGTTTTAGTATTATAGCTCGACAGGTGTTTATTATTCATTTTGCCAAATAACAAAGAGAAATGAGTAATGTATTACAAAGAAACTAATGGCTTCATAATCATGGCTCCTGGTCTATTGTATTTTACATGATATGTTAATATTCATATTTACTTTAAAACTTAAATTAGAGAACTTAAAATTGTGCACATATCAAGTGTGTTGGAATATAAAGGAGTAAATGCTACTCTTCTGGAAGCTTGATATGGGATTTTCCAATTCTGTTCTAGAAGGCTGATGTGAGTAAACATTTTAAAGTTATCACAGAAACCCTTATTTGTACATGTACATAAAGAAACCTGTGCTCAGGGAAGTACCTTGCTTACTCTCACTTAATCGAAAACCATGAAACTGTAACTTTAAAGTACTATAGAGGGAATTTTCGTTGCTATGGAATATTAACTTGTCTTTTTAAAAAGCCATTCATTAAAAAGGTATGTTAGATGATGTTTTTAAAACAAAGAAGTGTTAACTTAGTGCTTTCAGCTGAAAGCCCAGTAAGAACATCTTTCAGTTTTTATAGTACAGAATCATGGATGACTTCAATGATTGAGAATAGTTTATTTACCTAGTTTTTACCTCTAAATAATTTAACTGGCTAATAGAAGATTTACCCTGGCGAAATCCAACACTGATGATTAATAAGAGAAGGGCACTAGATAGTATCTGAAAAAGTAAAAAGTGAGAAAGAAAGAATTGAATAGAGACTACCTTACACCTTTATGTGCTTCAGTGAAGGTGCCTTTATCAGTCTGTAGCATCATCAATGAAAGATGCCTGAATAAACTGGAGCAGCGATGTGAGTGAGGCCTGTAGAGTGTTCATCACAGCTGGCTCCCACAGAGTGCTCAGCTTTTTCTTCTCATGTCCTCCCTTTTTCCTCCTGCCAAATCTATGTGGATGGTTTCAGCTTCTCCATTTGAGGTTTAGTAATACTGTAATTTCTTCAGCAGTGAATAAGCAAAGAGTTTGGGTTTGTATCTGTAGTTGTGCAGTTCTTTTCTTTTGTTTAACTTTATTCCTATCATCAGGTGTAGGGACTCTGAGGAATCAATTTTTTTCATTTTACATTTTCTTTACCGAGGTATATTTTGTATATATTTGTTGTTGCTTCTCAAGGGGCGTCTTGAGTATACCCGGGACATCTTAGGGGATTGAGCTTCCAGAACTTCCTCACTAAAGGAAGACTTTCTGAAGATTTTTAAAAGAATACTAATCTCACTTAATTACAACATTAATATTCTTATTACTTGTTGACATTCACTTCTTAAATATAATTTCTCCTTTTTCATTTGATTCGTTTATCCTTTTACTTTCCACTATTTAGGTCTTCCTACTGTGCATGGATCCTACTTTTTTTTTCTATTCTGCTAGTCAAAATACATTCCATCAAAGGAAAAGGCTACATCTCATATATCGTAAAATAGATAATTCCTGTCAAACAATCTTACACCATACCCATAGAGGGATTAATGGATTATAAATATAATGTTCTTTTAATCCTGGACTGTGTCTATAATCTTTATCAAGTTGTAAAGGTCCACCTGATTCATTCTGATGCAGTGTACATAGTGAAGCATTCAAGAGCATTGATAATAGCTGTCATTTAGTGTACCTTTACCAGGTGCCAGATAGTGTTCAGGTACTTGACTTGTAATGAAACAACCACCAAAGAGATAGGCACTATTGGTACCCCATTCTAAACACGATGAAACTGAATCACAGAGAGGTTTATTCTGTTGCCCGAGGTCACCTAGACAGGAAGTGGCAAAGTTGGGATTTCAACACAGGCAGTGCAATTTCAGAGTCTGTTGTTATTCATCCCTGTGCTCTTCTCTCCCTCGAAGGATGTTTTGGGTATTAAATAGGTAGATGCTGAATGAATACCCTGTAGTCATTACATTGTCTCTGTAATTATAAAATCCCATTTACCATTGGCTAGCATTGTTGAAGTTGGAGTGATGGGCCTGGTGATTTTCCTTTAATTATAAAAATATGGAAAAAGTCAGCAGAATAGAATAAGATGGGGCTGCACAAAAAGTGTCATAGATTCTTAGACTGGAAAGGTTTCTGAGGTTTTCCAGTTCAAGCCTTTAATTTCCATCGAGAGAGACATGGAATTACCTTTTAAATGGCTCAAACCCATGCCTTCTTTCACTGAGCTCGGGCTTTTCTCTTGAATATGCTGCCTTTTGGAATCTGGATCCTGAAGCTCAGTGTTTCATCTCTCTCAGAACCCAAGAAGCATTATAAATCAAACCATGTCCCATTTTCCTCTATCTCTCTTTTCTGTGTCAGTGTTCTCCTCCCTCATTACTTATGTTACCACAAAGGTTTTGAAAAAAATGCCAGCTTCTAATGTAATAGTTGGTGATCATCACAAGTCAATTAAATTAAAAAATATGTGCTGATAATCTAAATAGTGTATGTGCGTTAAGATTTGTGGGCTAGGTAGAGATTAAATGGACAGAATTCTTTTTTTTGCACTTTACGTATGTATGTATGTATGTATGTATGTATGTATGTATGTATGTATGTATATTTTAATTGAAGAAATGATTTAAATTTTTTTTAAAAATTAAAAATAAATTCTTCCTCCTGCTCCCCGCTCCCCGCTATCCTCTGGTAACCACTAGTCTATTGTCCATGTCCATGAGTCTCTGTTTGTTTGTCCTGTTCATTTGTCACTTTTAGGTATATATCCAAAATATAAGTTGTATCGTGTGATTTTCAACTTGAATTTCAACTTCTTATAAAGTTGACTTAATGAAAAAAGCCCTTGCAGTCACAGAGTCAGACCAAGTAATTTTAGAATGATACGCTAAATAATTTTGTAGTTATTTGATACAGTTCAAAGTACTTTTTCTTGAAATTTAATGAGACATCTAAGAAGACTAAGCATCCTTTAAGTGATGGAGGACTGAACCTCTAATCGTGGATTACTACCGTATTGAATTATTCCAGAGGAGACTTTATTTTTGGTTGTAAAGGTTCTCAGCACAAGTGCTACCAAGTTAGAGGACTTACTCTATGCTAGTGTATTTACAGTTGTTTTGCCACCAGCAGAGACTGAATTTCTGAAGTCCTGGAACCCTTTCCCGGTTTATCATTGCTGACTTCTCCGCCACAGACTGACATGGTTTAAACAAGGCTCTATGTAACGTGTGACTGATGTCAGGCCTTTGATTCATCTTCTCTGTGGATGATCCACTAAGATTTTGAGATAGAACCTCTTACTTGTAGCACCAGCAAAATCATCTGAAGAGAAATTGCTTGTCAAGGGAAGGTATAATAGGCTCTTTGAATGAATTCATAGATATTTACTAAATGTTTATTGTGTGTAAACCACTGTAGCAGATATAATGATGAAATTGTATCCAGAGCATAATGGATGTGTTCATAGTCATGTTCACGATTTCATTACAGGTCCCGTCTCCTGACCTCCCATCCATGAACCAGCCCTTATAGAAGAGTCAATGGGACATGTTAACAATGTGACAGAATTTGTCCTCCTGGGCCTCACTCAGGATCCTGAGGGGCAAAAAGTATTATTTGTCATATTTTTACTCATCTACATTGTGTCAGTGGTGGGCAACCTGCTCATCGTGGTGACTGTTTTTGCCAGCCCTTCCCTGGGCTCCCCCATGTACCTCTTCCTTGCCTCTCTGTCACTCATAGATGTGGTTTATTCCACTGCCTTTACACTGAAATTGGCTGTAGATTTACTCAGTGTTAAAAAGATAATTTCCTTCTCAGCTTGCCTGGGACACTTGTTTCTGGACCACTTATTTGGTGGCGCTGAGATCTTCCTTCTAGCGGTGATGGCCTACGATCGATATGTGGCTATCTGTAAACCACTGCATTATCTAACCATCATGAATAGACAGGTGTGCATTGTGCTATTGGTGGTGGCCTGGGTTGGGGGTTTAATGCACACTGTATTTCAAATTCTCGTTGTGTACGACCTCCCCTTCTGTGGCCCCAATGTCATTGACCACTTCTTCTGTGACGTGTTCCCATTGTTGGAACTTGCCTGCACTGACACCTACTTTCTAGGCCTCATGTTGGTTGCCAATGGTGGTGCAATGTGTATTGTTTTCTTTATCCTTCTTCTAATCTCCTACGGAGTCATCCTAAATTCCCTTAAAAGTCACAGTCAGGAAGGGAGGCGCAAAGCCCTGTCTACCTGCAGTTCTCACATCACGGTGGTTGTTTTCTTTTTTGTCCCCTGTATTTTCATATATGTTAGACCTGTTTCAAACTACCCTATTGATAAATTTATAACTGTGTTTTATACAGTTATCACTCCCATGTTGAATCCTTTAATATACAGCCTGAGAAATTTGGAGATGAAAAATGCTATAAGGGAACTCTTTTATAAAAAGTTAACTGTAGCTATAAGAAAAATTTGTCAGCCATTCTAAAAGCATTTGTTCCTAATTCTGAAGCAACAAACAGGTAGTGAATTCTAATAAGGGATGATTTAATTAATTCAATGGATTCTCTAGGAGTCCTTTTCTTGATTTATACAAAGACATCAAAAATGTGGAAACATATGTCCTTTGACATTAGAATCAATTTAACAGAGATATTTTGGAGGATAAATAAAAGATACAGGTATTTGTCTTATTAGAAGAAAAAATAAAATCAATTCAATTTGTAACTTTTTTTCTCAGTTTACATTAAAATGGATCTTTAGAAGAAGGAATTATTTTTTTTTCAAATGTGATAAGGTAACTTTGAAATTTATTTTTACGAAAATTAATGAGAAAGATATTTGGTTAATATTTACAACAATTTTCTGGAGCTAAAAATGTAGTTTTAAATTTTAATGGTCGTTGTTCTTGCTGCGCCGCAGCTTTCTGCAGCTGCATCATGCATTTTGTCTGCGAGATTACTTCTGTTTCTCAGGTCAGAGTCCATGAGTTTGCAGGTCAGGATATTTAAATGGGAGATGATATAGTCTTTGGTAAAGACATATTAATGAGTAGTTTTGTTATATTGGATGTAGGATGTATTCACAGGTTGCTGTGACTTGTATGGGATGGTTGATGATGAAATTAGATTCTAGTTCTTGATTAAAAGATAGAAAACTGTACTAATCCAAGTTATGAACACATTTTTGTGCTTTAGCTCTGTAGTTTTTATGTGCATTTTTGCCATTCTTCAAAGAGTCGATTAAGCTTCTTATTTTGTCTTCATGATACTGAAGATATGGATAAGGAAATGAATATTTTATAAGAAACATTATCTCTACAAGTTTAATTCTACTGAAATATTTTTAATTATAGACTTATTAATGATTTGTTTCGGTATAACAAAACTTTGTTTTTCAAATGTATGTTGAAAAAACAGGTTTTTCTCAGTCTATAGCCCATCTTGGAACATCACAAACTAAGAAGAATATTGAATTGCTGTCATTGTAATATGGAACATCATCTATGCTTTGTAAGAGTTTTCTTGTCTAACTAATAAAGATTTGAACTTTATATATTTAAAAAAATCTTATGTATTTTTTCATGCATACAAAACATATGTTGTTTATTTCTAAATTCTGTAGCCTGTTACCTAACATATGATCGATCAGTCTCATGGAAACTACTTGTGTATGCTATACTTCCCTAATCTCTTTTTCTGCCTCTATCCAGAGGTAATCACAGCACTGAATGTGTTGTCAATCATAGTTACGAATGGTTTAACTACTTATGTACATATCCTTAAAATATGTCCTTCACTGTTGTCATATTTCTTACCTTCATTAAAATTATGCAACATTGGACATAGTTTTAAATCAATTAATTATTTAATTATTTTGTGAGTTTGGTGTTTTATTTTTATTTTTAATATTTTAAAATTTCTTTCTTTATTTCTTATGGTGACATTGGTTAATGAAATCCAATAAGTTTCAGCTCCACACTTTAACAGTAAGGCATGTCTATATTTACAATGGGTGTTCACTTTCCATAGTTAGATATCTTTCTGTCACCACATATTTGACCCCCTTCACCCCATCTTTCTCTCCTCTCCTTCCTTGCCCTTTACTCTCTGGTAACCACTAGTCTATAGTCCATGTCCATGAATCTCTGTTTGTTTGTCTTGTTCATTTGTTGGTTTTAGGTTTATAACCCACATATAAGTGATACGTGATTTTCAACTTTTTCTATCTGGCTTATTTTTCTTAGTATGATTATCTCGAGGACCATCCATGTTGTCACAAATGGCAGTATTTCACCTCTTCTTATGGCTGAGTAATATTCCATTGTATATATATACCACAGCTTCTTTGGCCAATCATCTATCGTAGGACACTTAGGTTGTTTCCATGTCCTGGCCACTGTGAATAATGCTGCTATGAACATCAGTGTGCAAATATCTTTTCAGATATTAGTTTTCTAATCTTTGCAGTAAATATCCAGTAGAGCGATTTCTGGATCCTATGGTAGATCAATTCTTAGTTTTTTGAGGAACCTTCACATTGTTTTCTATAGTGGCTATATCAATTTGCAGTCCCACCAGCAGTGTATGAGGGTTCCTTTTTCTCCACATCCTCTTCAGCATTTGTTATTATTTGTGGTGTTGATTATAGCTATTCTAACAGATGTGAGATGGCATCTCATTGTGGTTTTGATTTGTATTTCCCTAATAGCTGGTGATGTTGAACATCTTTTCATATATTTGTTGGTCATTTGTATGTCCTCTAGGGAAAAGTGTCTGTTCAGGTCCTCTGCCCATTTTTTGATTGGATCCTTTGTTATTTTCTTGTTATTGAGCTGTATGAGTTCTTTGTATATTTTGGATATTAGGCCCTTATTGGAGGCGTTGCTTGCAAACATATTTTCCCTTTCAGATGCTTGTCTCTTTACCTTGTTGTTGATTTCTTTTGCTGAGCAGAAACTTTTTAGTTTGCTGTAGTCCCATTCATTTATTTTAGCTTTTACTTCCCTTGCCTTTGAGGTCAGATTCTTAAAATCCTCTTTAAGTTCAAGGTCCTTGAGTTTCATTCCCATGTTTTCTTCCATACATTTTATTGTTTCAGGTCTTATATTCAGGTCCTTAATCCATTCTGAGTTAATTATGGCATGTGGTGATAGACAACAGTCTAGTTTTATTCTTTTGCGGGAGGCTTTCCAGTTTTCCCAGCACCATTTATTGAAGAGGCTTTCTTTTCTCCACTGTATGTTTTTGGCTTTTTTGTTGAAAATTATTTGCCCATATAAATATGGGTTTATTTCTGGACTCTCTATTCTGTTCCACCAGTCCGTGTGTCTGTTTTGCTGCCAACACTATGTCTTTTTGATTACTGTCGCTTTGTAGTGTAATTTGATGTTGGGCAGAACAATGCCTCCAGTCTCATTGTTATTTCTCAGGATGGCTTTGGCAATTTGGAGTCTTTTGTGTCTCCATTCAAATCTGATGATTTTTTGTCCTATTACTTTAAAAAATGCCAATAGGATTTTGATGGGGATTGCATTAAATCTGTATAATGCTTTAGGTAAGATGGTCATTTTCACTATGTCAATTCTTCTAATTCAAGAACACAGAATATGTTTTCATTTCTTTGTATCTTTTTCCATTTCTTTAATAGGGTCTTATAGTTTTCATTATATAGATTTTTCACATGTTTCATTAAATTTATTCCTAGGTATTTTATTCTTTTTGTTGCAATTGCAAAAAGAATTATTTTTTCCAGTTCTTTTTCTGATGCTTCATTATTAGAGTATAGGAACACTATGGGTTTTTGAACATTGATTTTGTAACCAGAAACTTTACTGTATTCGCTTATTTTTTCTAGTAGTGTTATTGTGGCGCCTATTGTGGAGCCTGATATAGGGTTTTTATCTAGAGAATCATGTCATCTGCAAATAGGGACAGTTTGAGTTTTTTGTTTCCCATTTGGATGCCTTTTATATCTTTCTCTTGTCTGATTGCACTTGCTAGGACTGCTAATGTTATTTTGAATAAGAGTGGCGATAGTGGAGAGCCTTGCTTTGTTCTCGATCTTAGAGGGAAGCTTTTTAGTTTTTCACCATTAAGTATAATGTTGACTGAGGGTTTGCCGTATATGACCTTTAATATGTTAAGGTACTTTCCTTCTATATCGATTTTATTAAGTGTTTTGATCATAAATGGATGCTGTATCTTGTCGAAGGCTCTTTCTGTATCTACTGATATGATTATATGATTCTTATTTTTTAATTTGTTTATGTAGTGTATCACATTAATCGATTTGCATATGTTGAACCATCCCTGTGCCTCTGGGATGAAGCCCCTTGATCGTGGTGTATAATCTTTTTAAATATATAGCTGTATTCAGTTCGCTAGTATCTTATTTAGGATTTTTGCATCTGTGTTCCTGAGATATATTGGTCTGTAGTTTTCTCTTCTTGTGTTATTTTTACCAAGTTTTGGTATCAGGGTGATATTGGCCTCATAAAATGAGTTGGGAAGTATTGCCTCCTCTTTGATTTTTTGGAAGAGTTTGAGGAGAATGGATATTAAATCTTCTTTGAATATTTGGTAGAATTCACTGGTGAAGCCACCTGGTCCTGGAGTTTTACTTTTTGGTAGGTTTTTGATGATTGTTTCAATTTCCATACTGCTGATCGGTGTATTTAGATTTTCCAGTTCTTGATTCAGTCTAGCAAGGTTGTGTTTTCCTAAGTACTGGTCCATTTCTTCCAGGTTATTAAATCTGGTGTTATGAATGTTTTCAGAGTATTCTTGTATGATCCTTTGTATTTCTGTGGTGTCTGTCATAATTTCTCCTCTTTCATATCTGATTTTGTTTGTTTCCTTTCTCTTTAGCGAGCCTAGCCAGTGTTTTGTCATTTTATTAAAACACACTTTGTTGCGTTTATTTTTTCTGTGTTTGTTTTGTTTTTAATTTCATTTATTTTTGCTCTAATTTTGATTTTTTTTCCTTCTGCTGATTCTAGGTTTCATTTGTTCTTCCTTTTCTAGTTTTTTAAGGTGAAGCATTAGGTTTTTTATTTGAGCTCATTCTTATTTTCTGAAGTGGGCCTGAATGGTATGAACTTTCCTCTTATTACCACTTTTGCTGTGTCTCAAAAGTTTTGATATGTTGTAGTATCATTATCATTTGTTTCTATATATCTCTTGAGCTCTCTTTTTAGTTCTTCTATGACCTAGTAATTCTTCAGTACCATGTTGTTGTTTATTAAAATTGAAGAATGTGGTCACGCTTTGTGCAGTCAAAGGGATATATCTGGGTATGTCAAGTGTTTCCAGTTGCAACGACTAGGTGTACCTTGATCTTTTCTCTGAAGTCACACCTGCATTGATGTGGTAGCAATTCTGTCTTTTCTTCATCAGACTGAGCCATCATCTTCCATAACCAAAGATAAAATTGCAGAAGTCTGGATTCAAAAAAAAAAGGATAGAAGAAGAAACAAAAAACCCAGGTAAAATATTTCACAAAAACTCTTCACAGCCGTGAGAATGCAGCAAATAGACTTGGAATGACTAATGTACTTTTCTTAAGAAGCATGTTCTTTCATTAGATCTCAAATGTTTTATGCCAGAAGTTCCAGAAATAAGATAGTACCTGCATTTTCTCTATTTTATATAATATTATGGAATAAGTACTGTTATAAAAAATTTTCTTTAACATTTTGTATTATAGTTGTTTAAATGCAAACTGAAATAGAGATAACACATAGCATAACATAATAATATAACATGAGATATATATGGTCCTTAGAATATCTTTTTTAGATTGTCATATGGAAAATTCAACAATTATTTATTTTGTACCTTAATATATTGGTGATAATTGTAAGGATTATTATAGTTCTTTATAATTTATCTTGTGTGTGTGTCTTTAAATGTCCTGGTTCTGTGTAAATATTTTATTTATGTTGGTAATTTTTTTATCGTGATAAAATACACATAACACTTTATCGCACATCTATCACCACTATCGATTTCCAGAACTTTTCCATTATCCCAAACTGAAACTCTGCAGCCATTAAACAATAACTCCCAGTTTCTTTCTCCCACTTAGCCTGGTAATCATTATTGTACTTTCTAGTTCTGTGTACAGGAGTGTTCTAGGTACCTCAAAAAAGGGATATCATAAAATATTTGCCCTTTTGTGTCTGGCTTACTGCACTTAGCGTAATGTCTTCAAGGTTCATCCATGTTGTAGCATGTATCAGAATTTTCTTTTAAGGCTGACTCATAGTCCATTGTCTGTATATACCACAATGTGTTTATACATTCAGTATTTGATAGACATTTGTGTTGTTTTCCACATTTTTCTATTGGGAATTATGTTGCAATGAGCAGTTGTGTACAAAAATCTGTTCAAGTATCCAGTTCCAGTTCTATAATATATATATGTTATATTATATATATATATATATATATATATATATATATATATATACACCCCAAATTACATTATATATATGTATTATATGTTATATTATATAATTACATTTTTATTTTATTGTTCAACTAATAGCCCCTGATTATAAGGGGAAACTCAAATTTACAATATGAAAACATGAGTTTAGAGAAATTTAGTTATTTGTTACATTCATTATCCTGTACTTATAACATATTAGAAAGTGAATTTGTGTGTCTGTTGAAATATAGTTCAGGAATGTTGTTAGATACAGGAGCTACAGAATCATAAAGAAAATGTCTGAATCTTTTTCTGTCTGTGAGTCAATTGCATAGATGTTTTCTCACCTTTAGGGTCTTAAAAATATTGTGCATGGAACTGGACACATCCCATTATGCACCCAATTGACCTCTTACTTTATAAAAATATCTCTCAGATTAATTTTAATAATAAATTTCAAAGAAGATAATGAGGCATAGAAAAAGACAGCCAAGGGAATTTCCATGCAGTAATGCAAATGTTAAAGATAGTACAGCTTCCATAATTGTATGTGATAATGACTCAGTCAACCCATTCATCCCTCAGGAAATACTCCTTTGGATCATTAGAGAGGAGAGTGGAATTTGGGGAAACACATGAAAAACTTATTGCAGAGAAGTGGCACTGAAGTTACATGGGGAAATAAATAACAGTTAATAATATCTTCAATTTATTTAGTGCTTATTATTTTTCAGACTATTTTCAGGGAGCTTTGTTTGCATTATCCTTTTTAATCCATAAAACCCTCCTACATGTTAGAATTTCCTATGTCTCATTATATAGATGATATTGAGTAATTTACCCAAGGTCATAGAGTTGATAAGTATAGATTCTGAGGCTCAAATTCCAAATGAGAATTTAGAATCTGAATTCTCATAAAGTAGACACCCTGGAAAATTATAAAACAAAGAAACAAAATGAGAGTGACCAAGGTGATATATGACATAGTCAGTCCACCCTCTCTGACAGGTTTCTATATTTGTCCCTAAAATCTGTTCAACTACATTTAGGTTTAGATGTAGCATTTTTCTTTTACCCTAGAGCAATTGTCTTGGAATTGCGATATTTCTTAAAATTAATCTTTTTTTCACTTTTATAATGTCAGATGAGCCGATTAGGTGTTTCTTAATACCTCAACATTTTTCATTTTTCTTTGATCTGGAAGTATAAAGATTCTGAGAGGCAGTTCTTGGTACTGATGCTGAGTGATGCTTCAGTTCACCTTCACACAGACAGCTCCAGAAATCTGAAATTTCTCTACTCCCAACTCATTCAGGTTCCCCCAAATAAACTGTTAACTATTTCAAAGTGTATTATATTCCAATAGTGGTCTTTGCTTGTTTCTATCTGCCTATTCTCAGTTATCTCTCATTTTCTCTCTCTACACTTTTCTTTTCATTGAGGCTTGATATAAATTGGCTTGCCTAGAATCACAAATCTAGAAAAATCTCCAGTCTTTTACAAATGGAGATCTACACATGTAGACTCTGAAATGAAGCACATTTAAAATAATTTAAAAAAATAAGTTGCATACATTACATGTAAAATTGACCATAGGTCATATCTGAAAGGACCAACAGGTGATTTATTTTCCACAATGAGAATGAATTTCTTGTATTCCCCACAGACCCAGATAACCAGGAGCTAAAAATATGAACAAAATAACTGATTACTCTAATAATCAAATAATGTTTAACTCATGCCAATTCATCTGATTAATATAAAGATGACTACCAGCAAAAGTGTTAGCATGTCATTTAGGATAAAGGTTTCAATGACAAGAATTTAGAAACACACATTTGGAATGATTATAACCTTTCTAAGAAGAATATGAGTTGGAATGTGATTTTTCCAAGATGACTGAGCCAAATTGAACAGTATTTCCAGAGTTTTTGTATAGATTTCTTTCTACTGTACCATGATCTGCCTAAAATCTTTATTTTGGCATTCTTAATTAAAAAATCATTTAAAAAATTTTGGAAAGTAAGACAATGTTTGTGTTGTTTTCATGCGCTTTGATTTGTATTATCATACATTTATGTTCATTTTCAAAATCTCAACTATTTAAAAAGTACTTTTTTTCAGAAAAAAATGAGATGAATCAGATATTTTGTAAGCATGGAAAGAGTTGGTCACATGGAAATTGTTTGAAGTCTCATGACGGTGCTGTGCTATCTTGCTGTCTGGGTCTACAGGGATGGCGGCAGGGCAGGGAGAACAAGGCAGAAGGCATCACAGCCCAGAATGTGGATTGAATGGCTCTGTCGTTGTGCAGGCAACTCAGGAAGTGCATTGATGCATCAGATTTGGAAATAGGCTTTACATTTTGCAAGAGTACATGGGTGGTGTGAAAATTCACAGACTTTTCAAAGTTCTCTGAAGCAATTCTCATAAATAACCGTATCCTTTGTGATTACTAAAATATATAGGAATTAATTCAGTTCTGTAATACTCTTGGATATTTTCATATTACAAAGGTCCAGAATCAATTTACCTTTTCTAACATCAATATTCTTGGAAATTAATTTCAAACATATCTATTTAGGGATATTTTAATAGGCGGACATCTAAATCTCATGATAGGTTCAATTACTATGTTCTTTAAGCATTGTTTGCTAATCTATTAGGAATTAGAGGATAATTAGCATCTGTAGAACTTCACTTAGTACTTTCAGAAATCCAAGATAATAGCATAGTAAGCAAACCATTATTTCAATTTCTATTTATGGGTAGTTTCTTCATTTTATCATATGGTTAGTGGCCATTTATATCTATTCATTTTTCATTTGCTTGTTTATGTGATTTATTCACTTTGCTATTGGTTTGTTTGTCTTTCGATTGTTAATTATTTAGATCTGTCTGTCTATTTTAGATATCAACTGTGACATGTACCTCTTATTGAAACTAGCCTGTACTGGCACCTACATTATTGGCCTCATTGTGGTTGCCAATGACAGGGCCATCTGTGTGTCATCTTTGTGCTGTTAATTATCTCCTATGGGGTCATTCTGCACTCCCTGAAGAACCTGTCAGGAAGAGAGGCGCAAAGCGTTATCCACCTGTAGTCTCTCACATCACCGTGGTGGTCCTTTACTTTGTCTCTTGTATTTTTATGTATGTAAGACCTACTTATACCTTACCTATTGATAAATACTTGACTGCATTTTATACTTTTATCACACCTATGTTGATCCCTTTAATCTATACTCTGAGAAATGGAGACGTGAAAAGTGCCGTGAAAAAGCTCTGGACCAGAAAAAGAAAATGAGGCAGCAGAGAAATGTATTACCTATTTTCATTGAAGAATTGCCACTTCCAGGAATGCCATCAGTGATTATTTAACTGTGTAAATTTCACCTAAGGTTTAACAACTTGGGCATGATGATATACATTTATTATGTGAATACTTTTAATGATCAAAATATATTTTCAAGATTTTCCTAATTTCTGAATTTAATATATGTACTTTTAAAAAATATATTTTTAATAATTTTGTAACTTCTTAGGAAAATATATTTTCAGTTATTGTGTGTAAAAGTTCTTTGTTCAGATTATATATTTACATTCTATGGTATAAGTTTGCAATAGTAAATACTGAAAAATTGATTTTAGTTAATGGAAAACTTGCTCATGTTTCCCTTTTAAATAATGTAATATTTTTCAGTATTAATGGTGCCCATTACATAATTGAGAAAATAAAATAAGAAATAAGAAATAAAAATTGGTTTACTTCTCACACAAAGATAGCCCATATCAATATTTGATGTATATGTCTTATTTTTGTAACTCCAGAATACTTTGAACATATAACTCTTTTCATGTTGCTTAGCTTGCTAAGGCTGCAGAAATTGATGCTTCAGAGTTCTAATATAATCATGAGGAGTCTATGTATATAAAAATTATCTGATCAAACAGGACAGCTGTGTGTAAAAATAACTAAATCTTATGTATTTTCCTGGTTGGGGAATCATATTATCTCCTCATGTGGATCAACTTTGTCCGATGTTATGATTTTAGGAAGATGGTCTATTAACTTTATGAGATAGTTTTTAGTATCTAATAATTCCCTTGATGATTTCTAGTGTCCCATCTCCATTTTGGCCCATAGTGTTTCATAGCCTTCCCTGTGGTATATATATAAAAGTAGAGTAATCCATAATCCATGGGCTTTAAATATGCAATAAAGAACTTGCACCAGATATGTTGGGTAATAACACTATTACGAAAGATGTTGACAATATATCCTATTCTTCTTTTATAAATGAAATGCAGATTGTTAGATAACAAGGAGATCAGAATCTATCATTTTATTTGTAAGAGATCTCATTCATTAAATTCTCTGTACGAATCAAGCTTATAACAAAATATTTGCCTAGAAGATGGTAGGAAGCATATGGTCAAAGAAACTCATGATTCTGCCTCTCTATTTAGTTTGAATTCTTAAGGGGCTGTGGCTAGGGCGTAATGGATGCTTTTCAAGAGTAAATCACACTGTATGGAAATCTTACATCGTATATTTTATTCCTGTTATTATGACATGGAGATTTCTTCTATCCTCTTAAAGTCTTCTCAAATATAACACTATTTACTAAATAATAACAACATTAGATTTTATCAAAATTACATACTTAATTTCTCCATATTTGCACATTGCAATAGACTGAATGTTTGTGTCTCCCTGATTCATAAATTAAATCCTTTATAAAGTGGCGGTATTTGGAGGTGGGGCCTTTGGGATGTGATTAGTTCATGAAGGTGCAACCCCAATGAATGGGCTCAAAAAAGAAAACCTTGAGAGCTCACTTGCTTCTTCTGCCATGTTAGCACATAGCAAAAAGAAGACTGTCTATGAACTAAGAAGCAGGCCTTCATGAGATGCTGAATCTGCCAGCACCTCGATCTTGGTTGTCACAGCTTCTAGAACTTTGAGATGTTTGTTGTCTATCACTAGTTATAGTAGCCCAAATAGACTAACACAGACATTTAGTTAATTTTCTAGTTCGTATAGTTATTTCAGGAACTAAGATAAAAACTTTGGTTAATTGTGTATGTTCATTGGTCTATGAGCTTGCCGAAGTCAGTGAAAGTTACTTTTAATTGTCTTTGTGCTCTCTGTATTCTGAACAATATCTGGGATATAATATTCTCTTAAACTTTGTCAATTACTTGTATTATGGAATTCTTAACCTATTTGAGTGAGAATTTCTACCGATGAATTTTGATGACCTCTTTCTCTATTAAATATATATATATAAAATATATGCTAGAAATATTTACTCTTCTTTTATATTTGCTCAAATATTTACCTTATGTTATTTATGCTATAATTATGGATGTTTTATATAAATATGTTATCTTTTAATATTCTTTTACTTTCTGATCTATCCTCTATCACATCTCACTTGAAAAATTCCATTTCTGTATAAATTTTAACAACTTGGTTTTCTTTTTCAACTTTTTTAAACTCATGTAGAACTTGTTTATGGTGAAAAATATGTAAGCTTATTTCTCTCAAACAGAGAAAATAATCTGCTAACATTATTATTAATTTCAGCAATAATTGGGAAATTTTTATTTAATATGTAAAGTTTTATAAATATACAAGGTTCAATTTTTTGGCCATTTCTTATCCTCTTGTTTTTTTTCAGGCAAAACTTGACTAATAATTCTTCTGGCATGGACTGAGGTCACCCTGTAGTATTCAGCTGATTGCTGGGTTTTAAAAGGAGGTACAAAACGACTTTGCTCATATGAATGGTGCCTTGGCAGGGATGGATAGACCACCAGGCACTCCTGGTTCCTTCTTCTTTTCCTTATAGATGCAGGGCTGCACAGACAAGTCTCTCCAGTAAGGTTGTCAGACTTGTAAAATGGAAACTCAGGGCTCTCAGAGGAAGAAACAGAGGCCATCAGGCCAGTAAATATTGCATCTGATCAAGACAACAGCATAAAGTCCAGGGTCTGTAGTTTTAAATCTGGAGTCCTTCTACACCTCAAAGAAAACAATAAACAATTAGAAGTCCTCCCACAGGTGAAAATATTTGCCAATCCTATATTTCGTAATGGGTTGATAACCAAAATACATGAAGAACTTCTATAACTCAATAGGAAAGATCCCCAAAATAACTCAGTTGAAAAATAGGTAAATACAAACAGTTTTCCAAAGACCTACAAATAGCTAATAGGAACAAGAAAAAGTGTTAAACATTGTTAATCATCAGAGAAATGCAAATCAAAACCACAATGACATATCACAGCCGTTAGGATGACTGCTATCAAAAAAGGAAGAAATAACATATGCTGGCAAGGATGTACAGAAAAGCAGACCCTGGTATACTGTTGGTGGGAATATAAATTTGTTTATATGTTAAGTGTCATATTCATTTGGAAATAAATTTGTATCTTGATCACATTGAATAATTCTATCTATGAACTTGAAATATCTCTGTATATATTTAGGCCTTTAAGAATCTTCTATGTTTTATTTTTCTAATTTATTTATTTAAATTTATTAGAATGACATTACTTAATAAAATGATATGTGTTTCAAGAGTATAATGCAGTAATACATCACATGTATGTTTTCATTATATAGATTTTTCAGATTTTTTTAGTTTATTTCCCTATGTTTTGTAATTTGGGTTACATTAATGAAAGATATTATTCCACTTATAGTTTCAAAATAATTATGGCTAGTATTCAGGAAAGCTAGTAATAAATTTCAGTTTAATCAGTTCAGTCACTTTACTGACCTCTCGTTTAATATGATAGATTCAGTTAATTTGTTTGGTTTATTGCTGAGTAATGATGATATCGTCTTAATGATTTTTCTTTCTAAAATCTTCTAATATTTTATATTATAGTTCTCCTCATTGTGTTATTATGTTATTATTACAGTCAAACATGAGATAATAGCTGTGAGTAGAGGGAACCTTGATATATTATTCACTTTAATGGATATGCTTGTGATATTTCCCCATTAAAAAATGTATTCAATAAAAAGTATTATCCCCACCTGTATGTCACTGTCCCAAGGAATAGATATTACTCTTCAAAGGAACAAGTGAAAACTATTTAAAAAGAGTACGCAAGATTAAATGTTCAAAAAAATCATGATGGCATACCCAGTATTTGCAACAAAGACAAGTATTTACTACCCTAATTATGAAGGGGCGAAAGGAGATTTTTTTTTTCAGAACATGGTAATAATTGTAATAGACAAAGGAAGGTACAGACCTTCCTTTGACCTTCCTTTGTCTGTCTATGGATTGATCAGAAGGACACAGCCATTTCTAAAGCATGGCCCATGAGGGAAAGTGACAGACAAATTGATACCTTGATGTCTTTTCTTCTCACTCTCTGATCCCCTGTTATTTCCTCCTATTGGCTGAACCTATCTGACAGCTTAAGGGCCAGTTTGCTTTGTTGATACACTTTGTTTGGATCAGCTACTTAGAGCTCAGAGTAAAGTGGAAAAGATTAGAGTTGTATCTGTAGAAGCAAATGTAGCACATCCATGTTGCTCAATGCTTTCTGCTGCTACTATACACTCTTAACATTGGACAGGAAGTAAAATTCTGTCCCCAATACAGGGAACCTTCAAAGTCTCTTTAGCTTACGTATCACCAATTGATTTAAACCAAGATATACTCCTATTTAAAATCTAAATTGATATATGAACTACCAATCCTCTTCATCTGAAGTAGTAGGCAGGAAAGAAAAGAAAAAACAACTGAAAAGGCTAAAGAAATGATTACATAAAATAAAACATCCACTTCCATCTCAGGATCAAAAATTTGTCATGTGACCAAAGTTATTAATCATGACTTTTGAACCACCAGTTTTGTATTCCTTTCAATTTCTTCCAGTTTTTCTTTTTTCTTTTTTGCTGGAGAGAGTATCTTACCCAGTTGGGTGAACCAAATAATCATTATCATAGGAGTCAAACCCATAATGGTTCTGTTTTATTAGTTTGCCTCAGTTTCTCATTGCTCTCTACTCAGCATGGCAGTAGAAGGAGGGTTCAGAAATCACCTTCCATGCATTAATTTGTGTGCAGCAACTGAATTTCCCTGTGTTAATTAGGATCAAGTACTCAACTCATCCAGGGATCTTTTTGGCTGTTTCATCAGCATGGGGAGCCCAACATCACTATGGACAGTTTCCATTTAAAATTGAATGGAACAATGACTGTGTTCATTGGTAGAAGCATTCCTCTGTGGGCATGAAGGTGTCCAAACACACCAAGTTTGATCTTTCAAGTACCTGAATCAAGAATACCTTCTGTGGGTTAGTATGTGTAACAGGTGTAAGAGTGATGAGGGTCATTCTGACCTCTATATTTGATTCACTGATTTGTTCATTCTGCCTACAGGAGAGATAGTCTTGATTTAGGGATAGCTCTTGGTTTAAGTACGTACCACATCCTATAGGATGACAAACCGTTACTGTTTTGTGTTTCTCCTGTCTCACGTGGCACTGTCTTAGAGCTTTCTTCATCCCATTCCACCATTTTATATTACCAGATGCTTCTGAGCAATGGGGAAAATTGTAAGATCAGAGATCAAAGACTTTAGTTATTTTAAAATATTTCAACAACTAAGAAAACCATGTCTAAAAAGCTAAAAGATAACATTGTAAAATAATGTCTCAACAACTAAATGACTTATATCAATAAACATGAAAATTATGAAAAAGAATGAAAATAAATCGGAGCATTTAAAGTTTCATGAAATGACTCAACAATAGATTTGATTAAAGCAGAAGAAAGCATCAGTGAAGTTGAAAATAAGTCACTGAGATTATCCAGGCTGAGGAACCAGTCTGTAGAGCTCTCAAAGGCCCCATTTTGGGTTTCAGTTCCAGGAGTTTTAAAGGGTGTTCATGCAATTTTGCATTTTTACTGTTAATATGTACCTTGCTCTTTGCTGTAAGATTTCCAATTGTTCTACTTAATTTTTCTAATGAAATTGGCAAGCAGAAGCCTCTGAAATGCACTGGAAGAATCACTTGGAGGATCTCAGTTCTCCAGAGCTTGATTCCTCAGTGAATTGATTTTTGATTAAGCAACCTTGGGGACAACT
>NW_024342633.1:0-536 GCF_902729225.1 Pteropus medius | reverse complement strand
CTCTGCAGTAAGCCAAGAGCTGGAGCCCATAAGGTACACAGCAAACATCTGGGAGATGACAAATCAGAGCACGCACCTCCTCATACACAGTTTGGCTTAATTAAGTCCTTAGGAATCCAAAGACATGAAAAGTCTATGGCCCTATCTCACCTGTGAATTCAAACTGAAATAAGAAAAGGAACAACAAGCAAAAAAAGAAAAGGAACAACAACCAAAAAGAGAAAAGAAGCCAAGCAAAATTCCTATATCTTTCTGCTATGACAACCACTTAAAATAATTTTTTGAAATAACAAATATGAAAGTCTTCCAAAAATTAGTCTATCATCTTTACCCATCCCCCCTTTGGGGGGCTTGCTTTGCTGGGCTGCTCTAAACACAATGGGTAGTCCTGTACATTACTCTGTGAGCTTTCCTGTTACCTGGATAGTGTTAAATTCCAGCTTCATCTTTTTTCTTTTCTTTTTAAAAAATTGTGGTAAAAGAGATATAAAAATTTTCACTTTAACCATTTTGAACTGCACAGTACAGTGGCATTA
>NW_024342632.1:0-952 GCF_902729225.1 Pteropus medius | reverse complement strand
TCATGGGGACTGCCCCGACAGCAAGCCCGTGGATGGGGGGGTGACTGGCAGCCGCCAGGCAGGGGGAGGGGAGGGGCACGGGCGATGAGCAGGTGGCTTGTTCTGGGGAGACACGGGCATCCTGGGGTCTGACGCTAGTGACCTGATGGTTGCACATCCACGAGTGCCGGAGCCACTGCCGAAGCGTGTGAGAGGGTGAGTCCTGTGGGGCGTGAGCCGCAGCTTAGCGCAGGGGAGAAGGCACCCGGGGACCGGGGTGGAGGAGCCAGGCTCGTGACAGCGCTGCTCGGCCGGCTGCGTGGAGGCCAGCTGCTGGGGCACAAGCCCAGGTCCTGCCCGTCACCAGGTGTGGCCACACGAGCAAATGCTGCCCAGCAAACACGGCCCATCGTGTGTGGTTTGCTCCAGCTTGCCACGAGGGCACTCTTGGACCCAGGCCGAGGTCGCTGCTGGGTGCCCGTCAGACACGGCACAGGGGGGACTCAGGCTGAGGTCCTTGCCCTAGGAGCCCATCAGACACACGGTCCAGGGGGGACCCGGGGGGGCGCCCCGGCGAGGGGCTGCGTGGCTGGTTCTGCAGCCTCCCGGCCGAGCATCCTAGAAGCTGAAGCTGCTCCGATGGCCCCGGCAGGGGGATGTGGTGTCCCTCACACTCGCATCCACCCATGAAGGGTCCTGGCAGATGAAGTAAAAGGGGGGTCTCGAGGTCAGCTCCCCCGTGTGACCCCGTGGGCCCTGGACAGTGGCCAGCGTCCTGGGAGGGAAGGAAGGGGAGAAACACATGAAGGCCACGGGACCCGGGGCAGTCCTAGGAGGCCCCCACCTCCAGAACGGAGAGGACCAACTCCCAATGTCCCCAGCCCGCGCTGGTGGCCGGTCGGACACACCAGCTGCCTTCCTCCAGGCCGCTCCCGAAGCAGTGGGGCCACAGCCTCCCCTCACGTGGGTTTGA
>NW_024342631.1:0-307 GCF_902729225.1 Pteropus medius | reverse complement strand
ATCCCAGGCAGAAAGGTGAGGGAGAGGGAGGTGTCTGCTTCCGTCCTTAAGTCTGATTTCCACTGCGGAAAGCGGGAAGGAGCCGAGGCCTGAGGAAGGAGAACTGGGGCCTCTGGGATGAAAAGAGATCATGCTGAATTGTGGCTCTGGAACGCCCGGTGTCCACTCTGCGGGAACGTGGAGGTGCTAGGAGCGGCCTGTCTTCTGTGGTAGACCAGGGGTCCACTCAGGTTTCCTTCGAAAATCCACCATATACATATAGATGCCTATAGATGAATATATATAGGCATCTATATGTATATGGTAG
>NW_024342630.1:0-1408 GCF_902729225.1 Pteropus medius | reverse complement strand
TAGGCTTACGATTAGCTTTAGTTTTTCAGATTAGGATCAGGGTTAGGGTTAGGGCAAGGGTTAGTGCTATGGTTAAGGTTAGAATTAGGCTTATGATAAGCTTTAGTTTTAAGGTAGATTCAGGGTTAGGGTTAGGATTAGGATAAGAGTTTAGAGTTAGGATTAATGTTTGAGTTTGAATTAGAGTTTAGGTTAAGTTAGGGTTAGGGTTATCATTAGGGTTTGGTTTAGGTTCAGTATAGGGTTAGGTTTACGGTTAGGATTTGGATTAGTTTTAGGTTAGGGTTAGCGTTAGGGTTAGGGTTAGAGTTAGCTCTATGTTTAGGATTAGGGTTAGAATAAACTTTAGTTTTAGAGTTATTGTTAGTGTAAAATTTAGGGTTAGGTTTAGAATTAGGGTTAAAATAATCTTTAGTGTTAAGGTTAGGATCAGGGTTAGCTTTAGTGTTAGGGTTAGGTTTAGAATTATGGTTAGCATTAGCTTGATTTTTAGGGTTAGGTTCAGCGTTCGAGTTAATTTTAGGGTTAGGGTTAGGTTTAGGGTTCATTTTAGACTTAACGTTAGATTTAGGTTTACTTTTAGGATAAGGTTTTAGGATTCGGGTTATTGTTAGCTTAAAATTTAGGGTTAGGTTTAGGGTTACCATTAGGTTTCGGTTGTGGTTTATTTTAAATGTAGGTTTCTCTTTATGATTAAGGTTGCTGTCATTTTTAGAGTTAAATTTAGGGTTAGGGTTAGTTTTAGGGTAAGAGGTAATGGTCAAGCTTATTGTTAGTGTAAATTTTAAGTTTAGGTTTTGTTTTGGGGTTAGGGTTTGCTTTATTTTTAGGGTTAGGAACACGTTTAGGGTTAGGTTTAATGTTACGATTAGGGTTTAGTGTTAGGGATAGGATTAGGGTTAAGGTAAGGAGTTACAGTTAGTTTTAGGGTTTGGGTTATTGGTTAGGGTTAGAGTTAGGGTTAGGGATGGGGTTAGGGGTAAGTTATGGGTTAAGTTTATGGCTACTCTTAGTGTTAGAGTTAGCTTTAGGTTTAGTGTTATGTTTAGTATTAGGATTATTTTTACATTTAGGATTAGGTTTAGGGTAAGGGTTTTGGCTTTGGGTTATTGTTAGGGTAAAATTTAGAGTTAGGGTTAGTCTTAGGGATAGGATTAATGTTAGGGTTAGTTTTAGAATTAAATTTCGTGTTAGGATTAGATTTAGCGTTAATGTTAGCATTAGTTTTAGGGGTTGAATAAGGATAAGGAATAGGGATAATGTTAGGGTTAGAGGTAGTGTTAGGGATTGGGTTAGTGTTAAGATGTGTGATTCGGGTTACGGTTCAAGTTGGGGTTAGTGATTAGGGTTAGGGTGAGGGTTAACTTTAGTGTTAGAATTAGGGTTACTCTTAGGGTTAGGGTTAGAT
>NW_024342629.1:0-305 GCF_902729225.1 Pteropus medius | reverse complement strand
AAAGCTTTCTTCTAGACTAATTGTATTCCAAGAACATATTTCACCTAAATATCTTGAATAATGGTGAAAATGTTAGAATGAGTAACATTTATTGTTTTGTGCGAGTATATGATAAGGACATACCCATATATATAATCTTAGAAAATTTTAAGCATAAATAGAGATATAAATAAAAATGCCATAAATTCAAGTAATAGAAATATAATATAATAAGTATATATAAATATGTAAATATATATGTATGTGTGTGTGTACACACACACACACACACACATATATATATATTTATCAGGTCATTATATATA
>NW_024342628.1:0-1656 GCF_902729225.1 Pteropus medius | reverse complement strand
CGCTTTGCTATGAAAAAATTATCATTCCCACAAGTCTTGTTCTTACATCCCCCTACCCCAGAGCTATATCAGAGCTTGGGCATTGATCTGTTAGCACTCCTGAGAATCGTATGCAGGAGATCGTGGTTTTGTTTTTGTTATTGACCTATGATGGATGTACTTTAATGGGACACAAGGACTCCCTCATAGGCTCTTAAACTGGGAACAAAGCCTTTTACTGTGTGCCGGGTAGTGTGTAAGAAGTAAATTCTCTTCCTTTTAAGGTAAGGAAGCACCTTCATGTTTCTGTGCTCATGTTTGCTCCTCATTCAAAGGGCACTCCCAGAGCTGCATGAGGGAAAGAACAATTCCTCTGGCATTACGGCTATAGGTCCAGTACCCTTGAGCTCATCTCAGCCTCCACATGTCACCCATGTTTGAGGTGCTGAATGCTTCCATGTGAGAGAGGCCTGTGTCCAGCTGCCTCTCCCAGCCCTCCATGGCCGGCAGGATTCTAGAGGGCACACTTTTTCCCGCAGCATTGCTGACCTGATTTCCTGGGATTGACCAGGCCCCAAACTGTCTCTCCGACTGGCAGGGCCAGGGGATCACTAGATGAGGAGTGTCGAGATGAGGATAATAATGGATCTTGGGGTTTGGCTACCTAATCTCAGGAGCAGCAGGATGCTGGTTTTCCACCTTGACTCTAACTCTCCCATTTTTTCCCAGGTCCCCCCACATTGTTGGTGCACCTGTCCACTCGAAGACCACACTGCGGATGAGGAAGCCTGCGACATAAGGAGCGCAAGAGTGCATGCAATTGACATCTTCTTTCCTTTCTTTTCCACGTTCTCTCGTTCCTATCCACAAGCCTGTATTTGTGAGTCTTCCAAGCCCCTCTTTATGTGATTCTCATCGAAGGCCCTGGTCCCACGTTGGCACTTGAGGTCCTGGGATCGTCACTGTCGGTAATATCTCCCTCTAATTCTGCACTTTCTCTCATTTAGGATGGCCCTGGCTCCTGAGCTTCATTGCACCATTGAATTGAATTGAGCAACCCTAAGTGGCCCAGGTCAGGAGCTGGGCTGGTAGTCAGAAGGGCTTGGCTCTTTCTGCAGTGGGTTAGGGGCCCTATTCTGCCCTGAGCACCACCCCACATGGTGAATGGCTCTGATATGCATAATTGTTCTCTTCCTTCCAGGTTTCAACAAATTTCATCATAGCTGCTCCCAAAGAAAGAGTAGAGGAAACCATTTGGAAGGAAGAAGAAATCGAAGAACTGTGAATTTGCCTTGCCTGGGCTGAAAAGGGTAAGGCACGTAAGTTTCCCTTTCTCCATTGCTTCTTAACTTACTTAGTGGCAAATTCAGAGATTCCCACAAAAAACTGGGGTTTCTGCTATTTCATTTGACCCCCAAAATGGAGATAAAATGGTGGTAAAACTCAGGGGAGGCCAGTGAAGGATGCCCTGGGTACCTCTAGCTAGAGATGGCTACCCATTCCATTGAAGCCCTGGGGGTGCTAGCCTGCGTCCTGCAGCAGTGGCTTACACTGTGAGGATAGGGCTCTAGGTACCTATAGGCCACCATGTTTATGACTTGAGGACGTGCTGGTCACTGTGTTTTCTGTGAAGAGAGCACCTAAAATGGCTCGACATCTCACTCAGCAGGAAGGGAG
>NW_024342627.1:0-838 GCF_902729225.1 Pteropus medius | reverse complement strand
TTTCCTGCATGTTAGGGCATTATAGTATCTCTGAAGTCAGGTCAATCAAGATTTAATTTCTGATTTCATTGTTAATTATGTAACCTAGGACAAGTTACTTAACCCATTTGAGACTTAAGTGTTCTCACATGTAAAACTAGAAGATTAAGAGTATCTCACTCTAAACATCATTGTGAGGATTCTCTGAGATTGATTAATAGTGCACTGTAAATGCTCAGGTAGTGTCAGGTACGTTAATTTGGATGCCTCTGACTGGCAGCTGCTCTCATACCTACCTGTACAGGTAGTAATGCTGTCGTAGTCTTGTTTGTTCTGTGGTCAGTGTTAGTAAATGCTTTTGTTCTCATATATTTACTTTTCTAAATTTGTGACTTTTTTGACTTTTTTTTTAAGAAAAAAGAATAATCAAGGGTTCAAGTTATAAAGAGTAATAAGACTCAAAATATTTAGTCATGTACCACCTGTGTTCCATTCTATCCCTTTTCTAATAAAGAAATTCAATGTTTATTAATATTTCTTTATAAAGTTTTTTTCTCCAAATTTCTTCATTCTGTTTAGTGAGTTTACATTATACAAATGCATCTTTTAGAATGCTCAGGGGAATAAATGTATATAAGATATGGCCTCTGCCCTCTGGAACTTACAGCTTATTAAGAGGCATAAGATAAATGTAATAATAACTCTGGTATAAACAAAAATAAATACTAGATGCCTGACCCTTAGAACTGCTATAGACAGTCAGAAGGAAGAATTGATACCAGCAAGGATGATCTTGGAGAACTGCACAGAGAAGTTATGTAACAATTGAATCACGATGATTAGGGTTTCAGAAAACACA
>NW_024342626.1:0-9610 GCF_902729225.1 Pteropus medius | reverse complement strand
TGTTTCTCATCCACTTTGTCTTTAGGACTGGAAAGGTGTCTGCATTTTGAGAAGACATTGCCATGCAACAAATAAGCCAGACCATGAAGGGCAGAGGTAGGGGGATATAAGGATTTAGTCTCACCACTCTTTGATAACGACCATCGGGGCATTTCCTGGAAAACAGGATAAGATCAGTTTGTGTGTTTTGAGCTTAGGAGACAGACTATTCTAATGTAGACTGAGGACAGGGGTCAGGCATAGGGCATGGCTCTGAGGATGGGCACAAAGGTACCTATCCTTGAGAATGCTGACACCTTACTACTCTCTCACAGAGCATCTTAGGGGAAGACTGCTGTGAGAGGCTCCATATGAAGGGTCAAGGCACAGTTTGAGAGCCCCGTGGCCCATGAATAACTGGCCTGGGTGGGAGAAGGGGAGACTTTCTCTACTTGATAAATAACATCTCGCTGAAACTGCCCTCAACTGGGTTACCATCTATCCCTCGTTTCCATCCTCCTAAAGTGGAAAATCATCTGGATCATCTCCTTCCCCAGCAGGAGGCTGGCCATGCAGTATTTAGGATAATACACATCTGGGCCTTCAAACACAGCCTCGCCAGTCCAAGACACATTTTTGACCACCCCACTCCTGAAAAAATATTTAGTTCTGGAAATTGAGATAATAAAATGTATTTTACCTTTTTACATATGGAAAATGCAGTCAGATATAAATAATAAACTGAAAATACTCAATAATTGCATCAATCACTGATAATCACTGTAATATATGTGTCATTAATATTGCTGTGCTTCTTTTGTTTAAAAATCCTTTACTATATAGGGTGGTTGTGAGCATGTATATAACTGTATCATATATACATGGCAAGGAGGAAATGACCCAATATTTACTACCATATCTTTAACTATTATTTAGTTGTATTATTTTTTCTATATATGCCTAAAGATGCTCATATGTATATATTATACATACAATTAAACAAATTAAATGGAACTATACTGTAGGTGCTGTGGTATATAACTTTGCTCTTTTCTAAATACTTTACCAAAATGGCCCAGGACCATTTATCCTTGCACTCATATTAGGTAACACCTTTGTGACCTATGGAATATACAAAGGCACAGAATGCGGAAGATTAATGCCATATTATTTGTTTGACACACCAGTCCTATGAGGAATTTTAGTGACCACTGGGAAGATAACATAGTCTCCTCTTTACATGTGGAAGGGGTGCTGGTGAAGTTCTATATTTCAATCAGTATAAAGAAGAAAATGCATATGATCAAGGCAGCCACTAACCACTGATAGCTAGTATAATAAATAGGTATAATATTAACATTTCTGCATTTTGCTTAAAAAATGTACCCTATGAAGTTTTTATAAGGATTAAATGAGTTTATATAAGTGAGGCACATTACAAGTGTGCCTGGCACAAAGCAAGAAGTAAGTACTCAATATCGCCACTGCTAATAGTCGGGTTTATACTGTATATATATATATTCATATAAATGCACACATATATAAATTTCATATGTATTTGCCAAGTTGAATAATATTACATATACTGCAAGAAAAAGATATAATCTTACTTTATCTGAATGACTATGTAACATATAAAATGGTGTCCAACATCTTTATTCAGTGGGAAAATCCAAACAAAAACCATAATGCAATGCCATCTGGAATGACTGAAATTAAAGCTAACAATACCAACTGTTGGTGAAGATGTGGAGTAGGTGGAATTATCTACACTACTGGTAGGGATATGAATTGGTACAACTACTTTGAAAAATTGTTAGGTAGTATCTACTAAGGCTGAACTTGCACATTTCTGATTGTCTACCAATTGCATCCATAAACATATCCTCGACAATAATTAATTTTTGTGTGCACCAAAAATATATGTAGAAAAATGTTCATAGCAGCATCATTCATAATAACCCAAGGCTGAAAACAACCAGATGTCCACTAACAAGAACAGATAAATTAAGATCGGTAAATTCAAGAGATGGAATACTGTAGAACAATGAAAATGAGCAAACTATTACAAAATGTGGCGGGTTAAATAACTCTAACAAACATAAAGAAGACAGACACATAAGAGTTCATACTGTATGATTCCATTTTTGTAAAGATTTAAAAAAACAGGCAAAACTAATCTATGATGTTGGCGATCAGAATATTAGTGAACTTTGTGTAGAGGCTGTGGTAGTAATAGCAGGGAGGAGGATGTGAAAGGAATGAGGCAGAGGCATCCTTTGGGAGGCTGGTAATGTTCTATATCTGGATCGGAGTGGTGGTTATATGGTGGTGTTCATGAAAACTAATGCTGTTGGACTCATGCCATGTACAGCCCTGATACCCCACGTTTCAAAGAAATTAAGGGTTTGGTTAAGGATTTGTACTTTACAGAGCGAGTGGAAATTTCCTATTACTGATGGTGTGCATCTCCTTCAGCATATATCTGTGAGGATTTCAGTTAAAATTTGTAGATCCTCTCACATTAGGATCCTAAGTTTGAAAGAGACAGTCATCTCCAGACAAAAAAATACAAGGTATGGAATATTCAGGCTTAATGGTAGGTTAAGAAGTTACCTTGGAGGATTTTTAGCTCATATCTTGACATTTGTTCCCATTACATATCCTCAACACCAAAACTAAACAAACAAACAAAAAACAACAAACAAACAAACAAAAACACAGAGGTTCTGATGCTCATCCAGGTTTGGCAACAACTGGTCTACAGGGTAGCAACCTGATCTCCTGGTCACAGTGTTTGAGGCTCTCAGGGACTTGGCTGGTCTTATCTCTCCATACTTTCTCATCTCATCCATTCAAGTATATTACACTTAAGCAACACTGGATTATCCATCATAACCACCAAATCTACTTTTGCACATTCTCTCTCTATACCATGGGTCAGAATGACCCCTGGAAATTTTTCTTTGACTACTTCTCCTTTCTTAACTCAAATGGCACCTCATTCTTGAAATTTCACTGCCAACCCCCAACCCCACTATTGGCAGGAACTGCCCTGTTCTCTGTTCATCCAAAGCATGTCTCTTGCCTTTCAAGTATGTTACTCTGATACAGTTAGTGTGAGAATTACAAGGAAAAGGTGCTAAATATCAGCAGGTGATAAATCTGAGTAATGGGTACTTTGGTGTCTGTAAAATTATTCTCTGTGCTTTTTGTTCATTTATATATGTTTGTTATATTGCATTTTAAAATAACTCTTGGTGAAAGTATGGGCAAATAGGTACTGTAATACACTACCTACGGGAGTCAAAATTTCAGTCTTTCTGGAGGGCAGATGACATTCATGGAGCTTCATGGAAATAATTTGATGATTGTGAAATTTTGTTAAGAATCCAAACCTCTCAGTGTTTTTCAGCAGGAGCAATGTTGGTATTTGGGGAGTCCAATATTCTGTGTGAGGCATCGATCACACTTATTAAACAAGTTTTGTTACACCAATACAGTGGAATGTTATGCTGCCATTAAAATGAATGAGATGCTTCTATGTATACATATAATTTATGTGTGACTCTGTGTGATGGAGATGTAAATAAAGTAAACAATCTTTTGTACTGTTTTTAAGACTTAGGAAAACGACTACACATTTGTTTCTGTCTTAATTGGAAGAAAAATTTGATATAACTATTTCTGACATTATCAAGATGAACTAGCTCTTTTGTGGGGAGGAAAACAATTCTGTCTTTAAGAAAATGTTACGAAACTTTGAACTGGGTATGTTACTTAACTGTTACATATTTTAAAGCACTGATAGTTTTCACAATCATCATTGTTTTATGATTTGTGTTGTCATCAGAAAATGTTTCAATTTGAAATAAAAGCAACAAAAAATCTTTAATGACCATGAAAAGGACAGTGATAAAACTTTCAGCATTAGAATAATTCTTATCTACTACATAAGAGTTACTAGACTGGCCAACAATAGTTTCTTGTATAAGGGATACTCTGCTTAGAAGCTATTTCTAAATAATTCTTGTATTTTTTTCCTTGAGTTATTAAAGTTGTCCTTCATGTATGTGTTTGCATAGTAAAAATCAATAGGGATGTTTTTCAAATGTGTTAAATTGCTACATTATGCATGTCCGTAATTTAATTTTTTTTACCCCCATCATTAAAAACAAAAGATAGAGAAGAGCAGAAGTTAAATTGCACTAAAAATTAAAGGAAAGTAAATTAAGAGTTTAACTGATCAAAGAGCTTCCCAGACTTTGCCTGACTTAATTGCCTGAGGCACTACTGAAAAACACGTGTTTCTGGACCCCTTCACTGACCTGATAAATTAGAACCTTGAGAGCATGGGCCTAGGATTCTGTGTGTTTAGCACACACATTGGATGATTGTTATGTAAGGGCAGGTCTGAGAAATGACTGGCCAGACAGGATTGATAAAATACCAAAACATTTGTTGGCACAGTGAGGGAAAGAGCTAACAATGATATCCATTCACTCTAGCATTGTACAAAGATAAAATAAAAGAAGTTATGGAAAATAAAAATAACACCAATAAAAAACAAATAAATATTTTAAAACCTTGCATTCCTATCAATAGGAAAACATGTAAGTGAATTGTGGTGCATTTATACAACGGAATGCTATACTTCCATTGAAATGAGTAACCTATAAAATCAATATGGATGATCATCAAAGCATAACATTCAAGAGAGGTATGTTTCAAAAGCATACATTTCTTACAGCACCATTCTCAACAGTTCTTAAGTCTCCAAAAGTAATGCTATGTATTCTTTATAGACATAACAATATCTAGTAAAAGTATAAAAACATAGGGGCACATCAGCCTTAAAGTGTGGTTGCCTACTGGGGGAGAGTAGAGTGAAAGAAAAGTGAAATGAATTCAGGTATACCTGTCACATACCTGTCACAGCGTATATGATGAAATGCCAATATGTTGTAAATTGGTTGTTGAGTACACCGATGTCTGTTATGTACTTCTCTAAATTGTTGTAATTTTAAGTATTTAGAAATGATTTATTATGTCTTGTGTTCATCAGAGCATGATAAATCAGATACTGTGATAGATTCACTTCCAGCAAAAATATATGTTGGCATGTACTTTATGGAAGACAATATTCATAATGTGTTATAGATGAAATATTAAAAATAAAGTTAAAAACTTAAAATCTATCAACTAGGGAACGATTCAATAAATTATGGCATAAATTCGATGGACATGTTTTTAAGAATGACTATGGGGAAGACAGCTCTCTGCAGCAGAGGTTATCCCTGAAACCACTGACAGCTAAATGCTATCTATCAATATCAATGCCAACGGGGTGGGCTACTAGTCCTTTCTTGAAGGGAACATATAGGCAGCACAACTCTGTCTTCATTACAGTCTATCCTTTGCTCTGATTGAATCCGCTTCCCAACGTATGTCCAAGGACCAAATTCTCTAGAATACAGTGGATCTGTACTACCACAGAGAACTTAGAAGATGATAATTACCAATTACCAGCCCATAGTTCTGTACCTGATCTTACAGCCACAACTAATACTCATCTCCTTCTTCCACTATCCATTTGAGATTCCCTTCATCTTCAGCTCCTAAGTCTGATGGTTTTAACAGGTTACTATTGGCATTATCCAAAGCCTCATCCTTGGTCACCTTACCCTTCCTTGGACTGGGTTTGTCCCTTGTCTTTTTGCTGTCAAAGTGGGGGAGGGACATACCAAAAATCACTCAAAGGACCAATTTGACTCAAAAGAACCAAGCATATTTCCCCTGTCTTCAACATGTAATAATATCCCTACCTTCTCTGATGATTAGTGCCTATTACCTCTGCCAGGTTGTTGTCTCTTCTTCCAGAAGGATGGTCGATGGACACAAAGGGGACAAAGTGTAAAAGTGACATTTTTAGTTTATAATTCAAGAGCTCAGAGTTTGAAGAACCAGGCATCCAATTTCTCCAACCAGGGCAAGTGAGTTTACTCCTGCTTACACTCCTTGTTTCTCAGATTTATGTATTATTCCTTTTGAAGACCAGAACTATACAGAAGTCTTTTATTCATGGTGTATACTGAGTCCTAGAGGATGGCTCGCAATGCTACTAAAATATTGCTTCCAAACAGAACTTCACATGGGCCTTCAGCAGTTCATTCTAATTCTCCATTAGGCAGCAGCTGCTGGGTGGTACAGAACATCAAATGGCCACTGGATTCCATGTTCACAGGTTCATTTATACACATTGTTACTGTAAAGCGAGTCTCCTCATATGATATGATAGTCTCTGGAAATCCCCCGTAAGTGGATCGAACACTCTGTATGCTCTCAAATAGAAGTGATAGCTTAGGCCGTGCAGGCAAACAATTACCTGGAGTACGTGTATATTCCTCTCAAAAGGTTCATTGGGCTTTTCAGGGTGAAAAGGCCCAATTTATTCAACTACTCCCCATATCTGGTGCTCAAAATTGGTTTCTGTTGCTGAAAAGTTGGCAATTCAACAATAGCAGTTATATGTACCTAGATAAGTCCAGGGTCATACTGTTAGGCCCAGACATAGCCTCCACCTCTCCTCCCATGGCCACTTTGTACATGTTACTATCAATATGGATAAACATTGATATAAACATTTATCAGCCCAAGTACTTTTTGAGTAACCCCCCTTCCCACCAGTTCTTAGGACTTCCCCCAATCCATAGATGAACTCATGCTCCCAGTAAAATTATCCTTTCTTGGATTAAAACAAATGCTGCTTGCTTCCTGATGGGACTTGCCACCATGAAGTGATTTAAAATATCCTACAGGAAAAAAATATTTCTCATTTCAGGTTAAAAATAATAATTAGAGGAATTGAGAGGATATTGAGTACAGGCTTTGCTAGTTCCTCATTTATCCCTGAGTTCCCTGTCCTCTAATGAAGTAGTAGCCAGCAAATCTTATAAATGACTCCATATGCATACGTTAGTGGAGTACTAGCTTTCTACATATCCCAAAGACATCTCTCCTGGGAAATGTGTGTGTGTTTTATTACTCATATTCCAAAGATAATTCCAAATACTTAAAGCCAAAATGGTGAATAATTATAAGCACTTCAGATTAGTGAGATATTTTGGGACCAGAAAGTTTTGTGATGCCCTGCTGTGACTTCTCCCTTGACCTTCTATGTTGATGGCAGGCCTCCTGTCCCAAACTCATTTGCAGTAGAACTAGGCATTTCCCAGATATCCTCACCAAAGCCGAAACCTCCAAGAACTGTTCCAATCAATGAAACTCATCATTTACTTCCTTCTATTTTTCTCTAATTCATGTATATGCATTTCTTTCTAACAACATAATGAATTTCAGGAAGAAATTAACAGAGATCTTAAAAGTTTCCATATGTTGATTGTAGTAGTTATATGTGTAAATGCATTTATCCATGTTTATTGAATTATGCACATAAAATAGAAGCATTATAATGAACATAAATTATAGCTGAGTAAAGTTGAGTTTTAAGACTTTGCATCCTTTCAAGAACCTGGAGTTGTGTTCTCCTCATGTGCGGAATCAACAAGTATCATTGGTTAAAATATTCCTTTAAGCTGTACAGTTGAGTTTTTTTGTTTTGTTTTGTTTTTGCCATAGCCAAGAATATTCTCAGGAGCTACAGACTCATGTATGCAACCACATGGTCCCACCTAGATTTTTCATAGACTCCACAAACAACATGACCAAAACAGAACTGTCAGTTTCCTGGCATTGACCTAACCTAATACACCACTCACTTCATCATCTAATAAAACTTCCCTAATCCAGTAGCAAATATCTATAATCCAAGAGACACACTTGATTCTTTCCTATTTCTTACCACCAACATGCACTTCATCAGCAAGTTTAGTACTTCCAGTGTACATTCATTTCAAACCCCTTCTCACCCCTTCCACTGCTAAGGGCGTGTTCCATGCCACTGTAACCTCATGCACACGTCTGTGGTAGACTCCTAACTCATTTCCTTCTTCCTGCTTGAGCTCTATTTCATCTCTTTTCCAAAGAACTCATTTAGAGTAAACATTAATAAAGTAGATTATAATAACACCCCTTTCTTTCATAAGGCCGCCCAATGTCTCTAACATGATAAGAACAAAATCCAGAGTCCTTACAATAGCCCACAAGGCCTTCTAAGATCTGGCCCCTTCCTATCACCCTAACCTCATAACCTCATTTCCTAACACTGTGCTCCCAATGCACATTGGCATCCAAGCTGTTTCCTAAATGTGCGAAGCTTGTTCATATCTTAGGGTCTTTCTTCTTGCTGTTCCCTCTGCCCAGAAGGATCATCTCCTATGTCTTCCCACTGCTGACTACTTCTTGCTATTTTAGTATAAGATCAAAGTCACTTCTTCAGAAATCCTTTTCTGCCCTCCCTACCTTAGTCATTCTCTATCACATTTCCCCATATTATTTTCTTAATAGCACTTAATTCTTGAGTGTAACAAATTCTATAGAATGTAAGCTCTATGAGAACCAGGAACATGTCTGTTACTTTCTCTGCTTTATTTCCAGTGCCTATTGCCTTTCGTCTCACATCGCTTGTAACCAATAAATATTTGTTGAGTGAATGAATGATCGAATGAATGACATGGATTAAACATATGCAATCTAAGTTGTCATGAGCCAGGCAGAGTCTGGGACAAGGAATTTGAAAAGATGGCAGAGCGAGCTCAGATATCACGGAAGCAGCAGTTTTGTTCGAACCCATGAAAACTGTGGGTGGAAAATTGCGTAGAAGGGGCATGATAGTGGGGGACGCTTCTAGCTGCCTTGGTTGTAAAAGTGTAGCATATATTCTATACCAATTCTTTTTTTCTTAACAAGAGAATCCCAAATTTATTTGGGACAGTAATGTTCCTAATAAAAGACCACATTCATAGCCTCCTTTGAAGCTAGATGTGTCCATATGACTAACTTCTGCACAATTTGGTGATCGTTAATTCCAGGAAGGCAGCTAAAAGGGAGCCAAATTTCTCAGACCAAGGTATTTCTCACACCATCTCTTGTGGACTTCATTGTGTCCCACTCAAATTCATATGTTGAAGCTCCAACCCCCAGTACCTCAGAATGTGACTGTGTTTGAAGATAGGGCCTTTAAAGAGGTGATTAAGTTAAAATGAGGCCGTAAGGGTGGGCCCTAATCCCATCTGATTGGTATCCTTATAAGAGGAGTTGAGGACACACAGAGAGATACCAGGGGCTAATATCCACAAAGAGATGACCATGAGACGAAGGAGCAAGAGGGTGGCCATCTGTAAGCCAAGGAGAGAGGCCTCAGAAGAAGTAAACCTGCAGACATCTAGATCTTGGACTTTCAGCTTCAAGAAGAACTGTGAGGAACAAAATTCTGTTGTTTAAGCCATTCAGTCTGTGATATCTTGATATGGCAGCCCCAGTAAACTAATACACCGAGACAAGGTTTTCAATTTTGGCAGTTCATTAGATTCAACTGAGTAAACTTAAAGATACTGGTGGTTGGACCTACCCTTAAGAATTCTGATTCAATTGGATGAATATGGGTATTGGAGGGGGTTCTAATGGAGATCCACACTTGAAAACCATGTGTCTAAGAGAATAGTTTTTTGAA
>NW_024342625.1:0-524 GCF_902729225.1 Pteropus medius | reverse complement strand
TCTGCCGTGAATAATAACAAGAATTCTGAAACACTGCGACATGCTCATTTCACAAAAAAATGATTCCATTTATGTCAATTTAATGCAATAGTAGTCTGATTGGCCCGCATCACGTTGTATTAAACTTAATTTGTATCTATTTCAGACCTCTAATAAATCAGCTCTTAGCAGAAGCCTGAGGATTAAGGGATGCTTTACGATATGTCATAATAGAACAGCTGACCTCATTGGTTTCGTATTGTACAGCCATAAACCAAATTCCTGGTGACGACGGGTACAAATGAAATTTAACCACATCGCTTTCACCCTTGTAGTCCGTGGAAAATAAGACACCTTGACCCCGGAAAGAAACAAATATGCTTATTTTGTATTTCTGTCAGAAAGTACCATGTAGAACAGAAACAGTATAATAAGCAATATGTATATATTCTTAAGTTCATACAAAATATATCTAACTGAAGAATTGCTTGAGTTAACAGCACAAACCACTTCCTGTTGGCATCGTTACAATCTCTCAAGGACTC
>NW_024342624.1:0-395 GCF_902729225.1 Pteropus medius | reverse complement strand
AGATCTTACAAGTCTAAAATCTGTCATATGTCATCTGTAATCTCAAAGGTTTACAAATCAAGTTTTTGCTTAATTTTGTTTCTTTGTTTATATTTTGCTCATTAGTCCACAGATCCCAAACTAGTCTTAATTCGTTTGGTAATAAAGCTCGATCAGAACTGATGTCAGGCTTTTTAAAGTCTTTATTTATCCCAATATGTGGGTTGGTTTTGAGATATATATATATGAATTATTAATCATATATATATAATCAGTCACTGATATATATATGAAATATATATAAATAAATATAATATATAATAATATATATTATTATAATATTATTATATATAATATATATAATAATATATATTATTATATATTATATATATTTATATATATAATTATTTATATAT
>NW_024342623.1:0-496 GCF_902729225.1 Pteropus medius | reverse complement strand
GAAATATTCACACTGGAGAAGTATGTGGTTCACCTCAGCAATTAAAAGGGTAAGGGGAGAGCCTCACAAGCAAAAGGACAGTAAGTAAAACTGAAAAGTACGTGTAGTTAATGCTGCATCTGGACGGGGCACAGAGGCCGCTTGAGAAAACATAACTGAGCGTTTCAGAGTGAGGGTAGAGATGGCAGTGAGCGTTGGTTAAAGATCTGTCAAGTTCGAAGGTGCGTCAGGGAGCGCCCAGTTGAGGCCTGGAGTAAATGGGTCCAGGGTCACGTGGTGCGAAGTCTGGACCAGCGCTAGATCTTGGGTGCCGTCGGGGATGGGCTATATTTGAAGAGCCACTGCTACTGAAGCCCATCGGTGATGGAAAGAATGAATGAGAAAGGGCCAGATGGAGATGAAGGAGACAGTAGACAGGCGATGGGAAGAGCTGTCTGGAAAGGTAAGAGGTGACGGGCCAGAAGTGGAAACACAGAGTGGATGTGCGGGGGGGAGG
>NW_024342622.1:0-737 GCF_902729225.1 Pteropus medius | reverse complement strand
TAGGTGTTATTATATTTCAATGCATATTGCCATTTTTATATTGCATAAATCAGAGTCATACTTACATTTTATAACCTGAATTTTTCATTTAAAATATCGTAGCCATTTTCCTAGGTCATTAAAATTCTCTAGGTCATTAAAATTCTCTATAACTAAATAGCTTTGTAGTATAGTATTTTATCCTGCAAACCCGTGGTTCTCAACTAAGTGCGATTTTGCCCCCAGTGGACATTTCGCAATATCTGAGGGCATTTTTGATTGGTACAAGTGGAAGAAATGAATTACTGCTGGCATCCAGCGAGTAGAGGCCAGGGGTGTTGCTAAGTGGCCTATAAGAACCAAGACAATCTCCTACAACAAAACATTCTCTAACCCAAAATATCAAATGGAGATATTGCAATCAAGAAATCCGAGATTGTATCAATATCTTTTTAAAAATCATTCTTCATCAAGGTTTAAATAAATTTTATTATTATAAGTAACACTAGAATGAAAATCCTAGTTGTTCCTATTTGCTGAAGCTATTCTGCAGTCTGCATGATTTACTTTAAATTGCATCAATATGAGCATTCAGTGGGATGTCCATGTGCATGTGTGTGTGTGTATGTGTGCAGGCTTACACTTGGGAGCATAATGCAAATTATCTTTAATCCACATTCTAAGGACAATTAATTAGCACTTGAAATGTTCTAAAAGTAATCAACATTGTGCAATAGATTATTTGGTACTAAAGTATT
>NW_024342621.1:0-3558 GCF_902729225.1 Pteropus medius | reverse complement strand
CTAGGGGCTCAAAGTGTCAGTGAGTGCTTCTGCACCTTCTGTACCCCAGTAGCCGCAGACGACCGAGCATCGCCCTCAGAGCCCCGAGGCGCCGGGAGGGCCGTGAATTTGCCGCAAGTGAGCCGTATCTTGGAAATCTGCAGTTCCGGCTCAAAATGGACGTCAGTAGAGTGCTTTTTGCCAGAGCTCCCCTAGATATAGCTATATCTATATCTGTATCTGAATCTATAGATATCTCTATATCTCTATCTCTCTCTCTTTCTCGGTTTCTCTCTCTCTCTCTCTCTATCTACCTATCTATCTATCTATGTATCTGTCTATTTCTCTCACACTTTATATATATATATATAGATATATATATACATATATATATATATATACATATATATACCCGCAGACGCCCGAGCACCGCCCTCAGAGCCCCGAGGCGCCGGGAGGGCCGTGAATTTGCCGCAAGTGAGCCGTATCTAGAAAGTCTGCAGTTCCGGCTCAAAATGGACGTCACTAGAGAGCTTTTTGCCAGGTCTACCATATACATATATATGCATATATATGTTCATCTATATGCATATATATGTATATGGTGGATTTTCGAAGGAAACCTGCCTGGACCCCTGCTCTACCACAGAAGACAGGCCGCTCCTCGCACCTCCACCTCCCCACAGTGTGGACACCGGGCGTTCCAGAGCCACAATTCAGCATGATCTCTTTTCATCCCAGGGGCCCCGGGGCTCCTTCCTAAGGCCTCTGCTCCTTCCTGCTTTCCGCATTGGAAATCAGACTTCAGGACGGAAGCAGACACCTCCCTCTCCCTCACCTTTCTGCCAGGGATGGTCGTAATGGTCCCCGTGGACGCATTCAAAATGAAGAAATGAAAGGCTCGAACGGTGATCGCAAAGCTCATAAGGCACGGAGGCCGAAATCAGACCCACAACTGTCTGCAGTGTCCCCCACTGACCTCTTTCCAGCGGGTGACGGCCTCCAGGGACGGAGGGGCCAAAGCCTCCCTGGGTCCGCTGTCTGTGGGTGGCCTGGAGTTCTGCACGAGGATACAGAGAGGAATGAGACGCCATTTGTACCTCTAGGGGCTCAAAGTGTCAGTGAGTGCTTCTGCAACTTCTGTACCCCAGTACCCGCAGACGACCGAGCACCGCCCTCAGAGCCCCGAGGCGCCGGGAGGGCCGTGAATTTGCCGCAAGTGAGCCGTATCTCGGAAGTCTGCAGTTCCGCCTCAAAATGGACGTCAGTAGAGTGCTTTTGCCAGAGCTTTCCTAGATATAGCTATATCTATATCTGTATCTGAATCTATAGATATCTCTATATCTCTATCTCTCTCTCTTTCTCTGTTTCTCTCTCTCTCTCTCTCTATCTCCCTATCTATCTATCTATGTATCTGTCTATTTCTCTCACACTTTATATATATATATATAGATATATATATACATATATATATATATATACATATATATACACGCAGACGACCGAGCACCGCCCTCAGAGCCCCGAGGCGCCGGGAGGGCCGTGAATTTGCCGCAAGTGAGCCGTATCTCGAAAGTCTGCAGTTCAGGCTGAAAATGGACTTCACTAGAGAGCTTTTTGCCAGATCTACCATATACATATATATGCATATATATGTTCATCTATATGCATATATATGTATATGGTGGATTTTCGAAGGAAACCTGTGTGGACCCCTGGTCCACCAGAGGAGACAGGCCGCTCCCAGCACCTCCACCTCCCGGAGTGTGGACACTGGGCGTTCCAGAGCCACAATTCAGCATGATCTCTTTTCATCCCAGAGGCCCAGGGGCTCCTTCCTAAGGCCTCTGCTCCTTCCTGCTTTCCGCATTGGAAATCAGACTTCAGGACGGAAGCAGACACCTCCCTCTCCCTCACTTTTCGGGCGGGGATGGTCGTAATGGTCCCCGTGGACGCATTCAAAATGAAGAAATGAAAGGCTCGAAGAGGTGATCGCAAAGCTCATAAGGCCCGGAGGCCGAAATCAGACCCACAGCTGTCTGCAGTGTCCCCCAACTGACCTCTTTCCAGCGGGTGACGGCCTCCAGGGACGGAGGGGCCAAAGCCTCCCTGGGTCCGCTGTCTGTGGGTGGCCTGGAGCTCTGCACGAGGATACAGAGAGGAATGAGACGCCGTTTGTACCTCTAGGGGCTCAAAGTGTCAGTGAGTGCTTCTGCAACTTCTGTACCCCAGTACTCGCAGACGACCGAGCATCGCCCTCAGAGCCCCGAGGCGCCGGGAGGGCCGTGAATTTGCCGCAAGTGAGCCGTATCTCTGAAATCTGCAGTTCCGGCTCAAAATGGACGTCAGTAGAGTGCTTTTTGCCAGAGCTCCCCTAGATATAGCTATATCTATATCTGTATCTGAATCTATAGATATCTCTATATCTCTATCTCTCTCTCTTTCTCAGTTTCTCTCTCTCTCTCTCTCTATCTACCTATCTATCTATCTATGTATCTGTCTATTTCTCTCACACTTTATATATATATATATAGATATATATATACATATATATATATATATACATATATATACACGCAGACGACCGAGCACCGCCCTCAGAGCCCCGAGGCGCCGGGAGGGCCGTGAATTTGCCGCAAGTGAGCCGTATCTCGAAAGTCTGCAGTTCCGGCTCAAAATGGACTTCACTAGAGAGCTTTTTGCCAGATCTACCATATACATATATATGCATATATATGTTCATCTATATGCATATATATGTATATGGTGGATTTTCGAAGGAAACCTGTGTGGACCCTGGTCTACCAGAGAAGACAGGCCGCTCCCAGCACCTCCACCTCCCGGAGTGTGGACACCGGGCGTTCCAGAGCCACAATTCAGCATGATCTCTTTTCATCCCAGAGGCCCCGGGGCTCCTTCCTAAGGCCTCTGCTCCTTCCTCTTTCCGCATTGGAAATCAGACTTCCGGACGGACAGACACCTCCCTCTCCCTCACCTTTCTGCCTGGGATGGTCGTTATGGTCCCCGTGGACGCATTCAAATGAAGAAATGAAAGGCTCGAAGAGGTGATCGCAAAGCGCATAAGGCACGGAGGCGGAAATCAGACCCACAGCTGTCTGCAGTGTCCACCACTACCTCTTTCCAGCGGGTGACGGCCTCCAGGGACGGAGGGGCCAAAGCCTCCCTGGGTCCGCTGTCTGTGGGTGGCCTGGAGCTCTACACGAGGATACAGAGAGGAATGAGACGCCGTTTGTACCTCTAGGGGCTCAAAGTGTCAGTGAGTGCTTCTGCAACTTCTGTACCCCAGTACCCGCAGACGACCGAGCACCGCCCTCAGAGCCCCGAGGCGCCGGGAGGGCCGTGAATTTGCCGCAAGTGAGCCGTATCTCGAAGGTCTGCAGTTCCGGCTCAAAATGGACGTCACTAGAGAGCTTTTTGTCAGATCTACCATATACATATATATGCATATATATGTTCATCTATATGCATATATATGTATATGGTGGATTTTCGAAGGAAACCTGTGTGGACCCTGGTCTACCAGAGAAGAGAGGCCGCTCCCAGCACCTCCACCTCCCC
>NW_024342620.1:0-688 GCF_902729225.1 Pteropus medius | reverse complement strand
TTTAACATGCACAATATATTCTTACTAACTCATCAACTACTCTTTTATTCGTATCTCAAAACCTATATGTGATATAGCTAAAATATAATTTCATATCTATTATCTATCAATCATCTATCTATCTATCTATCATCTATCATTTATCTATCTTCTTGCTTACCCAATTAGCCTTACCTAAAATAAAATTAAGATCAGGGTGTACTTCTCAAGTATAATTTTTACCCTCAGAACATTCATTCTGCTTCACTGTTACAACATTTTATATGTCTTACCTGCTAATTTGTAAGCCTCATAAGAGGCAAGTACCCTGAGCATTCAGCACACTGTGTGAAACAATAAGAAATAAATCAGAGATAGTCAAACTACCATCTTCACTTTTCTCCACATCTCCCATTGGATGCACTCATATACACCAATGAAAAACCATCCTTTCTGCTAGGCCATGAAGCAACAAAGCTACAACCACACCGTAGTAAATGCTAAGGTTAATTGAGAGTTTAAGACACACCTGGTACTCTTTCGAGAGTTTTAATCTTCCTAGCCACCCTACTAGCAGATACTATCATTGTGCCTGTGTGAAAATGAAGAAACTTAGGCACAGGAATTAAGAAAAATATCCCAGATAAGAGAGATGGAAGAGCCAGGATTCAACAGGGACAAAGTGGGAAAGAAAGTGTGTGCACATCAC
>NW_024342619.1:0-672 GCF_902729225.1 Pteropus medius | reverse complement strand
ATTTTTTAGAGATGCATGGTAAACCACTTAGTGGTGAAGTGTCATAATATTTAATATTTGCTTTATAATAGTAAAATAAAGATAAAGTGAATATGGCAATTGAAAATTTGTTTTTTATCTAACAGGCCTTCACTTTTACTGTTAAGTAGAAATTTGTTTAACTAATGTAATATTTTATCCAAAAAACACACTAAATTAAAGGAATCATATTTCAATAGTTGAGTTTCAGGAAAAGACACACAACTCCATTTTACTCAACATAACAGTTTCTTATCAGAAAATATCACATGAAACAAATATAATTATACATTATATTAGCATTAATACAAAATGTTCTGCTTTGAATACATACATCGATTAAAAGAGATGGACAGATGGCCTCTTACATAAATTTCCAGTCCATTTTCCATATGTACCATTTCTATTCTTTACGAAATATACTGGTTGTTCAGCCATTATTTTTTTCAGCCCTTTAGGAAAACTAAATAAGTTTAGCACAGGAAAACTACCTTTAGATTCCTCATAACCTTCCTTCACTCACTATCACCCATTATATTCTAACACTACAACATGTTTTTATCTACAAAGTGTTTTAATTTACTTTCCAATTGTTGTTTACTACTTACATAAAGTGTGTGGTTGTTTAGTTGTTATACTTTCCAATTTTTGAAT
>NW_024342618.1:0-587 GCF_902729225.1 Pteropus medius | reverse complement strand
TTACTGTTAGGGTTAGGGTTAGTGTTAGAGTTAGGTTTAGCTTTAGATTTAGGGTTAGGGTTAGCATAACATGTTAGAGTTAGTGTAAGGGTTTAGGGTTAGCGTTATTGATATTGTAAAATTTTGAATTATGGTTAGTTTTACAGTTACCATTAGAATTAGGGTTAGGATTAACTTTAGTTTTAGGGTTAGGATCAGGTTTAGGGTTACGGTTATTGTAAGAGTTTAGAGTAATGATTAGGAATAGGTTTAGGGTTAGCATTAAAATTAATTTAGAGTTGGGTTACCATTAGGGTTCAGGTTAGTTTTAATTTAGGGGTAAACTGATCCTAGCTTAAGATTAGGGTTAGAGTTAGGGTTAGTGTCATGGTTAGCGTTAGCTTAAAGTTTAGATTTAGTATAATTGTTAGGTTTAGTGTTAGGGTTAGGGTAAGAGATTAGATATACCATTTGTATTAGGGTTAATTTTAGTGTTAGAGTTAAGGTAGGGTAGATTTTTCGTAATGGTTAGAGTTAGGGTTAGGTTTAAGTAAGGGTTACTTTTAGGTTAAGGTTAGTGTTAGAGTTAGAGTTAGGGTTAGGTTTAT
>NW_024342617.1:0-762 GCF_902729225.1 Pteropus medius | reverse complement strand
TAATGACTTGTTCCTTAGAGTGATACTGTGAGGAAAAAGTTAGATAATTCTATGGAGTCATAGTCTAGATATATTTATCTTTTTATGTAATTTCAAATACATTTCAAGTACTTGGTAGAGTCAAAGAGAGAAGGGAAGGAGGAGAAAAAGAGATAGAAAAAATTTTAAATAATGTCAGTAATTTCTACGGACAGAGTATTTGTGTTCCCCTCCAAATTCATATGTTTAAGCCTTAATCACCAATGTGACTGCATTTGGATGTGAGATCTTTGGGAGGTAATTAGGTTTGGATGAGGTCATAGGGATGGAGCCCTCATAGTATGATTGGAACCCTTATAATGATACCTGAGCTCTCTCTCTGCCATGCGAGACAACTGGAAGATGTTCCATGTGCTGGCAGAACTGACCATGTGCTGGCAGCCTAATCTCAGATTACTCCATTTCTAGAATTGTGAGAAATAAATGTATTTTGTTTGAGCCACCTAAACTATGGTATTCTTGTTACAGCAGCCCAAACTGACTGATAGTGGTTTTACCTGATATCCACTCAATGAACTGTCCTAGGGCAAACATAAGAATCTGCTATTTCCTTGGATAAACTCAGTTTCCACTTGCCTTACCCATTTTGAGCATCTTATTATACGGGCTGTTATTCTAAAGTTGAAAGAGGTATATATATTTTTTCTAACATAGTTCTTAAATGAATGAAAGTCAGCTACCTCATTACTTGTCTAAATTACGAAATAACAATCTGCTTCTGTG
>NW_024342616.1:0-322 GCF_902729225.1 Pteropus medius | reverse complement strand
TCTACCACAGAAGACAGGCCGCTCCTAGCACCTCCACCTCCCCGCAGTGTGAACACCGGGCGTTCCAGAGCCACAATTCAGCATGATCTCTTTTCATCCCAGAGGCCCCGGGACTCCTTCCTAAGGCCTCGGCTCCTTCCCGGTTTCCGGATTGGAAATCAGACTTGAGGACGGAAGCAGACACCTCCCTCTCCCTCACCTTTCTGCCTGGGATGGTCGTAATGGTCCCCGAGGACTCATTCAAAATGAAGAAATGAACGGCTCAAAGAGCTGATCGCAAAGCTCCTAAGGCACGGAGGCCGAATTCAGACCCACAGCTGTC
>NW_024342615.1:0-7463 GCF_902729225.1 Pteropus medius | reverse complement strand
TTTGGAGCCAGAATCGTAGACTTCCGAGAAAAGGCTGACTTGCGGCAAACGCACAGCCCTCCCGGGGCCTTGGGGCTCTGTGGGCCATTCCCGGTCATCTGCGGGTACTGGGGTGGCGAAGTTGGAGGAGCACTCACTGACACTTTGAGCTCCTAGAGGTACAAACTACGTGTCATTCGTCTCTGCATCCTATTGCAGGGGTCAGGGCCGCCCACAGACAGCGTACCCGGGGATGCTTTGGCCCTCCGTCATGGCGGCCGTCACCCGCTGGAAAGAGTTCTGTTGGGAGACACTGCAGACAGCTGTGGGTCTGAATTCGGCCTCCGTGCCTTAGGAGCTTTGCGATCAGCTCTTTGAGCCTTTCATTTCTTCATTTTGAATGAGTCCACGGGGACCATTACGACCATCCCAGGCTGAAAGGTGAGGGTGAGGGAGGTGTCTGCTTCCGTCCTGAAGTCTGATTTCCACTGGGGAAAGCGGGAAGGAGCCGAGGCCTGAGGAAGGAGCCCGGGGGCCTCCGGGATAAAAAGAGATCATGCTGAATTGTGGCTCTGGAACGCCCGGTGTCCACACTGCGGGGAGGTGGAGGTGCTAGCAGCGGCCTGTCTTCTGTGGTAGACCAGGGGTCCACGCAGTTTTCCTTCGAAAATCCACCATATACATATATATATATGCATATATATTTATATATGTATATGGTAGCTTTGGCGAAAAGCTCTCTGGTGACGTACATTTTGAGCCAGAATCGCAGACTTCCGAGAAAAGGCTCACTTGCGGCAAATGCACAGCCGTCCCGGGGCCTTGGGGCTCTGTGGGCCATGCCCGGTCATCTGCGGGTACCGGGGTGGCGAAGTTAGAGGAGCACTCACTGACACTTTGAGCTCCTAGAGGTACAAACTACGTGTCATTCGTCTCTGCATCCTCTTGCAGGGGTCAGGGCCGCCCACAGACAGCGTACCCGGGGATGCTTTGGCCCCTCCGTCCATGGCGGCCGTCACCCGCTGGAAAGAGTTCAGTTGGGAGACAATGCAGACAGCTGTGGGTCTGAATTCGGCCTCCGTGCCTTAGGAGCTTTGCGATCAGCTCTCTGAGCCTTCATTTCTTCATTTTGAATGCGTCCACGGGGACCATCACGACCATCCCAGGCAGAAAGGTGAGGGCGAGGGAGGTGTCTGCTTCCGTCCTGAAGTCTGATTTCCACTGCTGAAAGCGGGAAGGAGCCGAGGCCTTAGGAAGGAGCCCCGGGGCCTCTGGGATGAAAAGAGATCATGCTGAATTGTGGCTCTGGAACGTCCGGTGTCCACACTGCGGGGAGGTGGAGGTGCTAGGAGCGGCCTGTCTTCTGTGGTAGACCAGGGGTCCACGCAGGTTTCCTTCGAAATCCACCATATACATATATATGCATATAGATGAACATATATATGCATATATATGTATATGGTAGCTTTGGCAAAAAGCTCTCTGGTGACGTCCATTTTGAGCCAGAATCGCAGACTTCCGAGAAAAGGCTCACTTGCGGCAAATGCACAGCCTTCCCGGGGCCTTGGGGCTCTGTGGGCCATGCCCCGTCATCTGCGGGTACTGGGGTGGCGAAGTTGGAGGAGCACTCAATGACACTTTGAGCTCCCAGAGGTACAAACTACGTGTCATTCGTCTCTGCATCCTCTAGCAGGGGTCAGGCCCGCCCACAGACAGCGTACCCAGGGATGCTTTGGCCCTCCGTCATGGCGGCCGTCACCCGCTGAAAGAGTTCAGTTGGGAGACACTGCAGACAGCTGTGGGTCTGAATTCGGCCTCCGTGCCTTAGGAGCTTTGCGATCAGCTCTTTGAGCCCTTCATTTCTTCATTTTCAATGCGTCCCTGGGGACCATTACGACCATCCCAGGCAGAAAGGTGAGGGAGAGGGAGGTGTCTGCTTCCGTCCTGAAGTCTGATTTCCACCGCGGAAAGCGGGAAGGAGCCGAGGCCTTAGGAAGGAGCCCCGGGGCCTCTGGGATGAAAAGAGATCATGCGGAATTGTGGCTCTGGAACGCCCGGTGTCCCCACTGCGGGGAGGTGGAGGTGCTAGGAGCGGCCTGTCTTCTGTGGTAGACCAGGGGTCAACGCAGGTTTCCTTCGAAAATCCACCATATACATATATATGCATATAGATGAATATATATATGCATATATATGTATATGGTAGCTTTGGCGAAAAGCTCTCTGGTGACGTCCATTTTGAGCCAGAATCGCAGACTTCCGAGAAAAGGATCACTTGCGGCAAATGCACAGCCCTCCCGGGGCCTTGGGGCTCTGTGGGCCATGCCCGGTCATCTGCGGGTACTGGGGTGGCGAAGCTGGAGGAGCACTCACTGACACTTTGAGCTCCTAGAGGTACAAACTACGTGTCATTCGTCTCTGCATCCTCTTGCAGGGTTCAGGGCCGCCCACAGACAGCGTACCCGGGATGCTTTGGCCCCTCCGTCCATGGCGGCCGTCACCCGCTGGAAAGAGTTCATTGGGAGACACTGCAGACAGCTGTGGGTCTGAATTCGGCCTCCGTGCCTTAGGAGTCTTGCGATCAGCTCTTTGAGCCTTTCATTTCTTCATTTTGAATGCGTCCCCGGGGACCATTACGACCATCCCGGGCAGAAAGGTGAGGGAGAGGAGGTGTCTGCTTCCGTCCTGAAGTCTGATTTCCACTGCGGAAAGCGGGAAGGAGCCGAGGCCTTAGGAAGGAGCCCCGGGGCCTCTGGGATGAAAAGAGATCATGCTGAATTGTGGCTCTGAACGCCCGGTGTCCACACTGCGGGGAGGTGGAGGTGCGAGGAGCGGCCTGTCTTCTGTGGTAGAGCAGGGGTCCAGGCAGGTTTCCTTCGAAAATCCACCATATACATATATATGCATATAGATAAACATATATAAGCATATATATGTATATGGTAGCTTTGGCTAAAAGCTCTCTGGTGACGTCCATTTCGAGCCAGAATCGCAGACTTCCGAGAAAAGGCTCACTTGCGGCAAATTCACAGCCCTCCCGGGGCCTTGGGGCTCTGTGGGCCATGCCTGATCAGAAAGGTGAGTGAGAGGGAAGTGTGTGCTTCCGTCTAGAAGTCTGATTTCCAATGTGGAAAGCTCGAAGGAGCAGAGTCCTTAGGAAGGAGCCCCGGGGCCTCTGGGATGAGCTGGGACTCTGTCTCATTGTGGCTCTGGGACCCCTTGTGTCCACAATCCGGGAAGGCGGATATGCTTGGAACGGCCTGCCTTCCCTAAAGACCTGAGGGCCACAGAGCTTTTTTCCTGAAAATCCACTATATATTTGTGCATATATATACATATATATTCATATTAATATATATGCACATGTGTATATTCTAGCTCTGGGATTAATCACTCAGTTCACATCCATTTTGAGCCAGAAATGCATACTTTTGAGAAATAGCGCACTTGCGGCAAATTGACATGCTGGTCAGTCCCTGGGATTTTGTGGGCAATGTTTTGTCCTCTGCGGGTAGTGGGTTCATACGTTTAACAAGCTCGCAGGGTCCCATTGAGCTCCCTGGGATAGAAAATGGGTCTAATTCCTCTCTGTATCCTTCTGCAGACTTCAGGGCCACCCACAGGCAGTGTGCCCAGCGATATTTTGGGCCGCCCTTCCATCGTCCCATGTGCCCCTCCATCCTTGTCGTGGAGGAAGCCAAAAGGCATCCTTCTTCTCGTAGAAATAGGTCAGTATGGCAAACTTCAGACACCTGTTGGGCTGTATGTGACTCTGTCACTTATTAGCTGTGTGATCACGTGTATGAGATTGTGTTTTCTGAATTTTGAATAAGTGTACAGGAACGATGACGAGCAGCCCAGGCAGAAAGGTGGAAGAGAGAGAGGTGTCTGCTCCAGTCCAGAGGTCTGATATCAAATTGAAAAAGTAGGAAGGAAGAGAGGCCCTAGGACGGAGCCCCGGTGTCTCTTGGATGAGCTGGGACACGGTCTCATTGCGGCTCTGGGACCCCCTGTGTCCACAATGCGGGAAGGCAGAAGTGCTTGGAACGGCCTGCCTTTCCTAAAGACCTGAGGGCCACACAGCCTTTTTTCCTAAACATCCAATATATATCTATATATATATATATATATATATCTCTATATATATAGATATAGATATAGATATAGATATATAGATATATATTCATATATATTTGCATATATATTCATATATATGTATATACATATATATATGGTAGCTCTGGGATTAAGCACTCAGTTCACGTCCATTTTGAGCCCAAAGTGCAGACTTTTGAGAAATTGCTCACTTGCGGCAAATACCCAGGCTTATCAGGCCGTGGGCTTTGTGGGCAATGTTCAGTCCTCTGCGGGTTGTTGGGTACAGACGTTTGGCAAGCACTCTGGGTTCCGTGGAGCTCCTTGGGGTGGCTCCATGTCCTGAGCGTCTTTCGTCAGCTCTGGAGGAGGTTGGGCAGCGCAAAGCATGAGAAGCCGCTGTCCCCACCATCCTGACTTTTTTCTTGTGGTCAGGTGCAGAGTATTTCAAGACCATTGTTGGGAAAGCGAGCGGGGGTGTGGGGCGGCAGCAGAAGACGCTGCTTAAGAGCACCTGCTCTGGGCTTCAATTGCCCCGTGTTCAAACCTGGCTCCTCCCCCCACCACGTGTGCCCAATTGCCTCATTCTCACAGGCGGTTGCAGGAGGAGCCGGGTTTGAACACGCAGCAGTTTCTACCCTGCCTCTTACTAGCTCAGCTTCTCAGTTACCTGTGGATGGTCCTAACGATATTCACCTCCGAGGGTTTCAGTGTATATACAAAGTCATTTCATGTAAGTGTCAGCCCTTATTTTTTCCGAGGTCCTTAGGTTCCAAAGTTGCAGTGGGATTTAGGGGGCAGGGACAGAGGGAGGGGGCCTGAGCCCTTTCATGCGTCCCGCAGCCGCAGCAGTTCACACCCGTGGAACGCGACGGCCCTGAGAGATGCCTGGCCAATGCTGGGGGCTGGGGACCGCTCAAAGTTGAGCCCGGGACTCCACATCTCTCCCTCGCCTGCCCCGTAGTCCGCCGGGTGGTCCGAGGGCAGCAAATAGGCCCCGGAGCTGCGCGCAGCTTCAGGCCCCTCACGGCCCTCCACGCCCATGCCCGGTGTCACAGAACACAGCGCTGGCCACCAGGCGCTGACGTGGCCGAAACAGACACAGCCGTCTGCAGGCCTTTTCAGGAATCCATGAGCCGACTGGACACGCGGTCGTGACCTTGGAGAGGGAGCATTGACCCTCTGTGCCCTCCCCGCCTTCAGATGTGGCTGGGGGTGAGGTTGATGCTCCTGGGATCTCAGGCCTGTGAGGCCCCAGCCCCTCCTGCTCCCCCAGGCATCGCATGCTGGGAAGTCACAGAGTCACATACAGACCAACAGGTGTCTGAAGTTTGCCAAACCGTGTGTGAGACTCAGTTTTCTGAATTTTGAATGAGTGTACATGAACCAATACTCTAAAGCAGCGTGACTGGGGAACTGTGGGCTGGTAGTGATCAGCCTGTGGGGTCGGCGTAGAGATTCTGCACAGGAAGTCTCTGGCGGTATGGTGGACAGGGGTTTCTCAGAGCATGGTCCGCTGCCTGGGGGGACCCTGAGGCTGCTGTCGGTGACATCAGGGCTGGCCGGGTGCCGACTCCTGTATAGCGACCTGAGACCTCTGGGTTCTGAGATGGGGTGTCTGGGGTCTTGGTTCAAAGCCGGGGTCTCTGGGTCCTGAGCAGCAGCTAGGCCAGAATACGGGGAGGCGGGGGCACAGCCGGGGTCTCAGGCCTCTTGGATGAGAAGGGACCAGGTCGCATTGTGGCTCTGGAAGCCCCTGTGTCCACACTCTGATTCTGTCACTTATTAGGCATGTGATCTCCTCTGAGACTTAGTTGACTTATTTTTGAATGAGCATCCACGGACCCCCAAAACCATCCCAGGAAGAAATGTGACCGCGGATAGGTGACTGCTCTAGTCCAAAAGTTTCTATTCAAACTGAGAAAGCGGGAAGGAACAGAGTCCTAGGAAAGGAGTCCCGGGGCTGCTTGGATGAGCTGCAACACTGTCTCATTGTAGCTCTGGTACCCCCTGTGTCCACCCTCCGGGAAGGCGGATGTGCATCGAACGGCCTGCCGTCCCTAAAGACCTGAGGGCAGCCAACATTTTTTCCTAAAAATCCACGATATATATATGTGAATATATATATATATATATATATATATATATATATATATATATATATATATATATATATATATATATATATATATATATATATATATATATATATATATATGGTAGCTCTGGCATTAAGCACTCAGTTCACGTCCATTTAGAGCCCAAAGTGCAGACTTTTGAGAAATTGCTCACTTGCGACAAATACACAGGCTTGTCAGGCCCTGGGGCTTTGTGGGCCATGTTCAGTACTCTGCGTGTAGTGGGTACATACATTTGACGAGCTCTCAGGGTCCCATTGAGCTCCCTGGGATAGAAAATGGGTCTAATTCCTCTCTGTATCCTTCTGCCGACTTCAGGACCACCCACAGGCAGTGTGCCCAGCGATTCTTTGGGTCGCCATTCCATCGTCCTATGTGCCCATCCATCCTTCTCGAGGAGGAACCCAAAATGACATCCTTCGCCAGTAGAAAGAGGACAGTTTGGCAAACGTCAGACACCTGTTGGGCTGTATGTGACTCTGTGATCACGTGTATGAGAGTCAGTTTTCTGAATTTTGAATGAGTGTACATGAACCATGACGAGCAACTCAGGCACAAAGGTGAAGGAGAGGGAAGTCTCTGATCCAGTCCAGTGGTCTGATGTCTAATCGAAAAAGCAGGAAGGAAGAGAGGCCCCAGGACGGAGCCCCGGTGCCTCTTGGATGAGCTGGGACACTGTCTCATTGTGGCTCTGGGACCCCCTGTGTCCACAATCCGGGAAGGCGGATGTGCTTGCAACGGCCTGCCTTCCCTAAACACCTGAGGGCAACACAGCCTTTTTTCCTAAAAGTCCACCATATATATGTGCATATATATTCATATATATGCATATATATATATGGTAGTTCTGGCATTAAGCACTCAGTTCACGTCCATGTTGACCCCAAAGTACAGACTTTTGAGAAATTGCTCACTTGCGGCAAATACACAGGCTAGTCAGGCCCTGGCGCTTTATGGGCAATGTTCAGTCCTCTGCGTGTAGTGGGTACATACTTTTGACAAGCTCTCAGGGTCCCATTGAGATCCTTGGGACAGAAAATGGGTCTAATTCCTCTCTGTATTTTTCTGCAGACTTCATGGCCACCCACAGGCTGTGTGCCACCCTTCCATCGTCCCATGTGCCCCTCCATCCTTGTCGAGGAGGAAGCTAAAATGGAATCCTTCAACTCCTACAAAGAGGTCAGGTTGGTAAACTTTAGACACCCGTTGGGCTGTTTGTGACTCTGTCACTTATTAGCTGTGTGATCACGT
>NW_024342614.1:0-558 GCF_902729225.1 Pteropus medius | reverse complement strand
CTGCTTCTCACTCCCCTTGCCCCTCTTCCACATCTTCAAGAAATGATCTAGGTACAGATGATTACAGTCAAGAAGTTCCATCCGTCCTCTTTGCTCTCTCCTCGCCCTCAGTCGTTGGGTGCCCACCATTTCTTCCCTGCATCTTTGGTGGATGGCTATAACAGATCCTTCTTGGCCTTATCGACCTATATCGACCTATCCTTATTGACCTATGCAGTTGGTGCTGGTAGCTGCTGACATGTCCCTCAATCAGGATAGTTGCACACTCTGGGTCATCGTTTCCCAATCCCAGGCCTTGTCTTGTTATCAGTCCTCTCGGCATTTCTATGGAAACTCTTCCTAGGGCCTGCAGCTGAAACTCACTCCTGCTTTAAAAAAGCCTTGGGGAATTCGAATGCACTCCCTCGCGGTCTCTCGTTCTAAATGTCTGGTTGTCATTCCTCATCTCCGCTGAAATCCTCCTGTTGTGGTGGGGCACTGAGTAGATTTCTCCTTCACAAAGGTCCAAGTAGAATAGGAGGCCTGGTGACATTCGGCTCCGGGATTCACAACCTTTCG
>NW_024342613.1:0-314 GCF_902729225.1 Pteropus medius | reverse complement strand
GTTTCAGTTAGGTTTAGAGTTAAGGTTATGATTAGGTTTAGATTTAGGGTTAGAGTTAGGGTTATGGTTAGGGTTAGGGTTAGGATTAGGTTTTGAGATAGGGTTAGAGTTAGTATTAGTGTTAGGGTTAAGTTTAGTGTTAGGGTTAGTGTTGAGGTTGAGTTAGGTTTAGTGTTAGGCTAAGGGTTAATGTTCAGATTAGGGTTAGGGTTTTTGTTAGGGTTGAACTAAGGATAGAATTAGGGTTAGGGTTAGGGTTAGGGTTAGTATTAGGGCTAGGTTTAGTTTTAGGATTACAGTTAGAATTAAGGTTA
>NW_024342612.1:0-458 GCF_902729225.1 Pteropus medius | reverse complement strand
CAGGATTTTGATCAGGGCACAGTTTGCAAAAGGCCTTTGTTAAATAAAGGGCGAAACTCATTCTAACCCATGAACCCATTCTCAATAATTAGACTACCAGATTACTCCCGCGACACAGAGCTCCAGAGACAGAACCAGACTTAACTGGTATAAATCAGTGGTTTTAAAGGAGGGGCAATTTTTTGCCCTCCCCCCAATATTGGACATTTGTCAATATCTGGGGATATTTTGGTTGTCACAACCAGCATCCAGCTGGGTAGAGGCCAGAGGTGCTGCCACATGTCTACAATTCACAGAGGGGCCCCCCACAGCAAAGAATTACTCAGCCCAAAATGTCAGACGTGCTAAGGCTGAGGAACCAATGTAAGTGAGAAAGAAAAGGCCTAGGTGCAGCATGAGAATGAATTTAGGAAGAATTAAAAGACACAAAGAAACAGGGAAAAGGCAAAAATCAAAGG
>NW_024342611.1:0-1784 GCF_902729225.1 Pteropus medius | reverse complement strand
GGGCCTAGGAAACATAAAACTCCTGTATGACCTTGGCTCTCTCTTAGGCAGTTCCATCTGCCTACAGTTTCCTTCTGTGTGGAGAACAGTCTGGGGGGAAATTTTGGTCTTTTGTGTCAGTGCAGGGCTGGCACTAACAATGCAGAGCTCAGGGTGCCTTGCTCTTGGCTCTTCCGGCCCATCAGATTTCATCACTCTGGGTTTGTGGTGCTTTGTTTCTCCTTCAAGCTGTTCCCTTTCAGGATAATGGTTTTGTTTCTTTCCAGGTCTCGGAACCCCTAAACCAGCGTTCCTGTATCAATGCAGGCAGGCCATCAAACCCCAGGTTAATGACTCTGAGGATTCTGATGAAGAATGGACTCCAAGGCAGCAAGGAGAGGGGCCAAGAGGACTTAGAGGAAGTATCCTAAAACTTACCAGGATTTAAGTCTGAGCTGCATCTCAGTAGGTTCCAGCGGATGGGTGTTTGCTTGTTTAGGAAACAAGGCACTTTTAAAACCATATATTTGAGGAGCTATTCACAAAACATTTTTCAGTTTGTAAAATAATTCTATATATAATTTATAAGATATATCCATATAGCCACAGATACACACATTAATAAGCAGTGAATGTATAATAACCTGAGAGTGAGTAAGATCAATTTAGAATAGTTATCATCAAAAGAGAAGGAGGAAGGTTTGCCAGATGACTTGGCTATGTCTTGGTTAATTTTTTCTTTCTTTTAGAATTTTGAAATAGAAATGAAAAGATCTGAAGCCATTGTGGCAGATGTTGAGATCAGACTGTACAGTTGTGAATAAGTAAGTTTTCCAGTAAAATTGTCTGTGCTTCTCTGTTTGTGTAAAATGCATCATTTTTAAAGGAAGGTTAATTTTGCTAAGTATGGTCAATTAGAGGGCAATTAAAGAAACCTTAGTGCAGCTGGAATCCACCAAAGAGATTTCTAACACTATTCTCATTGTAGTTCCATGATTGGATTAAATGTCTTAGAAGAAGAAATGATGACGTTATGTAGAAATACATAATTCATTTATGTATATGTTATCATACCACATAATCTTCTTACCCCTAAATAAATCTGATTCTTCATCTTGATTAAGGGAGTTGTTTTCAGACAGCTGTTGAGTTACCTTGATGTCTCCCATGTAAATATAAATATATATATAAGCCTGAGGAAACAGGAATCCATAGACAGTGAAAGCATAGACCCAGTCCAAGTTGCTCTCTTCAGTTTAGGCAGATTGACTTTCTTCTAAACTCTCCTGAGAGCAGAAGAGGAAGTGAGCTATTCACTTCTATTTTATGATTGCACTCATTTTATATATGTGGTGCTGTCTCCAGTCTGTGACATGTGGGAGACATCAAGGTAACTCAACAGCTGTCTGAAAACAACTCCCTTAATCAAGATGAAGAATCAGATTTATTTAGGGGTAAGAAGATTATGTGGTATGATAACATATACATAAATGAATTATGTATTTCTACATAACGTCATCATTTCTTCTTCTAAGACATTTAATCCAATCATGGAACTACAATGAGAATAGTGTTAGAAATCTCTTTGGTGGATTCCAGCTGCACTAAGGTTTCTTTAATTGCCCTCTAATTGACCATACTTAGCAAAATTAACCTTCCTTTAAAAATGATGCATTTTACACAAACAGAGAAGCACAGACAATTTTACTGGAAAACTTACTTATTCACAACTGTACAGTCTGATCTCAACATCTGCCACAATGGCTTCAGATCTTTTCATTTCTATTTCAAAATTCTAAAAGAAA
>NW_024342610.1:0-421 GCF_902729225.1 Pteropus medius | reverse complement strand
GGGGCCGCTTGACATTAGAGTTCAAGCACCTATTTCTTTCTTTCTTTCTTTCTTTCTTTCTTTCTTTCTTTCTTTCTTTCTTTCTTTCTTTCTTTCTTTCTTTCTTTCTTTCTTTATTTATTTATTGGCTGGCAGCAGATTTGAATGTATGAAGTTTATGTTTTAAAAAGATTATGGTTTTCTTATTTTAAAAGTCTTGCATGAATTCGCAGCACTGAGTAATGCTTTTTGCCGAAACCCACTACTAAGAACACGTATGCCTGAGCACATAGGTTCTTACGTGTGTTTTGGGGCCACATCTTTTTGCTGTTTTCCTTCCTGTCCCCGTCATGTGCTATCCTTGGGGGAAGGACAAAATCCTAACGCTGTCGCTCCTTCCAGAGTAACCCACGGGGAAACCTGCCCGTAACAGGTGAACACA
>NW_024342609.1:0-392 GCF_902729225.1 Pteropus medius | reverse complement strand
ATGAACATTTCATTTGAAACCACCAACCTACAAAGTCTAAGCCTCTTACTTGCTAGAGAAGCACATTCACAAGTAGGTGCCTGTGCTTTTCTCAGGTCTTGTTCCCTCTCCCTGTCTCTCACACTATACGCCAAACGATGAGTTGTTTCCCAGCAGGCCGACCTGTTGGATGCCCTTGTGTCTTTGCTGTGACCTCTTTGTGTCCTTCTTCATCTAATACTTTCTCACCTCTCACAATTCAGCTCTGGTGTTGTTTTCTCTAGAAAGACCTCCCTGGCCCTTCTGGCCCTGCTCCCCATCCCAGACGATCTGAGCGCCCCTCCTCAGTGCCCTCTGTAGCCCATTGAGTACTGCTGTGTCCTGCTCAGCTCTGGCTGTGGTTATCGCCCCAA
>NW_024342608.1:0-909 GCF_902729225.1 Pteropus medius | reverse complement strand
TAACAAGTGTTCATTAAGTGGAGACTGTTAATTTTACAGGCAATTTCAGCCTAGAAATGGTAGACGTTTTTACTCCTCGTCTAAAAATAAAAGAATAAAGGAAACTAGTAGATTCAGAGCAGTAGATTCTTCTAGTAGATTCTTCTATAAAAATAGAAGAACCTATTTTCCTCCATAACTAGTAGAGTGCGCCTCTGTGGCATGAGACACTGTCCGTGGTGCTGAACTACAACTGCACAGTAGGGCAAAGTCGTTTTTCTCAACCTTGGGATACTGGAGATGGCCGTGTAACCACTTCTAGGAATTCAGGAGAGGAAAAGGGCAGAGGTGGAAAGACGTGGGTGTTGGGAGAAGCATGTACACTGAGAAATGGTCACAGTGGAGGATGGTCAAGAAGACTTTGTTGTCACATTGTCTTGAAATAATCAGCACTAGCAAGAAAAAAGCAAAGCAAAACAACAACAAAAAACCCTGACCCATAACAAAATATAGACCAGCTGAGGAAAAGTTGAAAAAAATGTATGTACTAAAAAATCAGAAGTTGTGTCGAAATTGAAATTCAAACAAATTTGTGTAGGCGGGCGAGTCAAAGCCAGCTGCGTGGAAACGGCATTTTGAAATGTCAGTGGACAATGGACATACGGTATTCTTTGTTTGAATCCCCATCTATAATGAAAACAATGTAATTTTTATTCAGACACAAAGAGTACTGCCGATGTATGTTTCACCATCTACATTTTTTCTCTCTCTAAAGTTGTCTCAATGGCAGAGAATAAAGGGGGTCATTTTTCTCAATACTTCCAACTTATATGCATAGCAATTATTATTAAATTAATGGCAAAAAATTGGCCTTTAAATTTAAAACACAATTTCAGACTTTATTCCTAACATGTAGTAGATTTAAAAAAT
>NW_024342607.1:0-495 GCF_902729225.1 Pteropus medius | reverse complement strand
CTAACCCTATCCCTAAAATAACCCTAAACCTATTTCTAACCCTAACAATAATCCTAACTCTAACCTCTTAACCTAAACCTAACCCTAACACTAACCCTAAGCATAACCCAAAATATAACCCTAATGCTAACTCCTTTACATAACATTAACCCTAATCCTAAACCTAACACTAACAATAAAGCCTAACCGTAACATTATCCCTAACCATAACCCTGATCCTAACCCTACAACTAAAGCTAATTCTAACCCAAATTCTCACACTAACCCTACATTTTACAATAACAAAATAACGCTAAACCGAACCCCTTACCCTAAAACTTAATCTAACACTAATTTAACTCTAAAATTAATTCTTACCATAACCCTAACGCGAACTCTAACCCTAACCTTAACCCTAACCATAACGCTAACTCTAACCCTGATCCTAAACCTAAAATTCAATCTAAACCTAAGCCTAATTCTAACCCTAACCATAAATTTACTCTAACAATAACC
>NW_024342606.1:0-387 GCF_902729225.1 Pteropus medius | reverse complement strand
TCCACGCAGGTTTCCTTCGAAAATCCACCATATACATATATATGCATATAGATGAAAATATATATGCATATATATGTATATGGTAGCTTTGGCGAAAAGCTCTCTGGTGACGTCCATTTTGAGCCAGAATTGCAGATTTCCGAGAAAAGGCTCACTTGCCGCAAATGCACAGCCCTCTCGGGGCCTTGGGGCTCTGTAGGCCATGCCCGGTCATCTGCGGGTACTGGGGTGGCGAAGTTGGAGGAGCACTCACTGACACTTTGAGCTCCTAGAGGTACAAACTAAGTGTCATTCGTCTCTGCATCCTCTGGCAGGGGTCAGGGCCGCCCACAGACAGCGTACCCGGGGATGCTTTCGCCCCTCCGTCCATGGCGGCCGTCACCCGCT
>NW_024342605.1:0-519 GCF_902729225.1 Pteropus medius | reverse complement strand
ATCTAACCGTCGACACACACTTCTCCCTTGATTCAGCTGCCAAGAGGGAACTGGTCCTTCTCAGTCCTCATCCGAGTTTTCCCAGAGGCCCAGGGAATGTCAGTGGGGAGACCCCGTTCTAGGCAACACGGGCACTACTAAAAGGTTCTAGGCCCAGGAATTTCATTTATTTTCAGTCATGTAACCAGTTTGAGAAATTATTTGGCCATAAAATGACATTAGATAAAACTTTTTTTTTTTTAATGGAGACCAGTCTTAAAAGACTTAAATTTAAAATGTCAGGGTAATTGGAGGTGACATTTAGAAGCTGAATATAATATCAAAAACAAACAAACAAAACAAAACAAAACAAAAAACCCCAAACAAACAAGAAAACCCAAGTCCATAAAACCAATTTCAAGGGGTCTTGAGTGAGTAAGAATTAAGGCAAAAGAGTGTTGATTTCTCTGTAAGCATTTCCCAGTAAACTGCACATGATTTCAAGTTTAAATAAATAAAAAATCGTGGCTAGACCCCCAA
>NW_024342604.1:0-633 GCF_902729225.1 Pteropus medius | reverse complement strand
AGATATACACCTATTAGAATGACCAAAATCCAACCACCAAATGTGAGTGAGGGTGTGGAGCAATAGGAGCTTTCACTTACTGTTGGTGGGAATGCAAAATGGTACAGCCACTTTGGAAGACACTGGCAGTTTCTTATAAAACCAAATATACTCTCATCATACAATCCAGCAATCGTGCTCCTTGGTATTTACCCAAAGGAGTTGAAAACTTATGTCCACACAAAAACCTGCACATGTTTACAGCAGCTTTATTCATGATTGCCAAAATTTGGATGCAACCAAGATGAACTTCAGTAGGTGAAATGATAAACTGTGCTATATCCAGACAATGGAATATTATTCAGTACTAAAAAGAAATGAGCTATCGAGACATGTAAAGACATAGAGGAAACTTAAATGCATATGACTAAGTGAAAGTAACCAATCTGAAAAGGCTGTATGATATATAATTTCAACTATATAACATCCTACAAACAGCAAAACTGTGGAGACAGTAAAAAAGATCAGTGATTTCCAAAGAGTGGGAGAGGAAAGAGAGAGGTGAATAGGTAGAGCACAGCTATTTTGAAGGCAGTGAAACTACTCTGTATGATACTATAATGGTAGATAAATATCATCATATATCTGTCTAAA
>NW_024342603.1:0-674 GCF_902729225.1 Pteropus medius | reverse complement strand
AGTCGACACAGGGTGTCTTTCTCCTGCCCCTCCCCAACACAAACAATTGATTCCAGTAGTAATCACAAGAGATTGCTCTGAGGGCATCGTCTGACTTGAAATTCCAAGATTCCTCTTTTTTTCCTTTTGTCATGAACATGGATCTGTTTCCTGATCTATTCTTTTCCATTGACAGAGTGTCAATCCCTGTTTTAGTTGTTAAATCGATAGCCTAGATGTTCATATATTAGAGGGAAAGACCGCTATCATGGTGATTCCCAAATGTGTTCTCTTCCGTGTACAGAATAATCTGCTCACTCACGGCAAACTTCTGTTGGCGTTCATGAATATGTTTGCACTGAATGCATAGACTTATTTTTTATTTCATACCTCATTCTTAGAGGAGAATATAATGTCTTCTTTTGGGTTTTGAAGTTGTATCTATTCTTTTCGCAAATTATCTCATGACTGACTTGCTTCTTCTATAGAGACGTGCACTTAAGGCAGCGGTCCGATTGCCACATGTAAGTAAGTTATATTGCTTCAGACATATGAAATGAAATGCGACAGGTTCACTCTCCAGGACACCAAGACATGTGCTTACATTAGTCCCTACCCATTCTGTAAAAATCCATGCCGTATCTCTGGGCAATACCAACAGGCGTCACATTTGAATGATAACAATATCGTTGTTC
>NW_024342602.1:0-364 GCF_902729225.1 Pteropus medius | reverse complement strand
GGGAGAGACAGACAGAGACATTGAGAGGGAGACAGACAGAGAGAGACAGACAGAGCAGAGGGAGACTTTGGCTGATGAGACTCAGGTCACACGTGTGGGGCTTGAGCTGCCGGCCTGAGGGGACCCGAGTGTCTCTCTCTCAAGCTCATCATGAAGAGATGTGACAGACAAGCGTGTCGACCACGCTGGCACCTCTGCCCTGAGCCCGCCCCGCGTGGGGGCCCTGACGTCACTGTCGTGGGGAGGAGCCAGAGGGAGGGGTCTCGTGGCAAACACGCTAAGGCCTGGGAAGCCCGCTCCCTGCCAACCCCCTCCCAGGCCCCTGCATCCGAGAGCACGCACGAGAGCTTTCTGCAGTAACGAG
>NW_024342601.1:0-750 GCF_902729225.1 Pteropus medius | reverse complement strand
GATGAGGGTGACCTGATGCCTTCCCCCTGCTGACTGCCCGGAGGCTCAGAGTCGCCTCGGTTGTGGGGAGGGAGCTGTTAGAGGCTGCGAGGCGGAGGGCTCCGTGCCAGCCACGGGGCGTGCACTCGAGAGCACGCAGCACGGCAGGCGGAGCCCTGCACACGAGGTAGCAGGGCCGGTGGAGGGAGCGATGGCTTCAGTGGCCGGGGCAACGGGCGAGGGGCTCGTGCTCGTGCGGGGCAGAGCAGGGCGCCTTCCCCTGGCGGTCGGGCAGGGTGCAGGCGTCGTGGACATCCGAGTGCGGCTGGGAGTCTGGCTCTGGGGCGGGCACCCAGAAGCAGTGGGGAATGAGATTTCCTGTCCCCCGAGTTTCCGTTCGCTCTGGGGAGACGGAGACCAAGTGCAGGGCAGACAGGCGTGCGAGGTGCTGTCCCCCGTCCTCCCCGCTTCTCACGGCTTCCCACGCGGCCTTTGAGACCGCCTCGGGCTGGGCCTTCCTCCGCCTCTCCTTTTGGTCTCGTCTCCTGCAGACCAGCCCTGAGTTAGGGCGGCATCGCAGGCGGGTCTCAGTGTGGTGTGGGAATCACGGCCTCCTTTCCATGCTCCTGTTCCCTCTCCTGCTTCGTGCAGGGGCGACTGCTCAGCGTGCCACGTTCCCCACAGCCTGTAGCTCTGTGTCAGCTCTGTCCCAGGGCCCCAGCCCAGAGTCCGGCACACAGCTGGTGCTTCCCCGTGCCTTCGGACGGGCGT
>NW_024342600.1:0-564 GCF_902729225.1 Pteropus medius | reverse complement strand
CGTGACTGGTGTTCTTATGGAAAGGGGAAATTTGAACCTAGAGAGCACGGAGAATAAAAAAAAAGGAAGCAGATATCGGGGTGATGCATCTATAAGCCAGGGCAAGCCAAAGACGACCAGCAAACCACCGCGAGCCAGGAGAGAGGCCTGGGACGGGTCCCTTCTCCCCGCCTCCGGAAGGAGCCAGCCCTGCCGACAACCTGACCTTGGAGCAGTGAGACGTAACCGTCTGTTGCTCACATCGCCCGCGTGCAGGACTCGGTAACTGGGACAGCCTGGGACCTTGGGAGCGCGGGCACAGAGTGACACCTCTGGACACGTCACCTACTGGAGGTTCCCTCTCTTCGCCGTGCTCTGACGTTTCTCCGAATACCCACCGGTGACAGCAGGACCTCAGCGACTTGCCCTCTGACGGAGGGACAGCCTTACGCACTGCATGCCACGTCTGCCTCCACTGGGGTCACCCCCTGCCCATGCTCTGACCCCAAATGTGCCCAGGACAGCAGGTGGTTGTTAAGGTTCGGGGAGGAAATGACCGAGGCCGCGATGGAGGAAGTCAGCACC
>NW_024342599.1:0-495 GCF_902729225.1 Pteropus medius | reverse complement strand
TTTTTTTTTTTTCCCAGCAGGAGAGTCGAAGAAGAATGAAGGGAAGGCCTCCCATACCATTATAAAGGGCCTCCTTGAGAGTCAGAACATTCCATTTTCTAAGTATGCCACCCTGTAGCATGCTCCTTCCTTGGGGACGTTAAATACGTTTTACTTAGGGAAAATAAAGCGTGACAAGTACTAGATTAAACTGTTATCTTTGCAGAACCTTGACATGCTGGGGGTTCTGTGCTGTGAACGTATAAGAAGGGAAGAAATGTGTTCTATTCACTAAACAAATTTGACCACAGGGCTCTATTCTCATAGATCATCTCTTAAGTTAGACTTTCATGGAAATTTCTTTGAGAAATGCTGCCCGAACCCACTGGCTAACCAAGTCACTGCTGCCCACAATTACTTGTGTTCATAGTGCTTCCTGTGGACACAGAACTACTGCTCTTTGTTTGCATTTGATGGCTTACCTGCCAAGTGGTTTCTAGGGTCAACAAGGCAGAT
>NW_024342598.1:0-1828 GCF_902729225.1 Pteropus medius | reverse complement strand
AGCTTAGGGCTATCCTTAGGGGTAGAGTTAGTTTTAGGGTTTAGGTTAGCTATAGTTTACGGTTAGGGTCAGGGTAAGGGGTTAGTGTTACTGGTATTCTTAGTATATTGTTTAAGGTATGTTTTGAATTAGATTTTCGTTTAGCTTTAGTTTCATGGCTAGGATCAGTGTTAGGGTTAATATTAGGGTTAAGGTTAGTTTAGGGTTAGTTTTATAGATAAGGTTAGGGTAAGGATTAGAGTAAGGTGTTAGGGTTAGGTTTAGGATTAGTGTAAAATTTTGAGTTAGGGTTGGTGTTATGGCTAGGGTTAGAATTAGGATTACAATTAGTTTTAATTTTAGGGTTAGAATCAGGGTGAGGGTGAGGGTTATTGTTAGGATTAGAGTTTAGAGTCAGATTTAGGTTTCGGGTTACAGTTAAAGTAAGGTATAAGTGTTCAGGTTAGGGTTATGTTTAAGGTTTGGGTTAGGGGTTAATGGTAGTGAAGATGTTAGGATACGGGTTAGCTTTAGATTTAGGTTTAGTGTTAGGTTTAGGGTTCTGGTTATGGTTAGGTTTAAGGGTATGGTTAGTGTTAGGCTTAGGCTTAGGTTAGAGTTAGTGTTAGGCTTAGGGTTAGTGTTAGATTTAGGATTAGCTCTAAGTTTAGGGTTAGGGTTAGCATAAGAGGTTATACTTAGGGTTAGGCTTAGGGTAAATGATAGCGTTAGGATTAGCTTTATTTTTAGCCTTAGGATCTGGGATAGTGTTATGGTTACAGTTAGAATTATGGTTTCAATTTAGAGTTAGAGTTAGGGTTAGGGTTAGAATAAGGGGTAAGGATTAGGGTTAGGTTTAGGGTTAGGTTTAGGTTTATGGTTAGGGTTAGGGTTAGGTTTAGGATTTAAGGATAGGGTTAGTATTAGGTTAGTGTTAGGGTTACCGTTAGTATTTGGGTTAAGGTTAGGTTAGGGTTATTTTCAAGGATAGGTTTAATGTTAAGGTTAGGGTTAGCTGTAGTTTAGAGTTATGTTTAATGTAAGGAGTTAGGGTTCATGTTATTGTTAGGATAAATTTAGTGTTCCGGTTAGAATTAAGGGTAGGATTAGCCTTAGTTTTAGCGTTTGGATCAAGATTATTTTTATGTTAAGGTTAAACATAGGGTTAGGGTTACTTTTAGGGTTAAAGTTACAGTTAGCTTCATGTTTAAGGTAAGGTGCTAGGGTTAGGGTTATTGTTAGTGTAAAATTTAGGGTTAGAGTTAGTGTTAGGGTTAGGTTTAGAATTCGGGTAAGATTAGCTTTAGTTTGGGGGTTAGAATCAGGGTAGGGTTTGGTAAGGGTTAAGGTACAGAGTTAGGTTTACAGTTAGCTTTAGGTTTAGTTTTAGGGTTACGGTTAGGTTTAGGGATGAGGTAGGGTTGGTTTTAGGGTAAGAGGTTAGAATTCGTATTAATGTTATTGATAGTGTTCTGGTTCAGTTTGCGTAAGGTTTGAGTTTAGTGTTAGGGTTAGATTTAGGGTCAGGTTAGGTTTATCTTAGGGTTAGGTTTATGATTAGTGTTAGGGTTAGGGTTTGGTGTAGGTTACAATTAAAATTAGGGTTAGGGTTATTTTTAGAGTTAGAGTTAGCTTTAGGTTGGGTTAGTTTTAGCGTAAGAGGTTAGAGTTAAGTTTAGGATTAGCTTTAGTGGTAGATTTAGGATTATCTTTAGTTTTAGCATTAGGATCAGGGTTAGGGTTTCAATAGGGGGTTAGGGTTAGGGTTAGGGTTAGGGTTAGAGTTAGGCTTTAGGGTTTTGATTATTGTTAGGTTAGTGTTAGCGTTACTGTTAGGGTTCTGGTTAGG
>NW_024342597.1:0-1069 GCF_902729225.1 Pteropus medius | reverse complement strand
CTCGGCCTCCCTTCCAGCCCGTTTGATTTTATCGGCATCACCATGACAAGCCGGAGACAGCGAAGACAATTGCCACGATTAATTTCCCTTCCCTCTGCCTCTGTCTTTCTGGCAACGGCCCCAAAAGCCCTTGCAGGAAATGGCGCGGGCGGCGTCTTGCACCGACGTCCCCAGTACAGTTCTCGGGGTCGTCCCCGTCTCTTCCTATCTCCGACCTTGAGGAAAACTCTCATATAAAACGGCGCGTGGAATCCACTGCTGTTTGGACATCCTTAGAGGAAAGACAAACGCCCGCGGCCGCCGTGAGAACCCGTCGGATCTCGCTAGCTCTGCCGGGGGGCTCAGGGGTGGACATCTCCAGCCGCACCCGAGGACAGCTGGGCACCTGCGTTTCGATTTAGAGCATGATGGCAATTTCTGAGTAAATAATACATTCCCAGGATTCAACACTCAAAATGTATTAAAATGAGAAAACAGCAAAACGTCTTCCTTCCACGCTGTCACCCCAAGCCCTCAGCCGACCCACGGTACAGGTGGTCTTCTCATCGACCCTCCAGGGACAGTCTGCATGTCCTCACGTGTGACCACGTGCGACCCTTGGCCTCCCCGTCGCACACACGGTGTGCGCTGTTCGCTCTGTCCTGCCCGTGGAGTGTCTGCTCCCCAACCCAAAGGGGACAATGTCCCCCCGACAGTGGCATGCTCTGGCCGGGAAGCGAGGACAGAACCAGCCCTGGGCCCCGTGTGACCACGGGGACCAGCGAGGACAGGCCTCCTGCATGCCCGACAGGGAAGCGGTGACCAGCGCACAGGGAAACCGGCTGGGGCAGATCCCACGGCTCCGAAGGGCCCCCCGGGTGCCACGGGCCTGAGCGCAGAGCCGGGTGGAGAGGCCGAGCGTCGCACGCCCTCGGTGTGTGTGCCCGCACCATTACCGAGGGCGGCTGTGCCCAGGGGCACAACAACGGGGAGCGAAGGGCAGAGTCAGACACGGCAACTTCAAACCACTTTCCAAAGAGTCCGCGTCGAAGCCAGACCTCCCCTCCTGCCGTGTGGCACAAGGCGACTG
>NW_024342596.1:0-5722 GCF_902729225.1 Pteropus medius | reverse complement strand
AAGTGAGCCGTATCTCGGAAGTCTGCAGTTCCGGCTCAAAATGGACGTCACTAGAGAGCTTTTGTCAGATCTACCATATACATATAGATGCATATATATGTGCATCTATATGCATCTATATGTATATGGTGGATTTTCGAAGGAAACCTGGGTGGACCCCTGGTCTACCAGGGAAGGCAGGCCGCTCCCAGCACCTCCACCTTCCCGGAGTGTGGACACCGGGCCTTCCAGAGCCACAATTCAGCAGGATCTCTTTTCATCCCAGAGGCCCCGGTGCTCCTTCCTAAGGCCTCTGCTCCTTCCTGCTTTCCGCATTGGAAATCTGACTTCGGGACGGAAGCAGACACCTCCCTCTCCCTCACCTTTCTGCCTGGGATTGTCGTCATGGTCCCCGAGTACGCATTGAAAATGAAGAAATGAAAGGCTCAAAGAGGTGATCGCAAAGCTCAAGAGGCACGGAGGCCGAAATCAGACCCACGGCTGTCTGCAGTGTCCCCCAACTGACCTCTTTCCAGCGGGCGACGGCCTCCAGGGACGGAGGGGCCAAAGCATCCCTGGGTACGCTGTCTGTGGGAGGCCTGGAGCTCTGCACGAGGATACAGAGAGCAATGAGACGTCGTTTGTACCTCTAGGGGCTCAAAGTGTCAGTGAGTGCTTCCGCAACTTCTGTACCCCAGTAGCCGCAGACGCGCGAGCATGGCCCTCAGAGCCCCGAGGCGCCGGGAGGGCCTTGAATTTGCCGCAAGTGAGCCGTATCTCGGAAGTCTGCAGTTCCGGCTCAAAATGGACGTCAGGAGAGAGCTTTTTGCCAGATCTACCATATACATACATATGCATATATATGTTCATCTATATGCATATGTATGTATATGGTGGATTTTCGAAGGAAACCTGTGTGGACCCCTGGTCTACCAGAGAAGGCAGGCCGCTCCCAGCACCTCCACCTTCCCGGAGTGTGGACACCGAGCGTTCCAGAGCCACAATTCAGCAGGATCTCTTTTCATCCCAGAGGCCCCGGGGCTCCTTCCTAAGGCCTCTGCTCCTTCCTGCTTTCCGCATTGGAAATCAGACTTCAGGACGGAAGCAGACACCTCCCCCTCCCTCACTTTTCGGCCTGGGATGGTCGTAATGGTCCCCGTGGACGCATTCAAAATGAAGAAATGAAAGGCTCGAAGAGGTGATCGCAAAGTTCATAAGGCTCGGAGGCCGAAATCAGACCCACAGCTGTCTGCAGTGTCCCCCACTGACCTCTTTCCAGCGGGTGACGGCCTCCAGGGACGGAGGGGCCAAAGCCTCCCTGGGTCCGCTGTCTGTGGGTGGCCTGGAGCTCTGCACGAGGATACAGAGAGGAATGAGACGCCGTTTGTACCTCTAGGGGCTCAAAGTGTCAGTGAGTGCTTCTGCAACTTCTGTACCTCAGTACCCGCAGACGACCGAGCATCGCCCTCAGAGCCCCGAGGCGCCGGGAGGGCCGTGAATTTGCCGCAAGTGAGCCGTATCTCGGAAGTCTGCAGTTCCGGCTCAAAATGGACGTCACTAGAGAGCTTTTTGCCAGATCTACCATATACATATATATGCATATATGTTCATCTATATGCATATATATGTATATGGTGGATTTTCGAAGGAAACCTGTGTGGACCCTGGTCTACCAGAGAAGACAGGCCGCTCCCAGCACCTCCACCTCCCCGGAGTGTGGACACCGGCGTTCCAGGGCCACAATTCAGCATGATCTCTTTTCATCCCAGAGGCCCCGGGGCTCCTTCCTAAGGCCTCTGCTCCTTCCTGCTTTCCGCATTGGAAATCAGACTTCAGGACGGACAGACACCTCCCTCTCCCTCACATTTCTGCCTGGGATGGTCGTAATGGTCCCCGTGGACGCATTCAAATGAAGAAATGAAAGGCTCGAAGAGGTGATCGCAAAGCTCATAAGGCACGGAGGCGGAAATCAGACCCACAGCTGTCTGCAGTGGCCACCACTACCTCTTTCCAGCGGGTGACGGCCTCCAGGGACGGAGGGGCCAAAGCCTCCCTGGGTCCGCTGTCTGTGGTGGCCTGGAGCTCTGCACGAGGATACAGAGAGGAATGAGACGCCGTTTGTACCTCTAGGGGCTCAAAGTGTCAGTGAGTGCTTCTGCAACTTCTGTACCCCAGTACCCGCAGACGACCGAGCATCGCCCTCAGAGCCCCGAGGCGCCGGGAGGGCCTTGAATTTGCCGCAAGTGAGCCGTGTCTCGGAAGTCTGCAGTTCTGGCTCAAAATGGACGTCAGTAGAGTGCTTTTTGCCAGAGCTCCCCTAGATATAGCTATATCTATATCTGTATCTGAATCTATAGATATCTCTATATCTCTATCTCTCTCTCTTTCTCTGTTTCTCTCTCTCTCTCTCTCTATCTACATATCTATCTATATATGTATCTGTGTATTTCTCTCACTCTTTCTCTCTCTCTCTCTCTCTTCTCTCTCTCTCTCTCTCTCTCTCTATATATATATATATATATACATATATATATACATATATATACCCACAGACGACCGAGCACAGCCCTCAGAGCCCCGAGGCGCCGGGAGGGCCGTGAATTTGCCGCAAGTGAGCCGTATCTCAAAAGTCTGCAGTTCCGGCTCAAAATGGACGTCATTAGAGAGCTTTTTGCCAGATCTACCATATACATATATATGCATATATATGTTCATCTATATGCATATATATGTATATGGTGGATTTTCGAAGGAAACCTGTGTGGACCCTGGTCTACCAGAGAAGACAGGACGCTCCCAGCACCTCTACCTCCCCGGAGTGTGGACACCGGGCGTTCCAGGGCCACAATTCAGCATGATCTCTTTTCATCCCAGAGGCCCCGGGGCTCCTTCCTAAGGCCTCTGCTCCTTCCTGCTTTCCGCATTGGAAATCAGACTTCAGGACGGAAGCAGACACCATCCTCTCCTCACCTTTCTGCCTGGGATGGTCGTAATGGTCCCCGTGGACGCATTCAAAATGAAGAAATGAAAGGCTCGAAGAGGTGATCGCAAAGTTCATAAGGCACGGAGGCCGAAATCAGACCCACAGCTGTCTGCAGTGTCCCCACTGACCTCTTTCCAGCGGGTGACGGCCTCCAGGGACGGAGGGGCCAAAGCCTCCCTGGGTCCGCTGTCTGTGGGTGGCCTGGAGCTCTGCACGAGGATACAGAGAGGAATGAGACGCCGTTTGTACCTCTAGGGGCTCCAAGTGTCAGTGAGTGCTTCTGCAACTTCTGTACCCCAGTACCCGCAGACGACCGAGCACCGCCCTCAGAGCCCCGAGGCGCCGGGAGGGCCGTGAATTTGCCGCAAGTGAGCCGTATCTCGAAAGTCTGCAGTTCCGGCTCAAAATGGATGTCACTAGAGAGCTTTTTGCCAGATCTACCATATACATATATATGCATATATATGTTCATCTATATGCATATATATGTATATGGTGGATTTTCGAAGGAAACCTGTGTGGACCCTGGTCTACCAGAGAAGACAGGCCGCTCCCAGCACCTCCACCTCCCGGAGTGTGGACACCGGGCGTTCCAGAGCCACAATTCAGCATGATCTCTTTTCATCCCAGAGGCCCCGGGGCTCCTTCCTAAGGCCTCTGCTCCTTCCTGCTTTCCGCATTGGAAATCAGACTTCAGGACGGAAGCAGACACCTCCCTCTCCCTCACTTTACGGCCTGGGATGGTCGTAATGGTCCCCGTGGACGCATTCAAAATGAAGAAATGAAAGGCTCGAAGAGGTGATCGCAAAGCTCATAAGGCTCGGAGGCCGAAATCAGACCCACAGCTGTCTGCAGTGTCCCCCACTGACCTCTTCCCAGCGGGTGACGGCCTCCAGGGACGGAGGGGCCAAAGCCTCCCTGGGTCCGCTGTCTGTGGGTGGCCTGGAGCTCTGCACGAGGATACAGAGAGGAATGAGACTATGAAATTCCCTCTAGCTCAAAGTGCTTGGGTGGGTAGTGCTTGCAATCCTGTAAATTCCCGTGTACCAAGAGATCATCCAGCACCGGCCTCCCCTCAGAGCCGACTGAAGCGCCTCGGGAGGGCTTGAATTTGCCGCGAGAATGAGCCGAGACTGAAAGTCGTGTTCCCTGCTCAAAATGGACGCCTACTAGGAGAGCTTTTTTTGCTAGATTTCCACGATATATAATATATATATATTACATATGTTCATCTATATGCATATATATGTATATGGTGGATTTTCGAAGGAAACCTGCGTGGACCCCTGGTCTACCACAGAAGACAGGCCGCTGCTAGCACCTCCACCTCCCCGCAGTGTGGACACCGGGCATTCCAGAGCCACAATTCAGCATGATCTCTTTCATCCCAGAGGCCCCGGGGCTCCTTCCTAAGGCCTCGGCTCCTTCCCGCTTTCCGCAATGGAAATCAGACTTCAGGACGGAAGCAGACACCTCCCTCTCCCTCACCTTTCTGCCTGGGATGGTCGTAATGGTCCCTGTGGACGCATTCAAAATGAAGAAATGAAAGGCTCGAAGAGGTGATCGCAAAGCTCATAAGGCCCGGAGGCCGAAATCAGACCCACAGCTGTCTGCAGTGTCCCCCAACTGACCTCTTTCCAGCGGGTGACGGCCTCCAGGGACTGACGGGCCAAAGCATCCCTGGGTACGCTGTCTGTGGGTGGCCTGGAGTTCTGCACGAGGACACAGAGAGCAATGAGACGTCGTTTGTACCTCTAGGGGCTCAAAGTGTCAGTGAGTGCTTCCTCAACTTTTGTACCGCCGTAACCGCAGACGACCGAGCATCGCCCTCAGAGCCCCGAGGCGCCGGGAGGGCCGTGAATTTGCCGCAAGTGAGCCGTATCTCGGAAGTCTGCAGTTCCGGCTCAAAATGGACGTCTGTAGAGTGCTTTTTGCCAGAGCTTCCCTACATATAGCTATATCTATATCTGTATCTGAAACTATAGATATCTCTATATCTCTATCTCTCTCTCTTTCTCTGTTTCTCTCTCTCTATCTACCTATCTATCTATGCATCTGTCTATTTCTATCACTCTTTCTCTCTCTCTCTCTCTCTCTCTATATATATATATATATATACATATATATATACATATATATACCCACAGACGACCGAGCACCGCCCTCAGAGCCCCGAGGCGCCGGGAGGGCCGTGAATTTGCCGCAAGTGAGCCGTATCTCGAAAGTCTGCAGTTCCGGCTCAAAATGGACGCCACTAGAGAGCTTTTTGCCAGATCTACCATATACATATATATGCATATATATGTTCATCTATATGCATATATATGTATATGGTGGATTTTCGAAGGAAACCTGTGTGGACCCTGGTCTTCCAGAGAAGACACGCCGCTCCCAGCACCTCCACCTCCCCGGAGTGTGGACACCGGGCGTTCCAGAGCCACAATTCAGCATGATCTCTTTTCATCCCAGAGGCCCCGGGGCTCCTTCCTAAGGCCTCGGCTCCTTCCCGCTTTCCGCAGTGGAAATCAGACTTCAGACGGAAGCAGACACCTCCCTCTCCCTCACCTTTCTGCCTGGGATGGTCGTAATTGTCCCCGTGGACGCATTCAAATGAAGAAATGAAAGGCTCGAAGAGGTGATCGCAAAGCTCATAAGGCACGGAGGCGGAAATCAGACCCACAGCTGTCTGCAGTGTCCACCACTACCTCTTTCCAGCGGGTGACGGCCTCCAGGGACGGAGGGGCCACAGCCTCCCTGGGT
>NW_024342595.1:0-398 GCF_902729225.1 Pteropus medius | reverse complement strand
GGGGACCCCCAAAGTATATCTAGTATCTACTGAAAACAAACAGAAAACTAATCTGGATAAAGGGGGAAGAAATTAAATAAATAAATGAATGAATGAATGAATAAATAAATAAATAAATAAATGAATGAATGAAGGAATGAATAAATAAATAAATAAATATATAAATAAACTGAAAGACAGGTTCACATCTCACCCAGTGGGAAATCCTTTTCCTAGAATAACAGATACGATAGGGTAAGTTTTGTCCTGACATACCAATCCTTAGTTGAAAATATGGCAAGTCAAAATGCATTTAATACACCTAAACTACCAAACATCATAGCTTAGCTTAGCCTACCTTAAATAGCCCCGGAGCGCTTCCATTTGGGCAGTATCGGCAGTAATTACCTACGTCTTCT
>NW_024342594.1:0-305 GCF_902729225.1 Pteropus medius | reverse complement strand
CCAAAGCATCCCTGGGTACGCTGTCTGTGGGTGGCCCTGAACCCTGCAAGAGCATACAGAGACGAATGAGACGTAGTTTGGACCTCTAGGAGCTCAAAGTGTAAGTGAGTGCTCCTCCAACTTCGGTACCCCAGTACCCGCAGATGACCGAGCATCGCCCATGGAGCCCCAAGGCCCCGGGAGGGCTGTGCATTTGCCGCAAGTGAGCCTTTTCTCGGAAGTCTGCGATTCTGGCTCAAAATGGACGTCACCAGAGAGCTTTTTGCTAAAGCTACCATATACATATATATGCATATATATGTTCA
>NW_024342593.1:0-3533 GCF_902729225.1 Pteropus medius | reverse complement strand
GCCTTTCTTTTCTTCATTTTGAATGCTTCCCCAGGGACCATTACTACCATCCCAGGCTGAAAGGTGAGGGAGAGGAAGGTGTCTGCTTCCGTCCTTAAGTCTGATTTCCACTGCGGAAAGCTGGAAGGAGCCGAGGCCTGAGGAAGGAGCCCCGGGGCCTTCGGGATGAAAAGAGATCATGCTGAATTGTGGCTCTGGAACGCCCGGTGTCCACACTGCGGGGAGGTGGATGTGCGAGGAGCTGCCTGTCTTCTGTGGTAGAGCAGGGGTCCAGGCAGGTTTCCTTCGAAAATCCACCATATACATATATATGCATATAGATGAACATATATATGCATATATATGTATATGGTAGCTTGGCAAAAAGCTCTCTGGTGACGTCCATTTCGAGCCAGAATCGCAGACTTCCGAGAAAAGGCTCACTTGCGGAAAATGCACAGCCCTCCCGGGGCCTTGGGGCTCTGTGGGCGATGCTCGGTCATCTGCGGGTACTGGGGTAGCGAAGTTGGAGGAGCATTCACTGACACTTTGAGCTTCTAGAGGTACAAAGTACGTCTCATTCGTCTCTGTATCCTCTTGTAGGGTTCACGGCCACCCACAGACAGCGTAGCCAGGGATGCTTTGGCCCCTCCGTCCATGGGGGCTGTCACCCGCTGGAAAGAGGTCAGCTGGGAGACACTGCAGACAGCTGTGGGTCTGAATTCGGCCTCCGTGCCTTAGGAGCTTTGCGATCAGCTCTTTGAGCCTTTCATTTCTTCATTTTGAATGCGTCCACGGGGACCATCATGACCATCCCAGGCAGAAAGGGGAGGGAGAGGGAGGTGTCTGCTTCAGTCCTGAAGTCTGATTTCCACTGCGGAAAGCGGGAAGGTTGAGGCCTTTGTAGAAGGGTTCTGCCTCAGGGATGAAAAGAGATCATGCTGAATTGTGGCGCTGGAACGCCCGTGTCCACACTGCGGGGTGGTGGAGGTGCTAGCAGCGGCCTGTCTTCTGTGGTAGACCAGGGGTCCACGCAGGTTTCCTTCGAAAATCCACCATATACATATATATGCATATAGATGAATATATATATGCATATATATGTATATGGTAGCTTTGGCGAAAAGCTCTCTGGTGACGTCCATTTTGAGCCAGAATCGCAGACTTCCGAGAAAAGGCTCACTTGCGGCAAAGGCACAGCCCTCCCGGGGCCTTGGGGCTCTGTGGGCGATGCTCGGTCATCTGCGGGTACTGGGGTAGCGAAGTTGGAGGAGCACTCACTGACACTTTGAGCTCCTAGAGGTACAAACTACGTCTCATTCGTCTCTGTATCCTCTTGCAGGGTTCACGGCCACCCACAGACAGCGTAGCCAGGGATGCTTTGGCCCCTCCGTCCATGGGGGCCGTCACCCGCTGGAAAGAGGTCAGCTGGGAGACACTGCAGACAGCTGTGGGTCTGAATTCGGCCTCCGTGCCTTAGGAGCTTTGCGATCAGCTCTCTGAGCCTTTCATTTCTTCATTTTGAATGCGTCCACGGGGACCATCACGACCATCCCAGGCAGAAAGGTGAGGGCGAGGGAGGTGTCTGCTTCCGTCCTGAAGTCTGATTTCCACTGCGGAAAGCGGGAAGGAGCCGAGGCCTTAGGAAGGAGCCCCGGGGCCTCTGGGATGAAAAGAGATCATGCTGAATTGTGGCTCTGGAACGCCCGGTGTCCACACTGCGGGGAGGTGGAGGTGCGAGGAGGGCCTGTCTTCTGTGGTAGAGCAGGGGTCCAGGCAGGTTTCCTTCGAAAATCCACCATATACATATATATGCATATAGATGAACATATATATGCATATATATGTATATGGTAGCTTTGGCAAAAAGCTCTCTGGTGTCGTCCTTTTCGAGCCAGAATCGCAGACTCGCAGACTTCAGAGAAAAGGCTCACTTGCGGCAAATGCACAGCCCTCCCGGGGCCTTGGGGCTCTGTGGGCGATGCTCGGTCATCTGCGGGTACTGGGGTAGCGAAGCTGGAGGAGCACTCACTGACACTTTGAGCTCCAAGAGGTACAAACTACGTCTCATTCGTCTCTGTATCCTCTTGCAGGGTTCACGGCCACCCACAGACAGCGTAGCCAGGGATGCTTTGGCCCCTCCGTCCATGGGGCCGTCACCCGCTGGAAAGAGGTCAGCTGGGAGACACTGCAGACAGCTGTGGGTCTGAATTCGGCCTCCGTGCCTTAGGAGCTTTGCGATCAGCTCTCTGAGCCTTTCATTTCTTCATTTTGAATGCGTCCACGGGACCATGACGACCATCCCAGGCAGAAAGGTGAGGGCGAGGGAGGTGTCTGCTTCCGCGCCCTGGAAGTCTGATTTCCACTGCGAGCGGAAGGAGCCGAGGCTCAGGGCTGGAGCCTCGGGCCTCTTGGGATGAAAAGAGATCATGCTGAATTGTGGCTCTGAACGCCCGGTGTCCACAATTGCGGGACGTGGAGGTGCTAGGAGCGGCCTGTCTTCTGTGGTAGACCAGGGGTCCACGCAGTTTTCCTTCGAAAATCCACCATATACATATATATGCACATAGATGAACATATATATGCATATATATGTATATGGTAGCTTTGGCAAAAAGCTCTCTGGTGACGTCCATTTTGAGCCAGAATCGCAGACTTCCGAGAAAAGGCTCACTTGCGGCAAATGCACAGCCCTCCCGGGGCCTGGGGCTCTGTGGGCCATGCCCGGTCATCTGCGGGTACTGGGGTGGCGAAGTTGGAGGAGCACTCACTGACACTTTGAGCTCCTAGAGGTACAAACTACGTGTCATTCGTCTCTGCATCCTCTTGCAGGGTTCAGGGCTGCCCACAGACAGCGTACCCGGGGATGCTTTGGCCCCTCCGTCCATGGCGGCCGTCACCCGCTGGAAAGAGTTCAGTTGGGAGACACTGCAGACAGCTGTGGGTCTGAATTCGGCCTCCGTGCCTTAGGAGCTTTGCGATCAGCTCTCTGAGCCTTCATTTCTTCATTTTGAATGCGTCCACGGGGACCATCACGACCATCCCAGGCAGAAAGGTGAGGGCGAGGGAGGTGTCTGCTTCCGTCCTGAAGTCTGATTTCCACTGCGGAAAGCGGAAGGAGCCGAGGCCTTAGGAAGGAGCCCCGGGGCCTCTGGGATGAAAAGAGATCATGCTGAATTGTGGCTCTGGAACGCCCGGTGTCCACACTGCGGGGAGGTGGAGGTGCGAGGAGCGGCCTGTCTTCTGTAGAGCAGGGGTCCAGGCAGGTTTCCTTCGAAAATCCACCATATACATATATATGCATATAGATGAACATATATATGCATATATATGTATATGGTAGCTTTGGCAAAAAGCTCTCTGGTGACGTCCATTTCGAGCCAGAATCGCAGACTTCCGAGAAAAGGCTCACTTGCGGCAAATGCACAGCCCTCCCGGGCCTTGGGGCTCTGTGGGCGATGCTCGGTCATCTGCGGGTACTGGGGTAGCGAAGTTGGAGGAGCACTCACCGACACTTTGAGCTCCTAGAGGTACAAACTACGTCTCATTCGTCT
>NW_024342592.1:0-861 GCF_902729225.1 Pteropus medius | reverse complement strand
GAAGTCACCTCCAAGCCTCGTCTTTTCCGTATGAAGTAACATCTACTCCTTACTCTTTTCTCCTAAATGTTTTCATAGTCAACTTTCAAATGATCTTCCCCGTTCTCTGGATGGTATTTGGTGTCTACTGGGACTTATGAAAACACGGAGCCCACGGGCATTTGTGCACAGTTAACGTCAAGGTCCAGAAAAGCCACCACGCCTCGTCACCACGGCCCCTGATTCTCCGTCAGAGGCAGAGCCGGGACAGCGCACAGGGCCCCTGGTTCCACCAGTTCCCACCCAGAACGAGGAGGCCCAAGGAGGGACTGGGCCAGCCCGGGAAAACAGTTTCATCTCTGTGAGTCCCAGCTTCTCGGCCCACAAAACGAGGGAGTAGAGATGAACCCCTCGGTCTCACCCCCGATCCCCGTGGGGCGCGACGGCGTCCAGGCTTGCTGGGTGTGCTCAGCGTCCCATTGACGCTGACGCCCTTACGGACAGAAACCTGTCACCTCGAGAGACAGCCGCGCATTCAGGGGTCTCTCCGACGACACCGTTCACACACGAGCACCCACTGAGCATCGGTTACAGGCGTTTCACCCTCCAGGTGCTGGCACCCCCACACCCCCCATCCGATGCTAGATTGCAGCAGACAGGGGCATGGGCTACGATGTCAGGAGACCAGCGAGACCTCGGCTCTGGTGTCAGAGGTCATGCATCTGCTTCGTGCTGCAGGAGCCTTATCTGAACGGAACAGAGGCCGCGAAGGCTGCGGACGTGATGCGTCCCTGTGTATCCTAAGGACAGGCTGGAGAGGCACATAATTCACGAGGCGCAAGGTCTTTCAAAGTCAAGCTCACGTTCTTTTCAGTTTCTGCC
>NW_024342591.1:0-618 GCF_902729225.1 Pteropus medius | reverse complement strand
CAGCGGTTCGCGGCTGACGGTGACAGGCCGTGGGGACGAGGGAGCTCTGCAGCCAGGGCTGGCTGGGTGAGAAGGGACAGGGTCCAGGTGGCCAGATGCTTCCGGAGGGCCAGCCTTCTCAGCCGTGCCCCGTGCTGGGGCGCAGGCCAGGTCAGCCCTGGTGGCCGGAGGCCCGTGTGCACAACGGCCACCGAACTGCAAGGCCTTTCAGCTCAAACCGCCAAGTCCTGAGCTGCACCCAGGCCGGCCCGGCCCAGGCAGGGAGAACAAGCCGCGGAGGTCTCCCTAAATCCCCAGAGGGGCCGGCCTGCAGCCACCCACTCAGACACCCCTCAAGGTCAAAGGCGAAGGGATGGCTGACCTGCACCAGCCCCTGGAGACCCCTGCCCCAGGGAACCCCGTCCCCAGCACCACCGTTCCCCAAATGAGCCCCAAGCCTCGGGGCAGGGATGTGTGGGGTGGGGAAGAGGCCAGGGGACACTCAGGGGAGTGGCCGGTCACTCTCCATCCCAAACTCCCCTCGCCACAGCAGGAGCTGAGACAGGATCCAGGCTCATCCCGTGAGCCCTCTCCACCTTGTGCCCCCCAAACTCCCACAAAGCCACAGCCTCCCTGGGC
>NW_024342590.1:0-367 GCF_902729225.1 Pteropus medius | reverse complement strand
GGGCAAAATGGCTTGGTGGGAAATATGCATTCTGTAGGCTGCTGGTTTCCCAGGCCCGCCAACCTTTGCTTTCCTAAAGAGAATGAAGGTTAAGTTATTACCTTGATCTTGGACTCAGATAATGCTGTGACCTTTCTCTCTATTCCTCCAGCCTCAGGTTGCACCACCATGCTGGGTTCTGCGTCTTAGCTTCTGTCATCTACATAAAAAATTAAATTCTCTCTATTTTACATACCCAGAGTGGTTTGTTTTCCTGGCTAGACTGTGACAGATATAATTATGGTACTTTTTATATTATTCAGGAATTATTTCATATATGTATAAATTGCCTTTGATATAAGATTTTGGTAAGATTAAGGGTGAGGGT
>NW_024342589.1:0-502 GCF_902729225.1 Pteropus medius | reverse complement strand
ACCTATAAAATTTTATTAACCAATGTCATCCCAATAGATTTAATAAAAGCAAAGCAAAGAAAAGAAAAAAGAGAAGAGAAGAAAAGAAAAAAGAGAAGAGAAGAGAAAAAAGAGAAAAGAAAAGAAAAGAAAAGAAAAGAAAAAAGAAAAAGAAAACATAATAAGGCTGGCAAGCAGGTATCTTGGCTATGGTATCTTGGTATCTTGGTTATGATGGATGTGTAGCGCCCAGGAAAAGGGCAGCAGTGGTCCCCAGCTTTCTGCCTTGTTCAGGCTACCGCCTGCATATTGCGCTCATTTCTGGACTTCAAGATAACACATAAGAGAAACATGGACAAACTAGAAGAGGAAAACCTGGTGGAGGAAAGGTCTGGAGACTGTGTCATATGAGGAACAATTGAAGAAAGCAGGAATCTTAGATAAAAGGGATATGATTTTCAAACATCTGAAGGGTTTTCATAAGGAATGGTTTGAAATGTATTATCTACCTCTCCTGATAACA
>NW_024342588.1:0-485 GCF_902729225.1 Pteropus medius | reverse complement strand
TTTCACTGTCTACCTGACGACACCCACTGCAGTTAAAGTAGACAGCATCCCATCATGGATTCATCACTCCCACGTGAAGGCAGCACGAGAGTGGATAGCTCAGGAAGATGGGCCCTTAAGACTAAGACTCAAGCATACGTAAGTCTAACCCTGTGTTTCTTCCTTTTTTCCTCTTTAGCCCAGGCATTCGACCAGCCACAACCGAAACCAGAAGGAGCATTAATAACTTTGCTAACGATAATACACAAGGTCTTAAATAAGACCACCCCAGACATAGGACAAGATTGCTGGTTGTGCCTAAACCCAAACCCCCCCTTACTATGTCAGGGTAGGAACTCCCCTAAACTTAACTGAGCTCAGCAGGCTAGAACTTCAAGTCAATTCACTAGCAGAAGTAGTCCTTCAGAATAGAAGAGGTTTAAATTTATTATTCTTAGAACAAGATAGATTATGTATGGCTCTAGGTGAAACCTGTTGCTTCTATG
>NW_024342587.1:0-662 GCF_902729225.1 Pteropus medius | reverse complement strand
AGTGCATCCTCGTCACAGCGCATAGTTGTCACAGTGAGTCGTAACAGCGTGTCCTCGTCACAGAGAGTCCCAGTGGTTCTGTCCCAGCTTTGGGCCATCCGGGCGCCCAGCGCAGACACTGGACAGACCTCGAACGGAGGGCGATGACGGCGGAGGGAGGGGCTGTGATTCCAGGGCGTCCGCAAAGCGGGACACACTGGCCAAGGGCGCGTCCCCCGAACCCCCACACCTTGCGATCGCCGCACAGCACGCTCTGCTGGGGGCGCCAGGCGCCAGGCGCAGAGCGAAGGGTCGTGGTCGCGTGTGCGTGCGCGTGCGTGAGTCTGCGTGTACGCGCACGTGTGGCCCCCGGCTCCCCGCACACTGGATCCCGCCTGCAGCCCGCAGCCTCGCGGGGCACCTGCGGCCTTACCTGGGATGGAGAGCTGGTGCAGGGGCACGTCCCACAGCCGCGGGCACAGCGCCGACATCCAGTCCGCGTTGGCGCCCGAGGCCCCGGCCAGGCTGGGGCTGGGGCCGCGGCCGGCGGTGCAGACCTGCGCGCCCATCACAGGCGGCGGGTGGGGCCGGAGGAAGGGAGCAGGTGGAGCGGTCAGCACGGAGCGCACAGCAGCCAGTCGCTCGGGGGACGTGGCCTCGAGAGAAAAGAGCCTCAGCGTTCC
>NW_024342586.1:0-721 GCF_902729225.1 Pteropus medius | reverse complement strand
TCCCCACCTTGGAACTCCTTACCCCCATCTTGGACTCTTGCTGTTCAGTTTGAGCTGTGCTTTCAGCAGGAAACATAATATCCTCATGTTTAGAGGATGTAGCTTTATTCCCATAACCTGAATTCTAATGCAAATATGCTATTCTCCTTTTTAATCCTTGGCACTGCCCTTGAGACATAATACCACTGGCCTTCTGGCCCCATTCTCCTCAGACCATTCTTGATCAGCAGCATATTTGAGTAAGCCTCAACCCTTTCCTTCCCCTCCCACTGAGGTCTCAGGCTGAGCCACTTCTTCCACCTCCACCAGGGTTAGTCTCTACCAAGTCTACTCCGAGAAAAAAAAGAATAAGAAACTTCTTCTGCACCCCTATTGTACTATACTCATTATTACGTGTTTGCTCCCACACTGAATTGTCATCACCTTGAGGACAGGGGCCATGATGTCTTTGAATATTTTAATTCTGACCTGGGTTTCATGGCACTTGAGAGTCAAGGCAATATCACATCATTTTGCCATGTCATACGTTTCTCCTCATTCAGTCACATTTTGGACCCCTAGTCTGTGTGACGCACTGTGCTAGGCAGAATGACAGAGGTCCCTGCCCACACTGAGCTAACCATGTGGAAGAGAATACAGATATGAAAAGAAAGAGAGGGGGTGGGAGAGAAAGAGAGAAAAGAGAAGAGAAGAGAAGAGAAGAGAAGAGAAGAGAAGAGAA
>NW_024342585.1:0-1466 GCF_902729225.1 Pteropus medius | reverse complement strand
CCGCCCCCACGTGACCAGCAGTCTCTCCTCCGCGTCCGTGAATCTGGTTGGCTTGGGTTGGTTCACGCTGCTCTCCTTCATTTTAACGCCCTCGGCCGCACACTTCGGAATGCAGATTTCTGTGTAAACAGAGTCTTTGCTCGTTTACGATGTTTCCGTCGTCCCGGAGGAGTTCCTCAGGGCTGCGGGCTGTATGTCTGATATATCGCGTCTCAGCCTTAAGCAAAGGAGGGAGGGCACGTCACGTCGGGCGCCGGGACCTCGCGAGCAGACCGTTTCGGGTCCCAGGTGGCAGACACCGCACTCTGGGAACAACACGGTCGTAAATCATCCCGTCTTTTCAGTGATGACACGGTCTCAGGGAACGTCGACTGCTGCGGAGGCTGGCACTTAATTCGGGGTGAAATATAATTTTACGTTGCCCGCTTGAAGATTTCGTCATCATTTCTTATTATAAGCCGTGGAAATAATGTCACCAAAGGCTCCGTCCCGCTGAATATCTTTCGCTGTCTTCACATGATGGATCGTATTAATCACATTGGCGATTTTCACCAAGGAGCGAGGAAGAGGTGATTTTTTTTTTTTCTTTTAAACGCTAGTGAGTAATATTGTCTGTACGAAGCCAAGCAAATCACTGCAGATCCTTCTCCCCTCCAGGAAGGTTTGCATGACGAAATCGGAGAGCGTGTCTCCCTGCGGAAGGTCTCGGGCTGTCTGTCTGTCTGTCCCCACCGTGGGACAGCTCCGGAACTCATGGCTCGGAAATAAGTTCTGAGCCATGGACGGGTTTTCTTGGTCTCGCCCGTGACCCGTATGTACTTGGGGAGAAAGCTGTGAGCACAGCAGGGGAGAAGAGATGGCATGAAGATCATCTGTGTCATTCTGGTGCCAAGTGGCCCCATGTCCCTTCTCCCTCATGGGAGCATCAGGTTATGCGTTTCTCCTAGCAGCTTCCCACGTGCTCCCCTGAGAAGCCCGCGGCGTCCAGCGGGGGCCCCGCCTCGGTCTTGGCCTTTGTCACGTGCGGGCCGGCCACACACCTTCTGTGCCTTTAAGTCCATAGCCACCCTCATCCCGCAGCCGCACAGATGTCTACGCTGACGAGACCAGGGGTTTAATAGAAGGCTTCCCGATTTTTCCTGATTTTCAGAAATGAAATACACTTTGATCGAAGAAAGCAAACTCAGGCGTTTGGACTGTAGAGGCCATTGGTCCCGCCTCCCTTTTATTTACCGCTTTTTATCAGTCAGAGAAACGGAACCAACGGGTTAGAGAGAGAGGTACATAACTGCGTGCGCGCGATTTGCGAGCTGCTGCTTCGTACACCTTAGAGAAATCGAGTAGGAGCCATCGACGCGGCCCCTGTCCCCACTTGTGGGCTGCTTGTTTGTGCAGGTTACTGTCCAGCTGGCCGGGAAATGGGCGGACTTTTAAAGCTGTAGCTACGTCTGTCCAGAAAAGCCACC
>NW_024342584.1:0-502 GCF_902729225.1 Pteropus medius | reverse complement strand
ACTTACAGTTGCATAAAAACTAAGAATCGTAAGTGCTCAAAACACACCACTTCCTAATTATTGACTGTCGTCAGTGCCCCGGGGTTATGTATTGTATTTGTATGGTGAAAACAGTCTCCGACGACAGCTACCGGGCGTCTCTCCCCAACTCTGTGCCCAGAGGCCCCACTTGGGTTGCCTACAATTGGCCGTCACGGAAATGGGCAAACGTCGATCGGTTGCTTCGGTGACTGTCCAAGTGTGAATGCGATCGAACGTGACGGTGTTCCATTCTGTAGCCGTCCCCCTGGGAATCGCACAGAAAGCTGGGAAACGGTCTTCCAGGATGCAAACATCGCTACCCCGTTCAGCAGGGAAGGACCTTCCATTCTCGACGAGCGAGTAAAGCTGCCTACGCCCACGTATAAAGATGTTTTCTTCTGTTTCTTCTAGAACCTTCATATTCGGATCTGTAACCCGTCAGGAATTGATCTGTGCGTGCCATGTATCTAAGCGTCGAGAT
>NW_024342583.1:0-1595 GCF_902729225.1 Pteropus medius | reverse complement strand
CCTATATTAATATAACCCTAACCCTAACACTGATCCTAACTATAACCTATTACCCTAACCCTAATCCTAACCCAAACACTAACCCCTTGTTCTAACCCTAATTCTAAACTGAAACCTAACCCTAAACTTAATCCCTAACCCTAAACGAACCCCTAAACCTAACCCTGATCCTAACCCTAAAACTAAAGCTAATACTAACCATGATTTAACCCTGAACCTAACACTAACCCTAACCTAAATTTTAAACAAACAATAACCCTAAACCTAACTCCTAAACCGAACTATAATCTAACTTTAAGTCTAAATCTAACCTAACCCTGACCCTAACATTAACCAGAACCCTGATGTTAACCCTAAAAATAAAGATAATGCTAACCATAATTCTAAATATAACTCTAACGATAACCATAACCCTGATTCTAACTCTAACACTAAAGCTTATCCTAATCTTAATTCTAACCCTAACCCTAAATTTTACACTAATAATAATTCTAAACCTAACTCCTTACACTAACACTGATTCTAACCTTAAAAGTAGAGTGAATAATAACCCTAATTCTAAACCTAACACTATCACTAACCCTAACCCTGACCTTAATTCGAAAACGAAAGCTAATTCTATCCCAAAATCTAAACCTAACCCTAAATATTACACTACAAATAACCTAAAACGTAACCTCATATCCTGAACTTAACCCTAACCCCAACCCTAAATTTAACTCTAAAACTAATCCAAAACATAACTTTAACCCTAAGCAGAACCCTAACTTAAAATTAACCTGAACCCTAAAAGTAACCCTAACACTAATCTAACTATACCCAAAACCCTAAACCCTAACCCTAACCCTAACCCCTTGTAACCCTAACCCTAACCCTAACCGTGATCCTATCGCTAAAATTAAAGCTAATCATAAATCTACCGACGCTAACCCAAACGTTAACTTTAAACTCTTACGCTAAACCTAACAATAAACGTAAAGCCAACCCTTACTCTAACAATAATCTTAACCCTAATTTGAACTATAACCTAAACCAAACCCTAATCCTAACACTAACCATAAACACCCTAAGCTAAACCTATCCTGACCCTAAATCTAAGACTAACACTAAACCCAAACCTAAACCAAACCTAAAATCCTGATCCTGATCTTAACACTAAAACTAAACCAAATCCTACCCCTAATTCTAACCCAAACCTTAAATTTATACTAACAATAACATGAAACCTAACTTGTTCCCCTAACCCTATCCCTAAAGTATAGCTAAAACTTACCCTAACATTAGCCCTATCCCTGAGCATATCCGTAACCTAAACCTAATGTGAACACTAACGGTAACCTAACACTAACCTAACACTAACCCTAGCCCTAAACCCTAACTTTAACTCTAACCCTAAACTTAACAATAACCATAATCCTAAACCTAACCCTAACTCTAACTCTAACCTCTTACGCTAACCCTAACCCTAAACTTAAAGCTAAACCGAACTCTAACACTACCCTAAAACTAACACTAACTCAAATCTAAGCCTAACCCTAACCCTACCCTTAAACCTAACCCTAACCAGAACCCTAAACCTAACACTAAACCTAAAT
>NW_024342582.1:0-450 GCF_902729225.1 Pteropus medius | reverse complement strand
CCGCTCCTAGCACCTCCACCTCCCCGCAGTGTGGACACCGGGCTTTCCAGAGCCACAATTCAGCATGATTTCTTTTCATCCCAGAGGCCCCGGGGCTCCTTCCTAAGGCCTCGGCTCCTTCCCGCTTTCCACAGTGGAAATCAGACTTCAGGACGGAAGCAGACACCTCCCTCTCCCTCACCTTTCTGCCTGGGATGGTCGTAATGGTCCCCGGGGACGCATTCGAAATGAAGAAATGAAAGACTCAAAGAGCTGATCGCAAAGCTCCTAAGGCACGGAGGCCGAATTCAGACCCACAGCTGTCTGCAGTGTCTCCCAACTGAACTCTTTCCAGCGGGTGACGGCCGCCATGGCGGAGGGCCAAAGCATCCCCGGGTACGCTGTCTGTGGGCGGCCCTGACCCCTGCAAGAGGATGCAGAGACGAATGACACGTAGTTTGTACCGCAAGT
>NW_024342581.1:0-383 GCF_902729225.1 Pteropus medius | reverse complement strand
AAAAAAAAGAACTCTTAGGTCAAATATAGTGTGTGAAGATATACGTATGTGTGTGTGTGTGTGTGTGCGCGCGTGCGCGTAGATATATACACACATACATATATACATACATACATATGATGGGCTGAATTGTACCCCTTCCTCCAAAACTTATATGTTGATGTCCTACCCGCCATCACCTCGAAATGTGACTTTATATGGAGCTAGGTCACTATAAAAAGTTCACTAAGGTTTACTGAAGTCATGGGAGTGGGTCCTGATTAATATGTCTGGTGTCCTTATAAGAAGAGATTAGGACACAGATGCACAGAGGAAAGACACAGGGAGAAGGTGGCTGCCTGCAGGCCAAGGAGAGAGGCCTCAGAGTGAAATCAAACCTGCTG
>NW_024342580.1:0-3111 GCF_902729225.1 Pteropus medius | reverse complement strand
CTTAACACCTTACCTTAATGCTACCCCTAAATCTAATGCAAACCTAACCCTAAGACTAAATCTAGCTCTAACCCTAACCCTACCCCTAATCCTAACTCTAAACATAAAGGTAATCCTAATCTTATTTCTAACCCTGACCCTAACACTAAACCTAACCCAAAATTTAACACGTACGCTAACCCTAACCCTAAGCCCTTACTCTAGCATAACCCTAACCTTAATTTCAACTCTAAAACATACTCTAACCCTACCCTACCCCTAACCCTAACTCTGACATTAACCCTAATACTGGTCTTAACACTAAAACTAAAACTAATCCTAACGCTAATTCTAAACCTTACACTAACACTAACCCTAACTCTAAATTATAAACTAAAAATAAACTGAAACTTGACCCCTTACCTTAAACCTAATCATAACCCTAACTTTTACTATAAAACTAAACCTACCCTAACCCTAACCATAAACCTAACACTAACCATGACTCTAAACCTAACCCTACCCTGATCCTAACTCTAAAACTAAAGCTAATCCTAACCCTAATTCTAGTGCTAACCCTAAATTTTACACTAAAAATGACCCTAACCTTAACCCTTATGTTAAATCTAACCTTAAACTGAAATCTAAGCCTGCCGCTAGCGCTAACCCTAACTGTAATCCTAAACCTAACACTAACCGGAACCCTGATCTGAGCCCTAAAACTAAATTTAATTCTAACCCTAAATCTATCCCTTACCCTAACACTAACCCTAACCCTAAATTTTACACAAACAATGAATATAATCGTAAACCCTTACCTTTACTAAACCTAAATCTAACTTTAAATCTAAAACTAACGCTAACCCTAATACTGATATGAACGCTGACACTGATCCTAACCTAAACACTAAAGTTAATCCTAACCATAATTCTAACCCTAACCCTAACCCTAAAAAAAAACCCTGAATCCTAACCCTAACCCTAACCATAATCCGAAAATTAACCCTAACCATAACGCTATTAATCTAAACTTAACCCTATCCCTAAAGCTAACCTTAACTGTAAACCTAACCCTAACCCTATCCTAACCCTAAACATAACCATAACCCTAACACTAACAATAACCCTAATCCTAACTTTAACCCTAACCCTGCACATAATCCTAATCTCTAACTCTAACCCTAAACCAAGCCCTTAATCTAACCCTAATCCTATCTTTAACCCTAACCCTAAACATAAACCTAATCCCTAAACCTAACCCTAACCCAAACCCTAACCCTAACACTGACCATAACCAAAAGCCTACCCGTAAACTAAACCTAACTAATTTACTAACGGTAACCCTATTCTTAAATCAAAACGTAACCCTGAACCTAAACCTAAAACTAAAGCTAATCCTAATCGTAATTATAACCTTATTTCTTATACTCATAGTAATCCTAAATTTTGCACTAAAAATAACACTAACCCGAACCCTAAACCTAACCTAAAACTAACCTAATCCTAAACATAACTCTAACCCTAACCTAAACCTAACGTATCCCTAATTTAAATCTAACTCTAAACCTTACAATAACCCTAACTCTAAATTTTAAACTAATAATAACCCTAACCCTAACACATTACCTAAACCTAAACATAACCCTAACTTTAACACTAAAATTAATTCTAACCCTCAACCTAACACGATCCCTAACAGTAATGTAACTCTACAGTTTTACACCCTAACCCTAACCCCGTATTCTAACATTAACCTTAACCCTACTTCTAACACTAACCATAACCCTGATCCTAACCCTAAGAAAAAGCTAATCCTAACCGTAATTCTACCCTTAGCCCTAACAATATTTCCTAAACTAAATTTTAAACTGACAATGACCCTAATCTTAAATCCTTACCCTAAATTTCACAATACCCCAAATTTAACTCTAAAACTAACCCTGACCCTAACCCCAAACGCTTACAATAACCCTAACGCTAACTTTAACTCTAAAAATAACTCTAATCTAATCCTAACACTAACCTTAAACTAAACGTAACCCTAACATTTACCCTAACCTTACCCTAACACTAGTTCTATCTCTAACTTATTACCCTCACCCTAACCTTAAACCTAAGGCTAACCCTAACAGTAACCCTAACCCTAACTTTAACTCTAAAACTAACTCTAACTCTAACCCTAACCCTAATATTAACCCTAACCCTGATCGTAACACAAAAACTAAAGCTAATCCTACGCATATTCCAAATGTAACACTAACACTAACCCTAATCCTAACTCTAACCCGACCTTAACCCCAAACCTAACCCTAAAGCTAACCATAATCCTAAGGATAACTCAAACCCTAACACTAACCTTAACCCTAACCCTAACTAATAACACTTACCTATCTCTAACCCTAAAATTAACCCTAACACTAATCCTAAACCTAAACTCTTACCATAACCCTAACTGTAACCTGCACACTAACCTAAAACTAACCCTAATCCTAACCCTAACACTAACTGGAACCCTACCTAAACCTAACGTTAACCCTAAAACCTAATCCTAACCCTAAAAATAACACCGAGTCTAACCTTAAAACCAAATCTAATCCAAACCCTTATTTTAACCCTAACACTAACACTAACCATAACCATTAACCTAATCCTAAAACTAAAGCTATTTCTAACTTCAATTCTAAACATATCCTTAAATTATACACTAAAAATAATCCTAACCTTAACTGCTCACCATAACTCAAACACTAAACGTAATGCTAACACAAAAGCTAACACTAACACTAACCCTAACCCTAATCCTAATTTAACCTAACCCTAAACCTAAGCCTAACCCTAACCCTAAAATTAACTCTAACTAGGATCCTAACCCTAATTCTAACCCTAACACTAACACTAAACCTAACTCTAAATTTTGCAGTAACAGTAACCCAAAACATTACACCTTAACCTAAACAACATCATCACCATAACTTTAACTGTAAAACTAACCCTAACACTAAACCAAAGCTAATCCAAATCCAAAGAGTAACCCTAATCCTAACACTAATCTTAGCCCTAACGCTGTCTAACCATAAAACTACCCCCTAACCCAAACCTTAACCATAACCCTAAACCCTCACTTTAACCCTA
>NW_024342579.1:0-578 GCF_902729225.1 Pteropus medius | reverse complement strand
AGAACTCTCTGGAATCGAGTCATACTTCTGGACTTAGCCATGTGCGGGCGGCCTGCAGAGGCCACCGAACTTACCGAGTTATTAAGAACGTGTTTACAAATTCTTCTATTAAAGTGAAGCTTAACAATCTGGATTTTTAAAAAGCAATGAACACTTTCTTATTTTACAGAAACCATGTGCTTAAAAATAAAACTTGATTTCTGTACATCCTTCACATGCAGGCACGACCCCTGACCCCCAACCCTTCAGCGTCCAGCACGCACAGGCTGGCTGTTTCAGAAGACAGCAGTGGTTTGCAGGGTCACGTCTTGGTGTGAACACATATCACTGTCCACATCCGTGATTTATCTGCTGCTGAGTCTTCGGTCAGAAATGCAACCCCTGGACGTCATGTTTTCCTGACGATCCGTCTGGCGGTGTGGTTTCTGGGGACTCCCTGCTCTTAAGTTTCAAAACACTTACTCCTGGGTGAAACGAAGTATTTTTCAATGAAGATGGAGCCCCAAGGGAGTGGGGGCACAGAGTGGGAGGAGAAAAAGGGCCCTTGACACACTCCTAGGAAGGAAAGAGCCCCTTCG
>NW_024342578.1:0-12564 GCF_902729225.1 Pteropus medius | reverse complement strand
TCCAACTTCGCCACCCCAGTACCCGCAGATGACCGGGCATGGCCCACAGAGCCCCAAGGCCCCGGGAGGGCTGTGCATTTGCTGCAAGTGAGCCTTTTCTCAGAAGTCTGCGATTCTGGCTCAAAATGGACGTCACCAGAGAGCTTTTCGCCAAAGCTACCATATACATATAGATGCATATACATATTCATCTATATGCATATATATGTATATGGTGGATTTTCGAAGGAAACCTGCGTGGACCCCTGGTCTACCACAGAAGACAGGCCACTGCTAGCACCTCCACCACCCCGCAGTGTGGACACGGGCGTTCCAAAGCCACAATTCAGCATCATCTCTTTTTATCCCAGAGGCCCCGGGGCTCCTTCCTCAGACCTCGGCTCCTTCCCGCTTTCCGCAGTTGAAATCAGACTTCAGGACGGAAGCAGACACCTCCCTCTCCCTCACCTTTCTGCCTGGGATGGTCGTAATGGTCCCCGGGGACGCATTCAAAATGAAGAAATGAAAGGCTCAAAGAGCTGATCGCAAAGTTCCTAAGGCACGGAGGCCGAATTCAGACCCACAGCTGTCTGCAGTGTCTCCCAACTGAACTCTTTCCAGCGGGTGACGGCCGCCATGGACGCAGGGGCCAAAGCATCCCTGGGTACGCTGTCTGTGGGTGGCCCTGAACCCTGCAAGATCATACGGAGACGAATGAGATGTAGTTTGTACCTCTAGGAGCTCAAAGTGTCAGTGAGTGCTCCTCCAACTTCGGTACCCCAGTCTCCGCAGAAGACCGAGCATCGCCCACAGAGCCCCCAGGCCCCGGGAGGGCTGTGCATTTGCCGCAAGTGAGCCTTTTCTCGGAAGTCTGCGATTCTGGCTCAAAATGGATGTCACCAGAGAGCTTTTTGCCAAAGCTACCATATACATATATATATGCATATATATGTATATGGTGGATTTTCGAAGGAAACCTGCGTGGACCCCTGGTCTACCACAGAAGACAGGCCGCTCCTAGCACCTCCACCTCCCCGCAGTGTGGACACTGGGCGTTCCAGAGCCACAATTCCGCATGATCTCTTTTCATCCCAGAGGCCCCGGGGCTCCTTCCTAAGGCCTCGCTCCTTCCCGCTTTCCGCAGTGGAAATCAGACTTCAGGACGGAAGCAGACACCTCCCTCTCCCTCACCTTTCTGCCTGGGATGGTCGCTCATGGTCCCCGCGGGACGCATTCAAAATGAAGAAATGAAAGGCGCTCAGAGAGCTGATCGCAAAGCTCCTAAGGCACGGAGGCCGAATTCAGACCCACAGCTGTCTGCGGTGTCTCCCAGCTGACCTCTTTCCAGCGGGTGACGGCCCCCATGGACGGAGGGGCCAAAGCATCCCCGGCTACGCTGTCTGTGGGTGGCCGTGAACCCTGCAAGAGGATACAGAGACGAATGAGACGTAGTTTGTACCTCTAGGAGCTCAAAGTGTCAGTGAGTGCTCCTCCAACTTCGCTACCCCAGTACCCGCAGATGACCGAGCATCGCCCACAGAGCCCCAAGGCCCCGGGAGGGCTGTGCATTTGCCGCTAGTGAGCCTTTTCTCGGAAGTCTGCGATTCTGGCTCGAAATGGACTTCACCAGAGAGCTTTTTGCCAAAGCTACCATATACATATATATGCATATATATGTTCATCTATATGCATATATATATGTATATGGTGGATTTTCAAGGAAACCTGCTCGGGACCCCCTGCTCTACCACAGAAGACAGGCCTCGCACCTCCACCTCCCCGCAGTGTGGACACACCGGGCGTTCCAGAGCCACACTAGCACATGATCTCTTTTCATCCCAGAGGCCCCGGGCTCCTTCCTAAGGCCTCGGCTCCTTCCTCCCCGCAGTGGAAATCAGGACTTCAGGATCGGAAGCTACACACCTCCCTGCCCCCTCACCTTCTGCCTGGGATGGTCGTGATGGTCCCCGTGGACGCATTCAAAATGAAGAAATGAAAGGCTCAGAGAGCTGATCGCAAAGCTCCTAAGCACGGAGGCCGAATTCAGACCCACAGCTGTCTGCAGTGTCTCCCAGCTGACCTCTTTCCAGCGGGTGACGGCCCCCATGGACGGAGGGGCCAAAGCATCCCTGGCTACGCTGTCTGTGGGTGGCCGTGAACCTGCAAGAGGATACAGAGACGAATGAGACGTAGTTTGTACCTCTAGGAGCTCAAAGTGTCAGTGAGTGCTCCTCCAACTTCGCTACCCCAGTACCCGCAGATGACCGAGCATCGCCCACAGAGCCCCAAGGCCCCGGGAGGGCTGTGCATTTGCCGCAAGCGAGCCTTTTCTCGGAAGTCTGCGATTCTGGCTCGAAATGGACGCCACCAGAGAGCTTTTTGCCAAAGCTACCATATACATATATATGCATATATATGTTCATCTATATGCATATATATGTATATGGTGGATTTCGAAGGAAACCTGCGTGGACACCTGCTCTACCACAGAAGACAGGCCGCTCCTCGCACCTCCACCTCCCCGCAGTGTGGACACCGGGCGTTCCAGAGCCACAATTCAGCATGATCTCTTTTTCATCCCAGAGGCCCCGGGGCTCCTTCCTAAGGCCTCGGCTCCTTCCCGCTTTCCGCAGTGGAAATCAGACTTCAGGACGGAAGCAGACACCTCCCTCGCCCTCACCTTTCTGCCTTGGATGGTCGTGATGGTCCCCGTGGACGCATTCAAAATGAAGAAATGAAAGGCTCAGAGAGCTGATCGCAAGCTCCTAAGGCACGGAGGCCGAATTCAGACCCACAGCTGTCTGCAGTGTCTCCCAGCTGACCTCTTTCCAGCGGGTGACGGCCCCCATGGACGGAGGGGCCAGCATCCCTGGCTACGCTGTCTGTGGGTGGCCGTGAACCCTGCAAGAGGATACAGAGACGAATGAGACGGGAAGCTTGTACCTCTAGGAGCTTCAGTGTTGCGAGTGCTCCTCCAACTGCTACCCAGTACCGTACAGAGATGACCGAAAGCATCGCCATGAGCCCAAGCGTCCGGAGGGTTGCATTTGCCGCAAGTGAGCTCTTTTCGGGAAGTCTGCATTCTGGCTCGAAATGGACGTCACCAGAGAGCTTTTTGTCAGCACATATACATATATATATGCCATATATGTTCATCTATATGCATATATGTATATGGTGGATTTTCGAAGGAAACCTGCGTGGACCCTGGTCTACCACAGAAGACAGGCTGCTCCTAGCACCTCCACCTCCCCGCAGTGGGGACACCGTACGTTCCAGAGCCACAATTCAGCATGATCTCTTTTCATCCCAGAGGCCCCGGGCCTCCTTCCTAAGGCCTCGGCTCCTTCCCGCTTTCCGCAGTGGAAATCAGACTTCAGGACGGAAGCAGACACCTCCCTCTCCCTCACCTTTCTGCTGGGATGGTCGCAATGGTCCCCGTGGACGCATTCCAAATGAAGAAATGAAAGGCTCAAAGAGCTGATCGCAAAGCTCCTAAGGCACGGAGGCCGAATTCAGACCCACAGCTGTCTGCAGTGTCTCCCAACTGAACGCTATCCAGCGGGCGACGGCCGCCATGGACGGAGGGGCCAGCATCCCTGGGTACGCTGTCTGTGGGTGGCCCTGAACCCTGCGAGAGGATACAGAGACGAATGAGACGTAGTTTGTACCTCTAGGAGCTCAAAGTGTCAGTGAGTGCTCCTCCAACTTCGGTACCCCAGTACCCGCAGATGACCGAGCATCGCCCACAGAGCCCCAAGGCCCCGGGAAGGCTGTGCATTTGCCGCAAGTGAGCCTTTACTCGGAAGTCTGCGATTCTGGCTCAAAATGGACGTCACCAGAGAGCTTTTTGCCAAAGCTACCATATACATATATATGCATATATATGTTCATCTATATACATATATATGTATATGGTAGATTTTCGAAGGAAACCTGCGTGGACCCCTGGTCTACCACAGAAGACAGGCCGCTCTTAGCACCTCCACCTCCCCGCAGTGTGGACACCGGGCGTTCCAGAGCCACAATTCAGCATGATCTCTTTTCATCCCAGGCCCCGGGGCTCCTTCCTAAGGCCTCGGCTCCTTCCCGCTTTCCGCAGTGGAAATCAGACTTCAGGACGGAAGCAGACACCTCCCTCGCCTCACCTTCTGCCTGGGATGGTCGTGATGGTCCCCGTGGACGCATTAAAATGAAGAAATGAAAGGCTCAGAGAGCTGACCGCAAAGCTCCTAAGGCACGGAGGCCGAATTCAGACCCACAGCTGTCTGCAGTGTCTCCCAGTTGACCTCTTTCCAGCGGGTGACGGCCCCCATGGACGGAGGGGCCAAAGCATCCCTGGCTACGCTGTCTGTGGGTGGCCGTGAACCCTGCAAGAGGATACAGAGACGAATGACACGTACTTTGTACCTCTAGGAGCCTGTAAAGTGTCGTGAGTGCTCCAACTTCGCTACCCCAGTACCAAGAGATGACCAGCATCGCCCACAGAGCCCCAGCCCCGGGAGGGCTGTGCATTTGCCTAGTGAGCCTTTTTCGGAAGTCTGCTATTCTGGCTTGAAATGGATGTCACCAGAGAGCTTTTTGCTGTTACTACATATATATGCATAAGTATATGTTCATCTATATGCATATATATGTATATGGGGTGATTTTCAAGGAAACCTGCCTGGACCCCCTCGTTTCCTACCACAGAAGACAGGCCAGCCTCGCACTCCCCACTTCCCCCGCAGTGTGACACCGGGCGTTCCAGAGCCACAATTCAGCAGGATCTCTTTTCATCCCAGAGGCCCCGGGGCTCCTTCCTAAGGCCTCTGCTCCTTCCCGCTTTCCGCAGTGGAAATCAGACTTCAGGACGGAAGCAGACACCTCCCTCTCCCTCACCTTTCTGCCTGGGATGGTCGTGATGGTCCCCGTGGACGCATTCAAAATGAAGAAAATGAAAGGCTCAGAGAGCTGATCGCAAAGCTCCTAAGGCACGGAGGCCGAATTCAGACCCACAGCTGTCTGCAGTGTCTCCCAGCTGACCTCTTTCCAGCGGGTGACGGCCCCCATGGACGGAGGGGCCAAAGCATCCCTGGCTACGCTGTCTGTGGGTGGCCGTGAAACCTGCAAGAGGATACAGAGAGGAATGAGACGTAGTTTGTAACTCTAGGAGCTCAAAGTGTCAGTGAGTGCTCCTCCAACTTCGCTACCCCAGTACCCGCAGATGACCGAGCATCGCCCACAGAGCCCCAAGGCCCCGGGAGGGCTGTGCATTTGCCGCAAGTGAGCCTTTTTCGGAAGTCTGCGATTCTGGCTCGAAATGGACGTCACCAGAGAGCTTTTTGCCAAAGCTACCATATACATATATATGCATATATATGTTCATCTATATGCATATATATGTATATGGTGGATTTTCGAAGGAAACCTGCGTGGACCCCTGGTCTACCACAGAAGACAGGCCGCTCCTAGCACCTCCACCTCCCCGCAGTGTGGACACCGGGCGCTCCAGAGCCACAATTCAGCATGATCTCTTTTCATCCCAGAGGCCCCCGGGCTCCTTCCTAAGGCCTCGGCTCCTTCCCGCTTTCCGCAGTGGAAATCAGACTTCAGGACGGAAGCAGACACCTCCCTCGCCCTCACCTTTCTGCCTGGGATGGTCGTGATGGTCCCTGTGGACGCATTCAAAATGAAGAAATGAAAGGCTCAGAGAGCTGATCGCAAAGCTCCTAAGGCACGGAGGCCGAATTCAGACCCACAGCTGTCTGCAGTGTCTCCCAGCCGACCTCTTTCCAGCGGGTGACGGCCCCCATGGACGGAGGGCCCAAAGCATCCCTGGCTACGCTGTCTGTGGGTGGCCGTGAACCCTGCAAGAGGATACAGAGACGAATGAGACGTAGTTTGTACCTCTAGGAGCTCAAAGTGTCAGTGAGTGCTCCTCCAACTCGCTACCCCAGTACCCGCAGATGACCGAGCATCGCCCACAGAGCCCCAAGGCCCCGGGAGGGCTGTGCATTTGCCGCAAGTGAGCCTTTTCTCGGAAGTCTGCGATTCTGGCTCGAAATTGACGTCACCAGAGAGCTTTTTGCCAAAGCTACCATATACATATATATGCATATATATGTTCATCTATATGCATATATATGTATATGGTGGATTTTCGAAGGAAACCTGCCTGGACCCCTGCTCTACCACAGCAGACAGGCCGCTCCTCGCACCTCCACCTCCCCGCAGTGTGGACACCGGGAGTTCCAGAGCCACAATTCAGCATGATCTCTTTTCATCCCAGAGGCCCCGGGGCTCCTTCCTAAGGCCTCGCCTCCTTCCCGCTTTCCGCAGTGGAAATCAGACTTCAGGACGGAAGCAGACACCTCCCTAGCCCTCACCTTTCTGCCTGGGATGGTCGTGATGGTCCCCGTGGACACATTCAAAATGAAGAAATGAAAGGCTCAGAGAGCTGATCGCAAAGCTCCTAAGGCACGGAGGCCGAATTCAGACCCACAGCTGTCTGCAGTGTCTCCCAGCTGACCTCTTCCCAGCGGGTGACGGCCCCCATGGACGGAGGGGCCAAAGCATCCCTGGCTACGCTGTCTGTGGGTGGCCGTGAACCCTGCAAGAGGATACAGAGACGAATGAGACGTAGTTTGTACCTCTAGGAGCTCAAAGTGTCACTGAGTGCTCCTCCAACTTCGCTACCCCAGTACCCGCAGATGACCGAGCATCGCCCACAGAGCCCCAAGGCCCCGGGAGGGCTGTGCATTTGCCGCAAGTGAGCCTTTTTCGGAAGTCTGCGATTCTGGCTCGAAATGGACGTCACCAGAGAGCTTTTTGCCAAAGCTACCATATACATATATATGCATATATATGTTCATCTATATGCATATATATGTATATGGTGGATTTTCGAAGGAAACCTGCCTGGACCCTTGCTCTACCACAGAAGACAGGCCGCTCCTCGCACCTCCACCTCCCCGCAGTGTGGACACCGGGCGTTCCAGAGCCACAATTCAGCATGATTTCTTTTCATCCCAGAGGCCCCGGGGCTCCTTCCTAAGGCCTCGGCTCCTTCCCGCTTTCCGCAGTGGAAATCAGACTTCAGGATGGAAGCAGACACCTCCCTCTCCCTCACCTTTCTGCCTGAGATGGTCGTAATGGTCCCTGTGGACGCATTCAAAATGAAGAAATGAAAGGCTCAAAGAGCTGATCGCAAAGCTCCTAAGGCACGGAGGCCGAATTCAGACCCACAGCTGTCTGCAGTGTCTCCCAGCTGACCTCTTTCCAGCGGGTGACGGCCCCTATGGACGGAGGGGCCAAAGCATCCCTGGCTACGCTGTCTGTGGGTGGCCGTGAACCTGCAAGAGGATACAGAGACGAATGAGACGTAGTTTGTACCTCTAGGAGCTCAAAGTGTCAGTGAGTGCTCCTCCAACTTCGCTACCCCAGTACCCGCAGATGACCGAGCATCGCCCACAGAGCCCCAAGGCCCCGGGAGGGCTGTGCATTTGCCGCAAGTGAGCCTTTTCTCGGAAGTCTGCGATTCTGGCTCGAAATGACGTCACCAGAGAGCTTTTTGCCAAAGCTACCATATACATATATATGCATATATATGTTCATCTATATGCATATATATGTATATGGTGGATTTTCGAAGGAAACCTGCCTGACCCCTGCTCTACCACAGGAGACAGGCCGCTCCTCGCACCTCCACCTCCCCGCAGTGTGGACACCGGGCGTTCCAGAGCCACAATTCAGCATGATCTCTTTTTCATCCCAGAGGCCCCGGGGCGCCTTCCTAAGGCCTCGGCTCCTTCCCGCTTCCCGCAGTGGAAATCAGACTTCAGGACGGAAGCAGACACCTCCCTCTCCCTCACCTTTCTGCCTGGGATGGTCGTCATGGTCCCCGTGGACGCATTCAAAATGAAGAAATGAAAGGCTCAGAGAGCTGATCGCAAAGCTCCTAAGGCACGGAGGCCGAATTCAGACCCACAGCTGTCTGCAGTGTCTCCCAGCTGACCTCTTTCCAGCCGGTGACGGCCCCCATGGACGGAGGGGCCAAAGCATCCCTGGCTACGCTATCTGTGGGTGGCCATGAACCCTGCAAGAGGATACAGAGACGAATGAGACGTAGTTTGTACCTCTAGGAGCTCAAAGTGTCAGTGAGTGCTCCTCCAACTTCGCTACCCCAGTACCCGCAGATGACCGAGCATCGCCCACAGAGCCCCAAGGCCCCGGGAGGGTTGTGCATTTGCCGCAAATGAGCCTTTTCTCGGAAGTCTGCGATTCTGGCTCGAAATGGACGTCACCAGAGAGCTTTTTGCCAAAGCTACCATATACATATATATGCATATATATGTTCATCTATATGCATATATATGTATATGCTGGATTTTCGAAGGAAACCTGCCTGGACCCCTGCTCTACCACAGGAGACAGGCCGCTCCTCGCACCTCCACCTCCCCGCAGTGCGGACACCGGGCGTTCCAGAGCCACAATTCAGCATGATCTCTTTTCATCCCAGAGGCCCCGGGGCTCCTTCCTAAGGCCTCGGCTCCTTCCCGCTTTCCGCAGTGGAAATCAGACTTCAGGACGGAAGCAGACACCTTCCTGTCCCTCACCTTTCAGCCTGGGATGGACGTAATGGTCCCCGGGGACGCATTCAAAATGAAGAAATGAAAGGCTCAAAGAGCTGATGGCAAAGCTCCTAAGGCACGGAGGCCGAATTCAGACCCACAGCTGTCTGCAGTGCCTCCCAGCTGACCTCTTTCCAGCGGGTGACGGCCCCCATGGACGGAGGGGCCAAAGCATCCCTGGCTACGCTGTCTGTGGGTGGCCGTGAACCCTGCAAGAGGATACAGAGACGAATGAGACGTAGTTTGGACCTCTAGGAGCTCAAAGTGTCAGTGAGTGCTCCTCCAACTTTGCTACCCCAGTACCCGCAGATGACCGAGCATCGCCCACAGAGCCCCAAGGCCCCGGGAGGGCTGTGCATTTGCCGCAAGTGAGCCTTTTCTCGGAAGTCTGCGATTCTGGCTGAAATGGACGTCACCAGAGAGCTTTTTGCCAAAGCTACCATATACATATATATGCATATATATGTTCATCTATATGCATATATATGTATATGGTGGATTTTCGAAGGAAACCTGCGTGGACCCCAGCTCTACCACAGAAGACAGGCCGCTCCTCGCACCCCCACCTCCCCGCAGTGTGGACACCGGGCGTTCCAGAGCCACAATTCAGCATGATCTCTTTTCATCCCAGAGGCCCCGGGGCTCCTTCCTAAGGCCTCGGCTCCTTCCCGCTTTCCGCAGTGGAAATCAGACTTCAGAACGGAAGCAGACACCTCCCTCGCCCTCACCTTTCTGCCTGTGATGGTCGTGATGGTCCCCGTGGACGCATTCAAAATGAAGAAATGAAAGGCTCAGAGAGCTGATCGCAAAGCTCCTAAGGCACTGAGGCCGAATTCAGCCCCACAGCTGTCTGCAGTGTCTCCCAGCTGACCTCTTTCCAGCGGGTGACGGCCCCCATGGACGGAGGGGCCAAAGCATCCCTGGTTACGCTGTCTGTGGGTGGCCGTGAACCCTGCAAGAGGATACAGAGACGAATGAGACGTAGTTTGTACCTCTAGGAGCTCAAAGTGTCAGTGAGTGCTCCTCCAACTTCGCTACCCCAGTACCCGCAGATGACCGAGCATCGCCCACAGAGCCCCAAGGTCCCGGGAGGGCTGTGCATTTGCCGCAAGTGAGCCTTTTCTCGGAAGTCTGCGATTCTGGCTCGAAATGGATGTCACCAGAGAGCTTTTTGCCAAAGCTACCATATACATATATATGCATATATATGTTCATCTATATGCATATATATGTATATGGTGGATTTTCGAAGGAAACCTGCCTGGACCCCTGCTCTACCACAGAAGACAGGCCGCTCCTCGCACCTCCACCTCCCCGCAGTGTGGACACCGGCGTTCCAGAGCCACAATTCAGCATGATCTCTTTTCATCCCAGAGGCCCCGGGGCTCCTTCCTAAGGCCTGGCTCCTTCCCGCTTTCCGCAGTGGAAATCAGACTTCAGGACGGAAGCAGACACCTCCCTCGCCCTCACCTTTCTGCCTGGGATGGTCGTGATGGTCCCGTGGACGCATTCAAAATGAAGAAATGAAAGGCTCAGAGAGCTGATGGCAAAGCTCCTAAGGCACGGAGGCCGAATTCAGACCCACAGCTGTCTGCAGTGTCTCCCAGCTGACCTCTTTCCAGCGGGTGACGGCCCCCATGGACGGAGGGGCTAAAGCATCCCTGGCTACGCTGTCTGTGGGTGGCCCTGAACCCTGCAAGAGGATACAGAGACGAATGAGACGTAGTTTGTACCTCTAGGAGCTCAAAGTGTCAGTGAGTGCTCCTCCAACTTCGCTACCCCAGTACCCGCAGATGACCGAGCATCGCCCACAGAGCCCCCAAGGCCCCGGGAGGGCTGTGCATTTGCCGCAAGTGAGCCTTTTCTCGGAAGTCTGCGATTCTGGCTCGAAATGGACGTCACCAGAGAGCTTTTTGCCAAAGCTACCATATACACATATATGCATGTATATGTTCATCTATATGCATATATGTGTATATGGTGGATTTTCGAAGGAAACCTGCCTGGCCCCCTGCTCTACCACAGAAGACAGGTCGCGACCTCCACCTCCCCCGCAGTGGTGTGGACACCGGCGTTCCCGAAAGAGCCGCACCAGTATGATCTCTTTTCATCCCAGAGGCCCCGGGCTCCTTCCTAAGGCCTCGCCTCAAGCCCGCAGTGGAAATCAGACTTCAGGACGGAAGCAGACACCTCCCTCGCCCTCACCTTTCTGCCTGGGATGGTCGTGATGGTCCCCGTGGACGCATTCAAAATGAAGAAATGAAGGCTCAGAGAGCTGATCGCAAAGCTCCTAAGGCACGGAGGCCGAATTCAGACCCACAGCTGTCTGCAGTGTCTCCCACCTGACCTCTTTCCAGCGGGTGACGGCCCCCATGGACGGAGGGGCCAAAGCATCCCTGGCTACGCTGGCTGTGGGTGGCCGTGAACCCTGCAAGAGGATACAGAGACGAATGAGACGTAGTTTGTACCTCTAGGAGCTCAAAGTGTCAGGGAGTGCTCCTCCAACTTCGCTACCCCAGTACCCGCAGATGACCGAGCATCGCCCACAGAGCCCCAAGGCCCCGGGAGGGCTGTGCATTTGCCGCAAGTGAGCCTTTTCTCGGAAGTCTGCCATTCTGGCTCGAAATGGACGCCACCAGAGAGCTTTTTGCCAAAGCTACCATATACATATATATGCATATATATGTTCATCTATATGCATATATATGTATATGGTGGATTTTCGAAGGAAACCTGCCTGGACCCCTGCTCTACCACAGAAGACAGGCCGCTCCTCGCACCTCCACCTCCCCGCAGTGTGGACACCGGGCGTTCCAGAGCCACACCAGCATGATCTCTTTTCATCCCAGAGGCCCCGGGGCTCCTTCCTAAGGCCTCGGCTCCTTCCCGCTTTCCGCAGTGGAAATCAGACTTCAGGACGGAAGCAGACACCTCCCCCGCCCTCCCCTTTCTGCCTGGGATGGTCGTGATGGTCCCCGTGGACGCATTCAAAATGAAGAAATGAAAGGCTCAGAGCTGATCGCAAAGCTCCTAAGGCACGGAGGCCGAATTCAGACCCACAGCTGTCTGCAGTGTCTCCCAGCTGACCTCTTTCCAGCGGGTGACGGCCCCCATGGACGGAGGGGCCAGCATCCCTGGCTACGCTGTCTGTGGGTGGCCGTGAACCCTGCAAGAGGATACAGAGACGAATGAGACGTAGTTTGTACCTCTAGGAGCTCAAGTGTCAGTGAGTGCTCCTCCAACTTCGCTACCCCAGTACCCGCAGATGACCGAGCATCGCCCACAGAGCCCCAAGGCCCCGGGAGGGCTGTGCATTTGCCGCAAGTGAGTCTTTTCTCGGAAGTCTGCGATTCTGGCTCGAAATGGACGTCACCAGAGAGCTTTTTGCCAAAGCTACCATATACATATATACGCATATATATGTTTATCTATATGCGTATATATGTATATGGTGGATTTTCGAAGGAAACATGCCTGGACCCCTGCTCTACCACAGAAGACAGGCCGCTCCTCGCACCTCCACCTCCCCGCAGTGTGGACACCGGGCGTTCCAGAGCCACAATTCAGCATGATCTCTCTTCATCCCAGAGGCCCCGGGGTTCCTTCCTAAGGCCTCGGCTCCTTCCCGCTTTCCGCAGTGGAAATCAGACTTCAGGACGGAAGCAGACACCTCCCTCGCCCTCACCTTTCTGCCTGGGATGGTCGAGATGGTCCCCGTGGACGTATTCAAAATGAAGAAATGAAAGGCTCAGAGAGCGGATCGCAAAGCTCCTAAGGCACGGAGGCCGAATTCAGACCCACAGCTGTCTGCAGTGTCTCCCAGCTGACCTCTTTCCAGCGGGTGACGGCCCCCATGGACGGAGGGGCCAAAGCATCCCGGCTACGCTGTCTGTGGGTGGCCGTGAACCCTGCAAGAGGATACAGAGACGAATGAGACGTAGTTTGTACCTCTAGGAGCTCAAAGTGTCAGTGA
>NW_024342577.1:0-40327 GCF_902729225.1 Pteropus medius | reverse complement strand
GATTAAGTTTTCTTCCCTCCTTTCTGTGGGACAAAGGCCCTATCCCCCAAATCCACATAATGACCCTGAAACTGTTCACTCATCTCCTCTGGCTTTAGATAAGGATCATCGGAGAACCATGAGGGAATGACCCTAGTCAACCAGGGTCTTTAGGGTCTGAGAACGGAGAGGAATTCAGGCCAAAGTATTTTTATTCATTCAGAAATATATCAACCCAGCCTATTCTCCTTTCCTCATTTCTTTGGTAAAACAATAGTAGAAAGTCATTCCTAGATGATTTAGATAACAACATTGTATCTTCTTTTCCTTCTCAAGTGACTGGGGCAGCACTTCAGCAGAAAGCAAAGATATCGGGCATGAGTTAGGCAAAAAGGAATACAGCTGCGTGAAACCTCAATAGACAGGGACGATGACCCTTCTCAGCAGGAAGCAGATACAGAAGCACAGACCTCCCATCCCTCAACATCGCTACTAAGAAGAAGCGGGTTCATGGCTCTTAGAAAAGAGTTAAGCAGGAAAGATAGATCGGGGCTTTAGGGTCTGCCTGCAAAGACACCGAGGTCGTCCTGTTGGAAGAAGGGTCTGCCCATGCCCGCCCACAATTAAGAAAGCGAGAAGGCATTTTGGGGCTAAAGGTAACACATAGCTGTAAACAAGAAGGCAGAAAATTGGGTAGGGCTTTTAGCCAGTCAATCGCACCGTGCAATGAAGACCTCAACGACCTTCAACTCACCTGAACCCCATTATACCATGATCATAAGGCGATGCGTATGCCCAGAAGTTCATTAAGTCCATTGTAACAGGCTGAATTCTGGGAAGGAACATGCGCAGAAAGCAAATGATGAATCACGGAGTCCTGGCAGTCTTAATTGTCCAATCAAGAATGCTCAGTGCTCTCAAAAAGTGCCCACCTAGAGCAAATAGGGAACAAAACCCCGAAAGCTTGGTCGCCAGGCCTTTTGAGCCACGCCACTCTTGCGCAGGCCCGCTTCCACGTCTGCAAGTGTACTTTCCCTTCTAATGAAAATTGTCTTCTCTACAGTATTTCGATATCTCGCTCTATCCATTGTTGCAGACATCAAAATGGGATGACGTGCCGGGAGAGGATCCCGCTCTCCGGTAACAGTGTCATCCTTTGTACCTCGTTCCTAATCAACGATTATAAAATACACTTAGTGTCGTGGTCTTCATAATCTAATATGATCTAGAAGGCATTCAAACGTGGGTGCTTTTTCTCCTTACACAATAGCGATGTTTGTGAAAAGTTTATTCCAATTTTAATTTGTCTTTATTCCTTGTTCATGACATTGGAGTTAAAGATGAAATAGTCTCACGATTTCTCCATGGTAATCACGGATGCTATCCTCTTTATAATCACCAAGTAATCGGAGCGTGTGTCAATGTCATTGTTTTCTACGATCGTTTACCTAATGATTTTGCATCCAAAAAAACCTTTTTCCTCAATAAATTATTATCAAGCAAGCTAAAAATATGGATAATTTTAACGGGAATTATCTTGTCCATCTGTTAGTTGGCATGATTTCCTCATAATGGTTTACATTTTTTGCACTTACCTTGAATCCTTCAGCTTAGACATGTTATAGGTTGGGGGGTTGTTTGTGGGTTTGTTTAGATTGTAAGCCTTTTATGTGTTCTTCGGCCGTCTTGGGGCTAGGTGAGGCCTTGCTGGGAATGACATCGGAACGTCCTCTCTCCACGATTGTTCGACGACACAGACGTGCCCGGAAGAGAGCTCAAGCGCGAAAGCCTGAGAAGGATGATGTGACCCACTTAATCCAGTCGACACAGGGGCGTCTTTCTCCTAGCTCCTCCACAACACACACAATTGCTTCCAGTAGTAATCACAAGAGATTGCTCTGAGGGCATCGTCTGACTTGAAATGCCAAGATTATTCTTTTTTTCCTTTTGTCATGAACATGGGTCTGCTTCCTGATCTATTCTTTTCCATTGACAGAGTGTCAATCCCTGTTTTAGTTGTTAAATCAATAGCCTAGATGTTCATATATCGTAGGGAAAGACCGCTATCATGGTTATTCCCAAACGTGTTCTCTTCCTTGTACTGAATAATCTGCACAGTCATGGCAAACTTCTGTTGGCGTTCATGACTATGTTTGCACTGAATGCATAGACTTAGTTGTTATTTCATACCTCATTCTTACAGGAGTATATAACGTCTTCTTTTGCGTGTTGAAGTTGTATCTATTCTTTTCGCAAATTATCTCAGGACTCACTTGCTTCTTCTATAGAGACGTGCACTTAAGGCAGCGGTCCGATTGCCACATGTAAGTAAGTTATATTGCATGAGAAATATGAAATGAAATTCGACAGGTTCACTCTACAGGACACCGAGCAATGTGCTTCCATTAGTCCCAACCCATTCTGTAAAATTCCATGCCGTATATCTGGGCAATACCAACGGGCGTCACATTTGAATGATAACAATATCGTTGTTCGGTACCATAGACTTTCAAGGTCATGTGGCTTGAGGACTGTTACTACCCACAGTCCTGTTTTCTACAAGCAAATAGCCCATATCAGGGAATTGGCCTTTTCCAGAAGTAGCAGTTTAAGTGCCATAGCCCAGGTTTTATCTAGAGATGGAGAAAGAGAAATAAAACCCCACCTGAGAAAGAGTTCCCTCACGAATCTCTCTGAGCGATCAGATCTGAAAGCCAGCATCGCTGACCACTGGCCAGTTAAACTGTTGAAACACAAGAACAAAGTTAGGACATTTTGGTAACTGCTCCCACGGGAGAAGTTTGCAGTGCGGAGATTTTGCTAATGCCTATCAAGAGTGCTGAGGCCAAGAGAGCTGAATGTCCAGAGAACAGAGAAGCATACTAGTAGACAGTCCCCAGACATAGATAATATCTACTTTATCTCCAGCAGCATCTCCCTTACTATTCTCAGGCCTGATGACGAAGTAACCCAGGTGCTTGTTGCCAGGCCTTGGCTCATATCAACAGTTGTGATGACTCGGCTCTGAAGGTCATTGTGAGGCGTGATGACACGTCTAGCTGCCTGACCAATCAGGCCCTGGGACTCAGGCAAATAGTGGGAGGGGAAGGGAGGGAACTGCTCCTCTCTCTACTTGCGTTCCCTTCAAGATCATTTCCCGCTCCTGCAGGAACCGAAGCTGCTCAGTGGTCTGGGATAGAAAACATGCACATACACCAAGATAATGTGGCATTCATTTCCTTCTGCCATCAACAAACCGATTGAGCTGAGCAACTCCAACCCTGATGTGTAATGTCAGGTTTAAGACTGTCATTTGTCCAAATTAGTAAAAATACAACGCATACAGAAGGCATTAGGGACAAAGGCAAAAGGGACAGGTGATCCGATTTCCCGTCACATTCCTGTGGGATTTCGGGCCAATGCGATCAACTCTGATCCTCTTTACAAAGCAGGGAACTCAACAGCAACTCCACTCTTAGGGGTTTCTGAAGATCAGAAGAGACGAGACAGTTTTCCCCACTCACGTGCGGTGTGGCTCACAGCGATAAGTTACATTTGGTGGACTGTGGTCTGAAACATCAAGAATGGGATGACGTGCCGGGAGAGGATCCCGCTCTCCGGTAACAGTGTCATCCTTTGTACCTCGTTCCTAATCAACGATTATAAAATACACTTAGTGTCGTGGTCTTCATAATCTAATATCATCTAGAAGGCATCCAAACTTGGGTGCTTTTTCTCCTTACACAATAGCGATGTTTGTGAAAAGTTTATTCCAATTTTAATTTGTCTTCCATTCCTTGATTATGATATTGGAGTTAAAGTTGAAAGAGTCTCACGATTTCTCCATGGTAATCAACGGATGATATCCTCTTTATAAACACCAAGTAATCGGAGCGTGTGTCAATGTCATTGTTTCCTACGATCGTTTACCCAATGATTTTGCATCCAAAGAAACCTTTTTCCCCAATAAATTATTATCAAGCAGGCTAAAAATATGGATAATTTTAACGGGAATTTTCTTGTCCATCTGTTAGTTCGCATGATTTTCCATAATGGTTTACATTTTCTGCACTTGCCATGAATCCTTCAGCTTAGATATGTTATAGGTTTGGGGGTTGTTTGTGGGTTTGTCTAGATTTTAAGACTTTTATGTGTTTATCGGCCTTCTTGGGGCTAGGTGAGGTCTTGTTGGGAATGACATCGGAACGTCCTCTATCCACGATTGTTCGACGACACAGACGTGCCCGGAAGAGAGCTCAAGCGCGAAAGCCTGAGAGGGATGATGTGACCCACTTAATCCAGTCGACACAGGGGCGTCTTTCTCCTGGCTCCTCCCCAACACACACAATGCTTCCAGTAGTAATCACAAGAGATTGCTCTGAGGGCATCGTCTGACTTGAAATGCCAAGATTATTCTATTTTTCCTTTTCTCATGAACATGGGTCTGTTTCCTGATCTATTCTTTTCCATTGACAGAGTGTCAATCCCCGTTTGAGTTGTTAAATCGATAGCCAAGATGTTCATATATCGTAGGGAAAGACCGCTATCATGGTTATTCCCAAACGTGTTCTCTTCCGTGTACTGAATAATCTGCTCACTCATGGCAAACTTCTGTTGGCGTTCATGAATATGTTTGCACTGAATGCATAAACTTATTTGTTATTTCATACCTCATTCTTACAAGAGTATATAACGTCTCCTTTAGCGTGTTGAAGTTGTATCTATTCTTTTCGCAAATTATCTCATGACTCACTTGCTTCTTCTATAGAGACGTGCACTTAAGGCAGCGGTCCGATTGCCAAATTTAAGTAAGTTATATTGCACCAGAAATATGAAATGAAATTCGACGGGTTCACTCTACAGGACACCAAGCCATGTGCTTCCATTACTCCCTACCCTTTCTGTAAAACTCCATGCCGTATCTCTGGGCAATACCAACAGGCTTCACATTTGAATGATAACTATATCGTTGTTCTGCACCAGAGACTTTCAAGGACATGTGGCTTGAGGACTGCTCCCACGGGAGAAGTTTTCAGTGCGGAGATTTTGCTAAAGCCTATGAAGAGTGCTGAGGCCAAGAGAGCTGAATGTACAGGGAACAGAGAAGCAGACCAGCAGACGGTCCCCAGACATAGGTAATATCTACTTTCTCTCCAGCACCATCTCCCTTACTATTCTCAGACCTGATGACGAAGTAACCCAAGTGCTTGTTGCCAGGCCTTGGCTCATATCAACAGTTGTGATGACTCGGCTCTGAAGGTCATTGTGAGGCGTTATGACACGTCTAGCTGCCTAACCAATCAGGCCCTGGGACTCAGGCAAATAGTGGGAGGGGGAGGGAGGGAACTGCTCCTCTCTCTACTTGCGTTCCCTTCTAGATCATTTGCCGCTCCTGCATGAACCGAAGCTGCTCAGTGGTCTGGGATAGAAAACATGCCCATACACCAAGACATTGTGGCATTCATTTTCTTCTGCCATCAACAAACCGATTGAGCTGAGCAACTCCAACCCTGATGTGTAATGTCAGGTTTAAGACTGTCATTTGTCCAAATTAGTAAATATACAACGCATACAGAAGGCATTAGGGACAAGGGCAAAAGGGACAGGTGATCCGATTTCCCGTCACATTCCTGTGGGATTTCGGGCAAATGCCATCAACTCTGATCCTCTTACAAAGCAGGGAACACAACAGCAACTCCACTCTTAGGGGTTTCTGAAGATCAGATGAGACGAGACAGTTTTCCCCACTCACGTGCGGTGTGGCTCACAGCGGTATGTTACATTTGGTGGACTGTGGTCTAAAACATCAAGAATGGGATGACGTGCCGGAGAGGATCCCGCTCTCCGGTAACAGTGTCATCCTTTGTACCTCGTTCCTAATCAACGATTATAAAACACACTTAGTGTCGTGGTCTTCATAATCTAGTATCATCTAGAAGGCATCCAAACTTGAGTGCTTTTTCTCCTTACACAATAGCGATGTTTGTGAAAAGTGTATTCCAATTTTAATTTGTCTTCCATTCCTTGATTATGACATTGGAGTTAAAGTTGAAAGAGTCTCACGATTTCTCCATGGTAATCAACGGATGATATCCTCTTTATAATCACCAAGTAATCGGAGCTTGTGTCAATGTCATTGTTTTCTACGATCGTTTACAAAATGATTTTGCATGCAAAGAAACCTTTTTCCCCAATAAATTATTATCAAGCACGCTAAAAATATGGATAATGTTAACGGGAATTTTCTTGTCCATGTGTTAGTTCGCATGATTTCCCATAATGGTTTACATTCTCTGCACTTGCCATGAAAACTTCAGCTTAGATATGTTATAGGTTGGGGGGTTGTTTGTGGGTTTGTTTAGATTTTAAGCCTTTTATGTGTTTGCTTAGATATGTTATAGGTTGTGGTGTTGTTTGTGGGTTTGTTTAGATTTTAAGCCTTTTGTGTGTTTATCAGCCCTCTTGGGGCTAGGTGAGGGATTGTTGGGAATGACATCGGAACGTCCTCTATCCACGATTGGTCGACAACACAGACGTGCCCGGAAAAGAGCTCAAGCGCGAAAGCCTGAGAAGGATGATGTGACCCACTTAATCCAGTCGACACAGGGCCCAGGAAGAGCATTGGCTCGGTTAGTGGAGACACTTGGGATTTCATCGGATTTCTAGGAGAAATGACAGGAGAAAAAGGGGCCACCACTACGCCCTGCAAGTTCTGTTCTTTCCTGCTGCAACAGGTGGGAGAGGCTCAGAGGTCATTGCCGGGGGACAATCGTCAGCTAAGCACACCCAAGCGCTGCGATGACATTAATGTTGATGCCGTCTGTGTCATTTGTTTCTTCCAGAAAACCGAATGCCTTGAGACAATGCTTGGGATCACCATTTGGACTGTTGGTCCACAGAGCCAACGCTTTCATTGCCGCTGGAATCAGGGCTCTATTCCACACAACACGTGGACCTGACACCTACTCTGCAAACTGTACCAGGATGCAAAGACACAATTTTGAAAGGGGAAGAGTCATCCTCCAGACATAACAGCCCACCATGCAGCCCCAAGGAGACACAGATTAACAGAATGTGGTATGCCGAGTGTGCTCTCCTCTCAGTTAACTGCATGTATTTCCTGCACACCCTGATTTATTCTCCAGCATTTAGGTTTTACAACTTGGAAGCCTATGGAAGAGCTGAGGTAATACTACAAAGAACAGCTATATACCCTTTGCCTACACTGAGCAATTGTTTTAACATTCCTATTTTTGATCCCAGCACACAAACTAATTCTCTTTCTCTTTCTCCCTCTCTCTCTCTTTCTCTCCCTCCCTCCCTCCTTCCCTCGCTCCCTCCCTCACTCACTCTCTCCGACGCTCTCTCTCTTTCGGGTGGACTTACACAGGCATACATTATTACAGTTACATTTCTGTCATTCGAAAAAACCCCCAATGGTCCTAATATTGATACGGGACATCACGTTTAAAATTCTGCAACTTACAGCGGGAAATGATACGGGACATCTCTTGCAGAGTTCCTAGTTTATGGTTTTCTTTTTTCTTTAGTAAACCTGATTAAGTTTTCTTCCCTCCTTTCTGTGAGACAAAGGCCCTATCCACCAAATCCACATAATGACCCTGAAACTGTTCACTCATCCCCTCTGGCTTTAGATAAGGATCATCGGACCACCATGAGGGAATGGCCCCTTCAAAGCAGGGTCCTTAGGGTCTGAGAACGGAGAGGAATTCAGGCCAAAGTTTTTTTTATTCTTTCAGAAATATATCAACCCAGCCTATTCTCCTTTCCTCATTTCTTTGGTAGAACAATAGTAGAAAGTAATACCTAGATGATTTAGATAACAACACTGTATCTTCTTTTCTTTCTCAAGTGACTGGGTCTGCACTTCAGCAGAAACCCAAGATACCCGGCAGGAGTGAGGCATAAAGGGATACGGCTGCGTGAATCCTCAATAGACAGGGATGATGACCCTTCTCAGAAGGAAGCAGATACAGAAGAACAGACCTCCCATCCCTCAACATCGCTACTAAGAAGAAGCGGGTTCATGGCTCTTAGAAAAGAGTTAAGCAGGAAAGATTGATCGGGGCTTTAGGGTCTGCCTGCAAAGACACCGAGGTCTTCCTTTTGGAAGAAGGGTCTGCCCATGCCCGCCCACAATGAAGCAAGCGAGAAGGCATTTTGGGGCTAAAGGTAACGCATAGCAGTAAACAAGAAGGCAGAAAATTGGTTAGGGCTTTTAGCCAGTCAATCGCAACGTGCGATGAAGAACTCAACGACCTTCAACTCACCTGAACCCTATTATACCATGATCATAAGGCGACTCGTATGCCCAGAGGTTCATTAAGTCCATTATAACAGGCTGAATTCTGGGAAGGAACATGCGCAGAAAGCAAATGATGAATCACGGAGTCCTGCCAGGCTTAATTGTCAATCAAGAATGCTCAGTGCTCTCAAAAAGTGCCCACCTAGAGCAAATGGGGAACAAAACCCCGAAAGCTTGGTCGCCAGGCCTTTTGAGCCACGCCTCTCTTGCTCAGGTCCGCTTCGACGTCTGCAAGTGTACTTTCCATTCTAACGAAACTTGTCTTCTCTACAGTATTTCGTTATCTCGCTCTATCCATTGTTCCAGACATCAAGAATGGGATGACGTGCCGGGAGAGGATCCCGCTCTCCAGTAACAGTGTCATCCTTTGTACCTCGTTCCTAATCAACGATTATAAAATACAATTAGTGTCATGGTCTTCATAATCTAATATTATCTAGAAGGCATCCAAACTTGGATGCTTTTTCTCCTTACACAATAGTGATGTTTTTGAAAAGTTTATTCCAATTTTAATTTGTCTTCCATTCCTTGATTATGACATTGGAGTTAAAGATGAAAGAGTCCCACGATTTCTCCATGGTAATCAACGGATGCTATCCTCTTTATAATCACTAAGTAATCGGAGAGTGTGTCAATGTCATTGCTGTCTACGATCGTTTACCCAATGATTTTGCATCCAAAGAAACCTTTTTCCTCAATAAATTATTATCAAGCAGGCTAAAAATATGGATAATTTTAATGGGAATTTTCTCGTCCATCTGTTAGTTGGCATGATTTCCTCATAATGGTTTACATTTTCTGCACTTGCCATGAATCCTTCAGCTTAGATATGTTATAGGTAGGGGGGTTGTTTGTGGGTTTGTTTAGCCTTTAAGCCTTTTATGTGTTTATCGGCCCTCTTGGGGCTAGGTGAGGGCTTGTTGGGAATGACATCGGAACGTCTTCTATCCACGATTGGTCGACGAGACAGACGTGCCCGGAAGAGAGCTCAAGCGCGAAAGCCTGAGAAGGATGATGTGACCCACTTAATCCAGTCGACACACGGGCGTCTTTCTCCTGGCTCCTCCCCAACACACACAATTGCTTCCAGTAGTAATCACAAGAGATTGCTCTGAAGGCATCGTCAGACTTGAAATGCCAAGATTATTCTTTTATTCCTTTTGTCATGAACATGGGTCAGTTTCCTGATCTATTCTTTTCCATTGACAGAGTGTCAATTCCTGTTTTAGTTGTTAAATCGATAGCCTACATGTTCATTATAGTAGGGAAAGTTGTATCTATTCTTTTCGCAAATTATCTCATGACTGACTTGCTTCTTCTATAGAGACGTGCACTTAAGTCAGCGGTCCGATTGCCACATGTAAGTAAGTTATATTGCATCAGAAATATGAAATGAAATTCGACAGGTTCACTCTACAGGACACCAAGCCATGGGCTTCATTAGTCCCTACCCATTCTGTAAAACTCCATGCCGTATCTGGGCAATACCAACAGGTGTCACATTTGAATGATAGCAATATCGTTTTCTGTACCAGAGACTTTCAAGGTCATGTGGCTTGAGGATTGTTACTACCCACAGTCCTGTTTTCTAAAAGCAAATAGCCCATATCAGGGAATTGGCCTTTTCCAGAGGTAGCAGTTTAAGTGTCATGGCCCAGGTTATATCTAGAGAGTGAGAAAGAGAAATAAAAGCCCACCTGAGACCAAGTTCCCTTGCGAAACTCTCTGAGTGATCAGATCTGAAAGCCAGCATCGCTGACCACTGCCCAGTCAACCTGTTGAAAAACAAGAACACTGTTAGGACATTTTGGTAACTGCTCCCACGGGAGAAGTTTTCAGTGCGGAGATTTTGCTAAAGCCTATGAAGAGTGCTGAGGCCAAGAGAGCTGAATGTCCAGGGAACAGAGAAGCAGACCAGCAGATGGTCCTCAGACATAGATAATATCTACTTTCTCTCCAGCAGCATCTCCCTTACTATTCTCAGGCCTGATGACGAAGTAACCCAAGTGCTTGTTGCCAGGCCTTGGCTCATATCAACAGTTGTGATGACTCGGCTCTGAAGGTCATTGTGAGGCGTGATGACACGTCTAGCTGCTTAAACAATCAGGCCCTGGGACTCAGGCAAATATTGGGACGGGGAGGGAGGGAACTGCTCCTCTCTCTCCTTGCGTTCCCTTCTACATCATTTGCCGCTCCTGCAGGAACCGAAGCTGCTCAGTGGTCTGGGATAGAAAACATGCACATACAACCAGACAATGTGGCATTCATTTTCTTCTGCCATCAACATACCGATTCAGCTGAGCAACTCCAACCCTGATGTGTAATGTCAGGTTTAAGACTGTCATTTGTCCAAATTAGTAAAAATACAACGCATAGAGAAGGCATTAGGGACAAGGGCACAAGGGACAGGTGATCCGATTTCCCGTCACATTCCTGTGGGATTTCGGGCAAATGCCATCAACTCTGATCCTCTTTACAAAGCAGGGAACACAACAGCAACTCCACTCTTAGGGGTTTCTGAAGATCAGATGATCGAGACAGTTTTCCCCACTCACGTGCGGTGTGGCTCACAGCGGTATGTTACATTTGTTGGACTGTGGTCTGAAACATCAAGAAAGGGATGACGTGCCGGAGAGGATCCCGCTCTCCGGTAACAGTGTCATCCTTTGTACCTCGTTCCTAATCAACGATTATAAAATACATTCAGTGTCATTCTCTTCATAATCTAATATCATCTAGAAGGCATCCAAACTTGTGTGCTTTTTCTCCTTACACAATAGCGATGTTTGTGAAAAGTTATTGCAATTTTAATTTGTCTTCCATTCCTTGATTATGACATTGGAGTTAAAGATGAAAGAGTCTCACGATTTCTCCATGGTAATCAACGGATGCTATCCTCTTCATAGTCACCGAGTAATCGGAGCGTGTGTCAATGTCATTGTTTTCTACGATAGTTTACACAATGATTTTGCATCCAAAGAAACCTTTTTCCTCAATAAATTATTATCAAGCAGGCTAAAAATATGGATAATTTTAACGGGAATTTTCTTGTCCATGTGTTAGTTGGCATGAATTCCTCATAATGGCTTACATTTTCTGCACTTGCCATGAATCCTTCAGCTTAGATATGTTATAGGTTGGGGGGTTGTTTGTGGGTTTGTTTAGATTTTAAGCCTTTTATGTGTTTGCTTAGATATGTTATAGGTTGTGGTGTTGTTTGTGGGTTTGTTTAGATTTTAAGCCTTTTGTGTGTTTATCGGCCCTCTTGGGGCTAGGTGAGGGCTTGTTGGGAATGACATCGGAACGTCTTCTGTCGACGATTGGTCGACGACACAGACGTGCCCGGAAGAGAGCTCAAGCGCGAAAGCCTGAGAAGAATGATGTGACCCACTTAATCCAGTCGACACAGGGGCGTCTTTCTCCTGGCTCCTCCCCAACACACACAATTGCTTCCAGTAGTAATCACAAGAGATTGCTCTGAGGGCATCGTCTGACTTGAAATGCGAAGATTATTCTTTTTTTTCCTTTTGTCATGAACATGGGTCAGTTTCCTGATCTATTCTTTTCCATTGACAGAGTGTCAATCCCTGTTTTAGTTGTTAAATCGATAGCATAGATGTTCATATATAGTAGGGAAAGATGTATCTATTCTTTTCGCAAATTATCTGATGACTGATTTGCTTCTTCTATAGACACGTGCACTTAAGTCAGCGGTCCGATTGCCACATGTAAGTAAGTTATATTGCATCAGAAATATGAAATGAAATTCGACAGGTTCACTCTACAGGACACCAAGCCATGTGCTTCCATTAGTCCCCACCCATTCTGTAAAACTCCATGCCGTATCTCTGGGCAGTACCAACAGGCGTCACATTTGAATGATAACAATATCGTTGTTCTGTACCAGAGACTTTCAAGGTCATTTGGCTTGAGGATTGTTACTACCCACAGTCCCGTTTTCTACAAGCAAATAGCCCATATCAGGGAATTGGCGTATTTCAGAAGTAGCAGTTTAAGTGCAATGACCCAGTTTTTATCTAGAGATGGAGAAAGAGAAATAAAACCCCACCTGAGACCGAGTTCCCTTGCGAATCTCTCTGAGGGATCAGATCTGAAAGCCAGCATCGCTGACCACTGCCCAGTTAACCTGTTGAAACACAAGAAAACCGTTAGGACATTTTGGTAACTGCTCGCACGGGAGAAGTTTTCAGTGCGGAGATTTTGCTAAAGCCTATGAAGAGTGCTGAGGCCAAGAGATCTGAATATCCAGGGAACAGAGAAGCAGACCAGCAGACGGTCCCCAGATATAGGTAATATCTACTTTCTCTCCAGCAGCATCTCCCTTACTATTCTCAGGCCTGATGATGAAGAACCCCAAGTGCTTTTTGCCAGGCCTTGGCTCATATCAACAGTTGTGATGACTCGGCTCTGAAGGTCATTGTGAGGCGTGATGACACGTCTAGCTGCCTAACCAATCAGGCCCTGGGACTCAGTCAAATAGTGGGAGGTGGAGGCAGGGAACTGCTCCTCTCTCTACTTGCGTTCACTTCTAGATCATTTACCGCTCCTGCAGGAACCGAAGCTGCTAAGTGATCTGGGATATAAAACATGCACATACACCAAGACAATGTGGCATTCATTTCCTTCAGCCATCAACAAACCGATTGAACTGAGCAACTCCAACCCTGATGTGTAATGTCAGGTTTAAGACTGTCATTTGTCCAAATTAGTAAAAATACAACGCATACAGAAGGCATTAGGGACAAGGGGAAAAGGGACAGGTGATCCGATTTCCCGTCACATTCCTGTGGGATTTCGGGCAAATGCCATCAACTCTGATCCTCTTTACAAAGCAGGGAACATAACTGCAACTCCACTCTTAGGGGTTTCTGAAGATCACATGAGATGAGACAGTTTTCCCCACTCATGTGCGGTGTGGCTCACAGTGGTATGTTGCATTTGGTGGACTGTGGTCTGAAACATCAAGAATGGGATGACGTGCCGGGAGAGGATCCCGCTCTCCGGTAACAGTGTCATCCTTTGTACCTCGTTCCTAATCAACGATTATAAAATACACTTTGTGTCATGGTCTTCATGATGTAATATGATCTAGAAGGCATCCAAACTTGGGTGCTTTTGCTCCTTACACAATAGCCTTGTTTGTGAAAAGTTTATTCCAATTTTAATTTGTCTTCCATTCCTTGATTTTGACATTGGAGATAAGATGAAAGAGTCTCACGATTTCTCCATGGTAATCAACGGATGATATCCTCTTTATAATCACCAAGTAATCGGAGCGTGTGTCAATGTCATTGTTTTCTACGATCGTTTACCCAATGATTTTGCATCAAAAGAAACATTTTTCCTCCTTAAATTATTATCAAGCAGGCTAAAAATATGGATAATTTTAACGGGAATTTTCTTGTCTATCTGTTATTTGGCATGATTTCCTCATAATGGTTTACATTTTCTGCACTTGCCATGAATCCTTCAGCTGAGATATGTTATAGTTTGGGGGGTTGTTTGTGGGTTTGTTTAGATTTTAAGCCTTTTATTCGTTTATCAGCCCTCTTGGGGATAGGTGGGGGCTTGTTGGGAATGACGTCGGAACGTCCTCTATCCACGATTGTTCGACGACACAGACGTGCCCGGAAGAGAGCTCAAGCGCGAAAGCCTGAGAAGGATGATGTGACCCACTTAATCCAGTCGACACAGGGGCGTCTTTCTCCTGGCTCCTCCCCAACACACACAATTGCTTCCAGTAGTAATCACAAGAGATTGCTCTGAGGGAATCGTCTGACTTGAAATGCCAAGATTATTCTTTTTTTTTTTTGTCAGGAACATGGGTCTGTTTCCTGATCTATTCTTTTCCATTGACAGAGTGTCAATCCCTGTTTTAGTTGTTAAATCGATAGCCTAGATTTTCATATATCGTAGGGAAAGACCACTATCATGGTTATTCCCAAACGTGATCTCTTCCGTGTACTGAATAATCTGCCCACACATGGCAAACTTCAGTTGGCGTTCATGACTATGTTTGCACTGAATGCATAGACTTATTTGTTATTTCATACCTCATTCTTACAGGAGTATATAACGTCCTCTTTCGCGTGTTGAAATTGTATCTATTCTTTTCTCAAATTATCTCATGACTGACTTGCTTCTTCTATAGAGACGTGCACTTAAGGCAGCAGTCCGATTTCCACATGTAAGTAAGTTATATTGCATCAGAAATATGAAATGAAATTCGACAGGTTCCTCTACAGGACACCAAGACATGTGCTTCCATTAGTCTCTACCCATTCTCTAAAACTCCATGCCGTATCTCTGGGCAGTACCAACAGGCGTCACATTTGAATGATAACAATATCGTTGTTCTGTACCAGAGACTTTCAAGGTCATGTGGCTTGAGGTTTGTTACTACCCACTCTCCTGTTTTCTACAAGCAAATAGCCCTTATCAGGGAATTGGCCTTTTCCAGAAGTAGCAGTTTAAGTGTCATGGCCCAGGTTTTATCTAGAGATGGAGAAGGAGAAATAACACTCCACCTGAGACCGTGTTCCCTTGCGAATCTCTCTGAGTGATCAGATCTGAAAGCCAGCATCGGTGACCACTGCCCAGTTAACCTGTTGAAACACAAGAACACCGTCAGGACATTTTGGAAACTGCTCCCACGGGAGAAGTTTTCAGTGCGGAGATTTTGCTAAAGTCTATGAAGAGTGCTGAGGCCAAGAGAGCTGAATGTCCAGGGAACAGACGAGCATACCAGCAGAAGGACCCCAGACATAAGTAATATCTACTTTCTCTCCAGCAACATCTCCCTTACTATTCTCAGGCCTGATGACGAAGTAACCCAAGTGCTTGTTGCCAGGCCTTGGCTCATATCAACAGTTGTGATGACTCGGCTCTGAAGGTCATTGTGAGGCGTGATGACACGTCTAGCTGCCTAACCAATCAGGCCCTGGGACTCAGGCCAATAATGGGAGGAGGAGGGACGGAACTGGTCCTCTCCCTCCTTCCCTTCCCTTCTAGATCAATTGCCGCTCCTGCAGGAACCGAAGCTGCTCAGTGGTCTGGGAGAGAAAACATGCACATACACCAAGACAATGTGACATTTTCTTCTGCCATCAACACACCGATTGAGCTGAGTAACTCTAACCCTGATGTTTAATGTCAGGTTGAGGTCTTTCATTGTCCAAATTAGTAACAATACAACGCACACAGAAGGCGTTAGGGACACGATCTCAGGAGACAGGTGATCTGATTACACGTCACATTCCTGTGCAATCTTGGGCAGATGCCTTAACTCTGATCCTCTTTGCAAAGTATGGATCACAACAGCCACTCCACTCTTAGGGGTTTCTGAAGATCAGATAAGATGAGACAGTGGTGCCCACTCATGTGCGGTGTGGCTTACAGCGGTATGTTATATTTGGTCAAATGCGGTCTGAAAATATTAAATGGAAACTTTCGTAAAGAAGCAATTTACATATGTGATAACTGTCTCCTCTCTTCTGGCAACTCTTGGTCACTGAACGTATTCAGCCCCGAACCAGATTTCACCCAGGTGCCGGCGATCAGTGTTCAGATCTTGCCTTTGAGTGCGGTCACAAAGTTCTGAGGGCCATTATGATTCGCACCGAATCCTCTTGGTGGTTCCGCTCTCAGGTCCTGGGGCTTAGAGAAAGGCAGTGGGATAAGGAGAAAAGGAGTTATTTTGCTCAATCTTTGCTCTCTAATCCGGGCCAACTGTGAATCCTGTAGGAAATGCAGCCGCTCAGAAAGACACCATGGTCTGGGGAACACTCAAATACACCTTTACATGGTATTCAAAAGATGAATTGATTAGATAAACCCCAAACTCGATGGGAAATAGCTATGAGGACAACTAGAATTTGCCCACATTACTAACATGCTGTTGTCCACAGAAGTGGTTGGGAGCTGAAGCTCGAGAGACCGGTGCTTGTTTTCCAATCCCGGTTCTGTGTGACCTCAGGCAAGTCTTTTAACATCTTTTATCCACAGGTTCCCCATTCGTAAAGTGCAGATGACAGCTACACTTAGTCCCTTAGGTGTTCGTGAGGTTGTTGGCTATGCAACTACTTGTGTTCACACAACAGTGAACATTCCTTCGTATCCCTGAAAGTTCAGCCAACACCTGCCGTTGAGAACCTCAGGAGGAATGACTCAGCATGCGCCATGTTCTCAGAGAGCTAGGCCAAACACCCTTGCAGCCATGCATTTGCTCACTTCCAGTTCTCCCTGGGAATGGGAATGCTGAAATCTGCCTGGGACACAGATGGCTGTAAGTCTGGGCCTCTAGGCTGGAAGCACTGCTGCTGGCGGTACTTATGGTATTCAGGGTGTCGTTACGCCAATTCAGGTACAATGTGGTAGGATTCCATAGCCTACGTACCTACCAAATTTCGACCTCTGTCTACAGTGCCTTTGTGATGGCTGCTGCCTATGCCTCTGTTGCAACAGAGTTCCCGATCCTCAGGGCCATTAGGGAAAAACACTGGTTATACCCCGTGGCACAATCAAGCTATTCCAACATGACTTAAGCACAAAATCCATAAACATAGTGAAGCAATCATTGCCGTCAATGAGCTTCCTGAGTCCGATGATAATGATTTGAGATTCTCTGGAAGAAGAATTTTATAAATATGATCCCGGTAGAGGGGATCCGCGAATTATGTCTAGTACTTACCAAAAACAAACAACAAACTCATCTGGGTAAAGGGGGAAGAAATAAAAAATCAAAACAAAACAAAACAAAACAAAACTGAAAGACAGGTTCACAGTTTTACCCAGTGAGAAATCCTTTTCCTAGAATAACAGATAGGATGGTGTAAGATTTGTCCTGAAAAACCAATCCTTAGTTAAAAATATGGAAGTTGAAATGCTTTTACTACACCTAAACTACCAAACATCATAGCTTACCCTAGCCTACCTCAAATAGGCATGGAACACTTACATTTGGGCAGTATCTTCAGTAATTGCCTACCTCTTCTTCTCATCGAAAGAAGGAGACACAGTCGAGTGTTTTGTATACACGATTGGATGCGGAAACCCGAAACGCGATGTCCAAAAAACACTGCAACGCAAAGGATACTACATGTCGGCAATTGACCCCCCTGTACGTTGGGCCGTTGGGGTGCTGAGTCTCTCTTTCGCTGTCCAGCACCACAAGAGATAATCATACCTCAAATAGCTAGCCAGGAAAAGAGGAAAAATCAAAATTTGAGGTACATTTTCCAATGAATGTGCATCATTTTCGCACCATCTCAAGGTCCAAAAGTCGTTAAGTCAATCGATCTTATTTCTCCGACCCTTCTGTACAATAAAACAATGAAAAGATGTCGGTTGGTAATTATGCCTCTGAGTTTGGGATAAATGTAGCATCCGCTAAAATGCACCACCTGGTAAACCCTCATTACCTAATCGGTACTGGGGCTCAAAGTCCAGTTGTGCCTGTACTTTGGGGATCCCGCTAAATATAAACAAAATACCCCCTATTCTCTGAGAGCAGTTACCAAACAGAAAATAGTCCATGAGAATCACTCAGTCTAAATACTTTGGTATTTGGTATTTTGGCTTCGCTTTAATATTCCACAGCCATAGTACCCACTGCCCTGAAATATCCCATGTGGGCACGGACACTCGGACCTTCTGAGTAAAAAATGAAAATGAAGACTTTGGCACCTACGACGGGTTTGAGGAAACAAGACCGCATGGAACTCCCTTCTTCCCACCCCGAAATGGTTGATGAAACCCAATCAAAATTAAAGGAGAGCCTTTGAGATTTGAAACCTAGTATGCATGATCTATTCATAAATGTTCCTTCTTGCCACTTTGCCTCCATTGAGCAGACGAATTTGGCCATTCTAACGGTCTAAGAGTCTGGTCTGAACCTTGGAAAGAAAAGGAATGATCCTTCATGGTGGAGTTCCTCGACTTTGATGTCTAGAGCCACTCTTGAATTCCCCCGTACCGGTTTTCTATTACAGCTATAACAAACTGCCACAAACTTAGTAGCTTAAAAGAACACAAACGTATCATAGTTTTGAAAGTCAGCATTCTAAAATGGGGTAGAACTCCTGTGTTCCTTTTGGCACCATGAGAATCCATTCTCTCCCTTTGCCAGTTCCATAGGCTGCCCACGTTCACTGGCTTGTAGTTCCCATCACTGCAACCTCTACTTCTGTAGTCACATCTGCTCCGCTGACTATGACACACCTATTGATCGAAAAGGTCAGTAAGCACAACATTAAAAAAAGAAAATTAATTTTTAACACATAATTTCATCAGTTCTGAGTTCGGCATACAGCACATAGCTCTTTATACATTATTACTTAAACCATTTTTTTTGACCCTTTCAGCTGAACCCACCTTGAATGGGGCCTCCTCTGACACATGGCCCTAGAATTTGTCCATATTTCAATACAACATGCACTTTTATGAGTGTCCTTCCATCCAACTTTTCACTACGCAAACACTAGACACTCTTTTGTACTTCGGGAAATCTCCAGACCATCTATGATAGTCAGAAGTCACACGTGAACTTCTGATGCACTTGGCCCCGTGCCATATGCCAGAGGAGTGGAAATCATTGGCAACATACTGGACTCTCCTGGAAATAGATCCTAAGCCCGTTACTTTCCATTCTCGTCACAGAGATACCAATTCTGCGTTGGGTCATGGAAACAGCACCCCACAATCTTGGCACAGACACCGAGATCTCCTTACCGCATGATAGAGCCCAATGGGGCCCCACTGGGATACCCCACGTGCAGGAGACGGTTGCTTTCTCTGCCATCCCATTGTTTGACATATGCCACAAGTGCTGAAGTTGCTCATCGCTCTCCTGCAATTCTTTACTTAATGGGAAGGACATTGGATCAACCGACTGAAACGTAAAGGGAATTAGTACAGGCTATCGACACGATCGTGTATGACGGACCTTGAGCATATTTTCTGAAAAGCATGAAACTCAAGGATCTGCACAAATGACTGAATTTCAGACAGTTGTCTCAGCCCTGGATTCCCTTGCCAACAAGTCTTAGAATCTGAAAATTATGACAGACCCTTTGGCTATTATCGAAGTTCTGGCTGTCTGATACAAACAATGGCAGCCTCTAAAAGTCCTTATCCAAGGTTGCTTATAAAAAGGTAACGTTCTTTGAAAATTTTTGGCCTCCTAGAGGCCAAAAACATAAATCAGGTATGCAAGGCTGGTTCAACATTTGAAGATTGATTAATGTAATCCGTCACATCGAGGATGAAATGTGGAAATAAAATACCCGATCTCACACTGGAGAGGCCCAGGATGAGCATTGGCCCGGTTAGTGGAGACACTTTGGAATTCATGGGCCATCTAGGAGTAATGAAAAGAGAAATTGGGGCAGCCACTAAGCCCTGCACATTCTGCGCTTTGCTGCTAAAACAGGTGGGAGAGGCTCAGAGGGCATTGCCGGGGGACAATCGTCAGCTAAGCACACCAAAGCGCCGCGGTGCCATCTATGTTGATGCAATCTGTGTCATTTGTTTCTTCCAGAAATCCCAATGACTTGAGACAATGCTTGGAACACCATTTGGATTGTTGGTCCCCAGAGCTGACTCTATCCTTGCTGCTGGAAACAGGGCTCTGTTCCACACACCACATGCACCTGACATATACTCTGGAAACTGTGCCAGGATGCAAAGACACAATTTTGAAAGGGGATGAGTCATCCTCCAGACATAAGAGCCCACCATGCAGCCCCAAGGAGACCCACATTAACAGAATGTGATATGCAGGGTGATCTCTCCTCTCAATTACCTGCATCTGTTTCCTGCAACCCTTGAATTATTCTCTAGCGTTTAGGTTTTAGAACTTTCAATCCTATGGAAGTGTTGAGGTAATACTAAAAAGAACACCTATATAACCTTTGCCTAAACTGAGCAATTGTTTCAACTTTCCTATTTTTGATCCCATCACGCATACTAATTCTCTCTCTCTCTCTCTCTCTCTATCTCTCTCTCTCCATCCCTCCCTCCCTCCCTTTCTCTCTCTCTCTCTTTCAGGTGAACTTACGCAGGCGTATATTATTACAGTTACATTTCTATCATTCCAAAAATCCCCCAATTGTCCTAATATTGATACGGGACATCACGTTTAAAATTCTGCAACATACAGCGGGAAATGATACGGGACATCTCTTGCAGAGTTCCTAGTTTATGGTTTTCTTTTTTCTTTAGTAAACCTAATTAAGTTTTCTTCCCTCCTTTCTGTGGGACAAAGGCCCTCTCCCCCAAATCCAAATAATGACCCTGAAACTTTTCACTCACCTCCTCTGGCTTTTGATAAGGATCATCGGACCAACATGAGGGAATGGCCCTAGTCAAAGCAGGGTCCTTAGGATCTGAGAACGGAGAAGAATTCAGGCCAAAGATTTTTTATTCTTTCAGAAATATATCAACGCAGCCTATTCACCTTTCCTCATTTCTTTGGTAAAACTATAGTAGAAAGTCATTGCTAGATGATTTAGATAACAACATTGTATCTTCTTTTCCTTCTCAAGTGACTGGGGCAGCACTTCAGCAGAAACACAAGATACCCAGCATGAGTGAGGCAAAAAGGGATACAGCTGCGTGAAACCTAAATAGACAGGGACGATGACCCTTCTCAGCAGGAAGCAGATACAGAAGAACAAACCTCCCGTCCCTCAACATCGCTACTAAGAAGAAGCGGGTTCATGGCCCTTAGAAAAGAGTGAAGCAGGAAAGATAGATCGGGGCTTTAGGGTCTGCATGCAAAGACACTGAGGTCTTCCTTTTTGAAGAAGGGTCTGCCCATGCCCGCCCACAATTAAGCAAGCGAGAAGGCATTTTGGGGCTAAAGGTAACGCATAGCAGTAAACGAAAAGGCAGAAAATTGGGTAGAGCTTTTAGCCAGTCAATCGCACCGTGCAATGAAGACCTCAACGACCTTCAACTCACCTGAACCCCATTATACGATGATCATAAGGCGACGCGTATGCCCAGAAGTTCATTAAGTCCATTATAACATGCTGAATTCTGGTAAGGAACATGCGCAGAAAGCAAATGATGAATCACGGAGTCCTGCCATTCTTAATTGTCAATCAAGAATCCTCAGTGCTCTCAAAAAGTGCCCGTAGAGCAAATAGGGAACAAAACCCCGAAAGCTTGGTCGCCAGGCCTTTTCAGGCACGCCTCTCTTGCTCAGGTCCGCTTCCACATCTGCAAGTGGACTTTCCCTTCTAAAGAAACTTGTCTTCTCTACAGTATTTCGATATCTCGCTCTATCCATTGTTCCAGACATCAAGAATGGGATGACGTGCCGGAAGAGGATCCCGCTCTCCGGTAACAGTGTCATCCTTTGTACCTCGTTCCTAATCAACGATTATAAAATACACTTAGTGTCATGGTCTTCATAATCTAATATCACCTAGAAGGCATCCAAACTTGGATGCTTTTTCTCCTTACACAATAGCGATGTTTGTGAAAAGTTTATTCCAATTTTAATTTGTCTTCCATTCCTTGATTAAGACATTGGAGTTAAAGATAAAAGAGTCTCACGATTTCTCCATGGTAATCAACGGATGATCCTCTTTATAATCACCAAGTAATCGGAGCTTGTGCCAATGTCATTGTTTTCAAAGATCGTTTAACCAATGATTTTGCATCCAAAGAAACCTTTTTCCTCATTAAAATTATTATCAAGCAGGCTAAAAGTATGGATAATTTTAACGGGAATTTTCTTGTCCATCTGTTAGTTGGCATGATTTCCTCATAATGGTTTACATTTTCTGCACTTGCCATGAATCCTTCAGCTTAGATATGTTATAGGTTGGGGGGTTTTTTGTGGGTTTGTTTAGATTTTAAGCCTTTTATGTGTTTATCGGCCCTCTTGGGGCTAGGTGAGTGCTTGTTGGGAATGACATCGGAACGTCCTCTATCCACGATTGTTCGACGACACAGACGTGCCCGGAAGAGAGCTCAAGCGCGAAAGCCTGAGAAGGATGATGTTTCCCACTTAATCCAGTCGACACAGGGGTGTCTCTCTCCTGGCTCCTCCCCAAAACACACAACTGCTTCCAGTAGTAATCACAAGAGATTGCTCTGAGGGCATCGTCTGACTTGAAATGCCAACATTATTCTTTTTTTCCTTTTGTCATGAACATGGGTCTGTTTCCTGATCTATTATTTTCCATTGACAGAGTGTCAATCCCTGTTTTAGTTGTTAAATCGATAGCCTAGATGTTCATATATCGTAGGGAAAGCCCGCTATCATGGTTATTCCCAAACGTGTTCTCTTCCGTGTACTGAATAATCTGCTCACTCATGGCAAACTTCTGTTGGCGTTCATGACTATGTTTGCACTGAATGCATAGACTTAGTTGTTATTTCATACCTCATTCTTACAGGAGTATATAACGTCTTCTTTTGCGTGTTGAAGTTCTATCTATTCTTTTCGCAAATTATCTCATGACTGACTTGCATCTTCTATAGAGACGTGCACTTAAGGCAGCAGTCCGATTGCCACATGTAAGTAAGTCATATTGCATCAGAAAAATGAAATGAAATTCGACAGGTTCACTCTACAGGACAACAAGCCATGTGCTTCCATTAGTCCCTACCCATTCTGTAAAACTCCATGATGTATCTCTGGGCAAAAACAACAGGCGTCACATTTGAATGATAAAAATATCGTTGTTCTGTACCAGAGACTTTCAAGTTCATGTGGCTTGAGGATCGTTACAACCCACAGTCCTGTTTTCTACAAGCAAATAGCCCATATCAGGGAATTGGACTTTTCCAGAAGTAGCAGTTTATCTGCCATGGCCCAGGTTTTATCTAGAGATGCAGAAAGAGAAATGAAACACCCACCTGAGACCGATTTCCCTTGCGAATCTCTCTGAGTGATCAGATCTGAAAGCCAGCATCGCTGACCACTGCCCAGTTAACCTGTTGTAACACAAGAACAGCGTTAGGACATTTTCGTAACTGCTCCCACGGGAGAAGTTTTCAGTGCGGAGATTTTGCTAAAGCCTATGAAGAGTGCTGAGGCCAAGAGAGCTGAATGTCCAGGGAACAGATAAGCAGAGCAGCAGACGGTCCCCAGACATAGGTAATATCTACTTTCTCTCCAGCAGCATCTCCCTTACTATTCTCAGGCCTGATGACGAAGTAACCCAAGTGCTTGTTGCCAGGCCGTGGCTCATATCAACAGTTGTGATGACTCGGCTCTGAAGGTCATTGTGAGGCGTGATGACACGTCTAGCTGCCTAACCAATCAGACCTGGGACTCAGGCAAATAGTGGGAGGGGGAGGGTGGGAACTGCTCCTCTCTCTACTTGCGTTCCCTTCTAGATCATTTGCCGCTCCTGCAGGAACCGAAGCTGCTCAGTGTTCTGGGATAGAAAACATGCACATACACCAAGACAATGTGGCATTCATTGTCTTATTCCATCAACAAACCGATTGAGCTGAGCAACTCCGACCCTGATGTGTAATGTCAGGTTTAAGACTGTCATTTGTCCAAATTAGTAAAAATACAACGCATACAGAAGGCATTAGGGACAAGGGCAAAAGGGACAGGTGATCCATTTTCCCGTCACATTCCTGTGGGATTTCGGGCAAATGCCATCAACTCTGATCCTATTTACAAGGCAGGGAACACAACAGCAACTCCACTCTTAGAGGTTTCTGAAGATCAGATGAGACGAGACAGTTTTCCCCACTCATGTGCGGTGTGGCTCACAGCAGTATGTTACATTTGGTCGACTGTGGTCTGAAACATCAAGAATGGGATGACGTGCCGGGAGAGGATCCCGCTCTCCGGTAACAGTGTCATCCTTTGTACCTCGTTCCTAATCAACGATTATAAAATACACTTAGTGTCATGGTCTTCGTAATCTAATATCATCTAGAAGGCATCCAAACTTGGGTGCTTTTTCTCCTTACACAATAGCGATGTGTGAAAAGTTTATTCCAATTTTAATTTGTCTTCCATTTCTTGATTATGACATTGGAGTTAAAGATGAAAGAGTCTCACGATTTCTCCATGGTAATCAACGGATGATATCCTCTTTATAATCACCAAGTAATCAGAGCGTGTGTCAATGTCACTGTTTTCTACGATCGTTTACCCAATGATTTTGCATCCAAAGAAACCTTTGTCCTCAATAAATTATTATCAAGCAGGCTAAAAATATGGATAATTTTAACGGGAATTTTCTTGTCCATCTGTTAGTTGGCATGATTTCCTCATAATGGTTTACATTTTCTGCACTTGCCATGAATCCATCAGCTTAGATATGTTATAGGTTGGGGGGTTGTTTGTGGGTTTGTTTAGATTTTAAGCCTTTTATGTGTTCATCGGCCCTCCTGGGGCTAGGTGAGGGCTTGTTGCGAATAACATCGGAACGTCCTCTATCCACGATTGATCGACTACACAGACGTGCCCGGAAGAGAGCTCAAGTGCGAAAGCCTGAGAAGGATGATGTGACCCACTTAATCCAGTCAACACAGGGGCGTCTTTCTCCTGGCTCCTCCCCAACACACAGAATTGCTTCCAGTAGTAATCACAAGAGATTGCTCTGAGGGCATCGTCAGACTTGAAATGCCAAGATTATTCTTTTTTTCCTTTTGTCATGAACATGGGTCTGTTTCCTGATGTATTCTTTTCCATTGACAGAGTGTCAATCCCTGTTTTAGTTGTTAAATCGATAGCCTAGATGTTCATATAACGTAAGCAAAGACCGCTATCATGGTGATTCCCAAACGTGTTCTCTTCCGTGTACTGAATAATCTGCTCACTCATGGCAAACTTCTGTTGGCGTTCATGACTATGTTTGCACTGAATGCATAAACTTATTTGTTATTTCATACCTCATTCTTACAAGAGGATATAACGTCTTCTTTTGCGTGTTGAAATTGTATCTATTCTTTTCGCAAATTATCTCATGACTGACTTGCTTCTTCTATAGAGACGTGCACTTTAGGCAGCGGTCCGATTGCCAAATGTAAGTAAGTTATATTGCGTCAGAAATATGAAATGAAATTCGACAGGTTCACTCTACAGGACACCAAGCCATGTGCATCCATTACTCCCTACCCATTCTGTAAAACTCCATGCCGTATCTCTGGGCAATTCCAACAGGCTTCACATTTCAATGATAACAGTATCGTTGTTCTGCACCAGAGACTTTCAAGGTCATGTGGCTTGAGGCCTGCTCCCACGGGAGAAGTTTTCAGTGCGGAGATTTTGCTAAAGCCTATGAAGAGTGCTGAGAGCTGAATGTACAGGGAACAGAGAAGCAGACCAGCAGACGGTCCCCAGACATAGGTAATATCTACTGTCTCTCCAGCAGCATCTCCCTTACTATTCTCAGGCCTGATGACGATGTAACCCAAGTGCTTGTTGCCAGGCCTTGGCTCATATCAACAGTTGTGATGACTGGGCTCTGAAGGTCATTGTGAGGCGTTTTGACACGTCTAGCTGCCTGAACAATCAGGCCCTGGGACTCAGGCAAATAGTGGGAGGGGGAGGGAGGGAACTGCTCCTCTCTCTACTTGCGTTCCCTTCTAGATCATTTGCCTCTCCTGCAGGAACCAAAGCTGCTCAGAGGTCTGGGATAGAAAACATGCACATTCACCAAGACAATGTGGCATTCATTTTCTTCTGCCATCAACAAACCGATTGAGCTGAGCAACTCCAACCCTGATGTGTAATGTCAGGTTTAAGACTGTCATTTGTCCAAATTAGTAAATATACAACGCATACAGAAGGCATTAGGGACAAGGGCAAAAGGGACAGGTGATCCGATTTCCCGTCACATTCCTGTGGGATTTCGGGCAAATGCCATCAACTCTGATCCTCTTTACAAAGCAGGGAACACAAGAGCAACTCCACTCTTAGGGGTTTCTAAAGATCAGATGAGACGAGACAGTTTTCCCCACTCATGTGCGGTGTGGCTCACAGCGGTATGTTACTTTTGGTGGACTATGGTCTGAAACATCAAGAATGGGATGACGTGCCGGGAGAGGATCCCGCTCTCCGGTAACAGTGTCATCCTTTGTACCTCGTTCCTAATCAACGATTATAAAATACACTAATTGTCATTGTCTTCATAATCTAATATCATCTAGAAGGCATCCAAACTTGGGTGCTTTTTCTCCTTACACAGTAGCGATGTTGGTGAAAAGTTTATTCCAATTTTAATTTGTCTTCCATTCCTTGATTTTCACATTGGAGTGAAAGACTTTCAAGGTCATGTGGCTTGAGGATTGTTGCTACCCACAATTCTGTTTTCTACAAGCAAATAGCCCATATCAGGGAATTGGCCTTTTCCAGAAGTAGCAGTTTAAATTCCATGGCCAGGTTTTATCTAGAGATAGAGAAAGAGAAATAAAACCCCACCTGAGACAGAGTTCCATTACGAATCTCTCTGAGCGATCAGATCTGAAAGCCAGCATCGCTGACCACTGGCCAGTTAACCTGCTGAAACACAAGAACACCGTTAGGACATTTTGATAACTGCTCCCACGGGAGAAGTTTTCAGTGCGGAGATTTTGATAAGGCCTATGAAGAGTGCTGAGGCCAAGAGAGCTGAATGTACAGGGAACAGAGAAGCAGACCAGCAGACAGTCCCCAGACATAGGTAATATCTACTTTCTCTCCAGCAGCATCTCCCTTACTATTCTCAGGCCTGATGACGAAGTAACCCAAGTTCTTGTTGCCAGGCCTTGGCTCATATCAACAGTTGTGATGACTCGGCTCTGAAGGTCATTGTGAGGCGTGATGACACGTCTAGCTGCTTAAACAATCAGGCCCTGGGACTCAGGCAAATATTGGGACGGGGAGGGAGGGAACTGCTCCTCTCTCTACTTGCATTCCCTTCTAGATCGTTTGCCGCTCCTGCAGTATCGAAGCTGCTCTGTGGTCTGGGATAGAAAACATACACATATACCAAGACAATGTGGCATTCATTTTCTTCTGACATCAACAAACTGATTGAGCTGAGCAACACCAACCCTGATGTGTAATCAGGTTTAAGACTGTCATTTGTCCAAATTAGTAAAATTACAACGCATACAGAAGGCATTAGGGACAAGGGCAAAAGGGACAGGTGATCCGATTTCCTGTCACATTCCTGTGAGATTTCGGGAAAATGCCATCAACTCTGATCCTCTTTACAAAGCAGGGAACACAACAGCAGCTCCACTCTTAGGGGATTCTGAAGATCAGATGAGATGAGACAGTTTTCCCCACTCATGTGCGGTGTGGCTACCAGCGGTATGTTACATTTGGTGGACTGTGGTCTGAAACATCAAGAATGGGATGACGTGCCGGGAGAGGATCCCGCTCTCCGGTAACAGTATCATCCTTTGTACCTCGTTCCTAATCAACGATTATAAAATACACTTAGTGTCATGGTCTTCATAATCTAATATCATCTAGAAGGCATCCAAACTGGGGTGCTTTTTCTCCTTACACAATAGCGATGTTGGTGAAAAGTTTATTCCAATTTTAATTTGTCTTCCATTCCTTGATTTTGACATTGGAGATAAAGATGAAAGAGTCTCACGATTTCTCCATGGTAATCAACGGATGATATCCTCTTTATAATCACCAAGTAATCGGAGCGTGTGTCAATGTCATTGTTTTCTACGATCGTTTACCCAATGATTTTGCATCCAAAGAGACCTTTTTCCTCAATAAATTATTATCAAGCAGGCTAAAAATATGGATAATTTTAACGGGAATTTTCTCGTCCATCTGTTAGTTGGCATGATTTCCCCATAATGGTTTACATTTCCTGCACTTGTAATGAATCCTTCACCTTAGATATGTTATAGGTTGGGGGGTTGTTTGTGGGTTTGTTTAGATTTTAAGCCATTTATGTGTTTATCGGCCCTCTTGGGGCTAGGTGAGAGCTTGTTGGGAATGACATCGGAACGTCCTCTATCCACGATAGTTCCACGACACAGACGTGTCCGGAAGAGAGCACAAGCGCAAAAGCCTGAGAAGGATGATGTGACCCAATTAATCCAGTCGACACAGGGGCGTCTTTCTCCTGGCTCCTCCCCAACACACACAATTGCTTCCAGTAGTAATCACAAGAGATTGCTCTGAGGGCATCGTCTGACTTGAAATGCCAAGATTATTCTTTTTTCCTTTTGTTATGAACATGGGTCTGTTTCCTGATCTATTCCTTTCCATTGACAGAGTGTCAATCCCTGTTTTAGTTGTTAAATCGATAGCCTAGATGTTCATATATCGTAGGGAAAGACCGCTATCATGGTTATTCCCAAACGTGTTCTCTTCCGTCTACTGAATAATCTGCTCACTCATGGCAAACTTCGGTTGGCGTTCATGACTATGTTTGCACTGAATGCATAGACTTATTTGTTATTTCATATCCCATTCTTACAGGAGTATATAACGTATTGTTTTGCGTGTTGAAGTTGTATCTATTCTTTTCGCACATTATCTCATGACTGACTTGCTTCTTTTATAGAGATGTGCACTCAAGGCAGCGGTCCGATTGCCACATGTAAGTAAGTTATATTGCCTCAGAAATATGAAATGAAATTCGACAGGTTCACTCTACAGGACACCAAGCCATGTGCTTCCATTAGTCCCTACCCATTCTGTAAAACTCCATGCCGTATCTCTGGGCAATACCAACTGGCGTCACATTTGAATGATAACAATATCGTTGTTCTGTACTAGAGACTTTCAAAGTCATGTGGCTTGAGGATTGTTACTACCCACAGTCCTGTTTTCTACAAGCAAATACCCCATATCAGGGAATTGGCCTTTTCCAGAAGTAGCAGTTTAAGTGCCATTGCCCAGGTTTTATCTAGAGATGCAGAAAGAGAAATAAAACCCCACCTGAGACCGAGTTCCCTTGCGAATCTCTGAGTGATCTGATCGGAAAGCCAGCATCGCTGACCACTGCCCAGTTAAACTGTTGAAACAGAAGAACACCGTTAGGACATTTTGGTAACTGATCCCACGGGAGAAGTTTTTAGGGCGGAGATTTTGCTAAAGCCTATGAAGACTGCTGATGCCAAGAGAGCTGAATGTCCAGGGAACAGAGAAACAGTGCAGCAGACAGTCCCCAGACATAGGTAACATCTACTTTCTCTCCAGCAGCATCTCCCTTACTATTCTCAGGCCTGATGACGAAGTAACCCAAGTGCTTGTTGCCAGGCCTTGGCTCTTATCAACAGTTGTGATGACTCGGCACTGAAGGTCATTGTGAGGCGTGATGACACGTCTAGCTGCCTAACCAATCAGGCCCTGGGACTCAGGCAAATAGTGGGAGGGGGAGGGAGGGAACTGCTCCTCTCTCTACTTGTGTTCCCTTCTAGATCATTTGCCGCTCCTGCAGGAACCGAAGCTGCTCAGTGGTCTGGGATAGAAAACATGCACATACACCAAGACAATGTGGCATTCATTTTCTTCTGCCATCAACAAACCGATTGAGCTGAGCAACTCCAACCCTGATGTGTAATGTCAGGTTTAAGACAGTCATTTATCCAAATTAGTAAAAATAAAACGCATACAGAAGGCATTAGGAAAAGGGCACAAGGGACAGGTGATCCGATTTCCCGTCACATTCCTGTGGGATTTCGGGCAAATGCCATCAACTCTGATCCTCTTTTAAAAAGAGGAAACACAACAGCAACTCCACTTTAGGGGTTTCTGAAGATCAGATGAGACGAAACAATTTGCCCCACTCATGTGCGGCGTGGCTCACAGAGGTATGTTACATTTGGTGTACTGTGGTCTGAAAATATTAAATGAAACTTTCGTAAATAAGGAATTCACATATGTGATACCTGTCTCCTCTCTTCTGGGAACTCTTGCTTATTCCATCTATTCAGCCCCAACCAGAATTAACCCAGGTGCTGGTAATCAGTGTTCTGATCTTTCCTTTGAGTATGCTCACAAAGTTCTGAGAGCCAATGTGAGTCGCCTCGCTTCCCCTTGGTGCTTCAGTTATCGGGCCATTGGACTTACAGAAGGGCAGTGTGATAAGCTGAATGGGAACTATTTTGCTCCTTCTTTGCTCTCTAATCCAGACCAACTTGATTCCTGTAGGAAATGCAGCAGCTCAGAATGTCTCCACGGTCTGAGTAACATTCAAATACATCTTTTCATGGTATTTACCAGATGAATTGACTAGATAAACCAAAACCTAGATGGGAAATAGCTATTAGGTGAACTAGCACTTGCCCCCATTAGCAATATGCTGGTGTACACAAAAGTGGTAGGAGCAGAAGCTCGAGATACAGGCTGCTTGTATTCCATTCCAGGTTCTGTGTGATCTCGGGCAAGTATTTTGACCTATTGGATCCACATGTTCAGCATTTGTTAAGTGGGGATGACAGCTACACTTCCTCCCTTAGGTGTTTGTGAGGTTGTTGGCTATGCAACTGCTTGTACTCAGTCATGTATGTACATTCTATCGTATCCCTGAATGATTTGCCAACATCTGCTGTTGAGAACCTCAGCTGGAATGAATGAGCATGCACCATGTTCTCAGAGAGCTGGGCCAACAATCCTTGCAGACGTGTATTAGCTCAGTTCCAGTTTTCACTGGAGCCGGATATGCTGAAGTCTGCCTAGGACACAGATTGTTGTAAGTCTGAGCCTCTAGACTGGAAGCACTGCTGCTGGCGGTACTTGTGGTTTTCAGGGAGTCGTTACTCCAACTGAGGTGGAAGGTGATAAGGTTCCATATCCTACGCATGTACCAAATTTTGGCCTCTGTCTACAGTGCCTTTGTGATTGCTGCTGCCTATGCATCTGTGGCAACAGAGTTCCTGATCCTAAGGGCGATCAGAGAAAACACTCGTTGTAACCCGTGGCACAACAAAGCCATTCCAACATGACTTCAGCCCAGAATCCATAAACATAGTGAAGCACTCATTGCCGTCGATGAGCCCCTTGACTCTGATGATAATAATTTGCAATTCTCTGGAAGAAAAATTTTTTTAATATGATCAGGGATGTGGGGACCCCCGAAGTATGTCTAGTATCTATCAAAAACAAACAGCAAACTGATCTGGATAAAGAGGGGAGAAATAAAAAATAAAACAAAAACATACTGAAAGACAGGTTCAGAGTTTGATCCAGTGGGAAATCCTTTTCGTAGGAAAACAGATGGGATGTGGTAAATTTTGTCCTGACAAACCAATCCTTAGTTGAAAATATAGCAAGTGAAAATGCATTTAATACACCTAAACTACTAAACATCATAGCTTAGCCTAGCCAACCTGAAATAGGCCCGGAGCGCTTACATTTGGACTGTATCTGCAGTAACTGCGAACCTCTTCTTCTCAACGGAAACAGCAGACACAGCTGAGTGTTTTGTAGACATGACGGAACGCAGAAAGCCGACACGCGATGTCCAAAAAGCCCTGCAATGCAAAGTATACTACGTATCGGCAGTTGACGGTCGTCTTCGTTGAGATGTTGGCAGTCGAGGCTCTCTATCATTGCCCAGAACCACGAGAGAATATCATACCTCATATCGCTAGCCAGGAAAAGAGGAAAATTCAAAATCGAGGTACAGATTCCACAGAATGTGTATCATTTTCGAAAGATCGAGAGGTTAAAAGACGTTAAGTTGAACCATCTTACATTGGGGAGCCTTCTGTACCATAAAACGAAAAAAACATGTCAGTTGGCAATTTTGCCTCTGAGTTTGGGATCAATTTAGCATCCGCTAAAACCCACCAACTAGTAACCCCTCATTACCTATTCGGTACTGGGGCTCAAAGTCCCGTTGCACCTGTACTTTGGGGATCCTGCTAACTATAAACAAACTACTCCTTATAATCTGGGGGCAGTTACCAAACATAAAATAGAGAGTACATGAGTATAATTAGCCACAACTTCTGACGTTGTTCATTCCTCTCCAGTGATTCTTGGCTTAATGGGAAGAACTTTGTTATCAAGCGACTGAAAAGCTAAAGGGAAATTTTACAGCTTATCGGCACCATCGTGCTTGATGGAGCTTGCACAAATCTTTCTAAACAGCATGAAACTCAAGGATCGGCCCAACTGATTGAATTTCAGGCAGTTGTCTCAGCCCTGCATTATCTTGCCAACAATTCCTCGAATCTGAAAATTGTGACAGATCCTTTGACCATTGCCAAAGAACTGGCCATCTTATACAACCAATGGCAGCTTCAAAAAGTCCACATCCAAGGTTGCTTTCAACAAGGTAACGTTTTCTGGAAATTTTTGGCCTCCTAGACGACAAAAACATAAATCAGGTATGCAAGGCTGGTTCAACATTTGAAGATTGATTAATGCGATCAGTCACATCAAGGATAACGGGTGGAAATAGAAAACCCGATCCCAGACTGGAGAGGCCCAGGAAGAGCATTGGCTCGGTTAGTGGAGACACTTGGGATTTCATCGGATTTCTAGGAGAAATGACAGGAGAAAAAGGGGCCACCACTAAGCCCTGCAAGTTCTGCTCTTTCCTGCTGCAACAGGTGGGAGAGGCTCAGTGGGCTTTTCCGGGGGACAATCGTCAGCTAAGCACACCCAAGCGCTGCGATGACATCTATGTTGATGCCGTCTGTGTCATTTGTTTCTTCCAGAATACCGAATGCCTTGAGACAATGCTTGGAACACCATTTGGACTGTTGGTCCACAGAGCCAAACTTTCATTGCCGCTGGAAACAGGGCTCTGTTCCACACAACACGTGGACCTGACACATACTCTGGAAACAGTGCCAGGATGCAAAGACACAATTTTGAAAGGGGAAGAGTCATCCTCCAGGCATAACAGCCCACCATGCAGCCCCAAGGAGACACAGATTAACAGAATGTGGTATGCAGAGTGTGCTCTCCTCTCAGTTACCTGCATGGGTTTCCTGCACACCCTGATTTATTCTCCAGCATTTAGGTTTTACAACTGTCAATCCTATGGAAGAGTTGAGATAGTACTACAAAGAACACCTATATACCCTTTGCTACACTGAGCAATTGCTTCAACATTCTTATTTTTGATCCCATCACACAAACTAATTTCTCTCTCTCTCTCTCTCTTTCTCTCTCTCTCTGTCTCCCTCTACTTCATTTTATCTGACACAGTCATACTCTTTTAAAATTACACTGCTGTCAGTCCAAAATATCTCCCAATTGTACTAATATTGATACGGGACATCATCTTTAAAATTCTGCATCTTTTAGTGGGAAATCATACTGGATAAATCTTGCAGAGTTCCTAGATTTTTGCTTTCATTTTTCTTTAGTAAACCTTATTAAGTTCTCTTCCCTCTATTCTGTGGGACAAAGGGCTTCTCTCCAAAATCTAGATTATGACCCTGTAACTGGTAACTCACCTCCTCTAGCTTTTGATAAGGATCATCGGACCACCGAGAATTAATGGTCCTCCTCAAATCAGGGTCGATACGGAGGGGATTTTAGGCCAAAGGTTTTTTTATTCTTTCAGAAATATATTAACCCAGCCTGTTCTCCTTTACTCACTTCTTTGATAAAACAATAGTAGATAGTAATACCGAGATGATTTAGATAACAACTTTGTATCTACTTTACCTTGTCAAGGGACTGGGGCGGCACTTCATCCGAAACCCAAGATCCCGGCCTGACTGAGGGGGAAAGGGATACAGCTCCATGAAACCTCAATAGACAGAAACGATGACCCTTCTCAGCAGGAATCAGATACAGAAGAAGAGACCTCCCTTCCCTCAATATCGCTACTAAGAAGGAGCGAGTTCACGGGTCTTAGAAAGAGTTAGTCAGGAAAGTTAGATCGAGGCTTTAGGGTCTGCCTGTAAAGACACCGAGGTCGTCCTATTGTAAGAAGGGTCTGCCTCTGCCCGCCCACAATTAAGCAAGTGAGAAGGCATTTTGGGGCAAATGGTAACTCATTGCAGTAAAAAAGAAGGCAGAAAATTGTGTACCGCTCTTAGCCAGTAAATCGCACCGTGCAATGCAGACCTCAACAACCTTCAATTTAGCTGAACTCCATTATATCATGATCATAAGGCGAAACACGTATGCCCAGAAGTTTATTAAGTCCATTATAATATGCTGAATTCTGGGAACGAACATGCGCAGAAAGCAAATGATAAATCACGGAGTCCTGCCAGTCTTAATTGTCAATCAACACTGCTCAGTAGGCTCTAAAAGTGCCCCCCCAGAGCCAATAGGGATCAAAACCCTGAAGGCTTTATCGCCAGGCATTTTGAGCCATGCCTCTCTTGGTCAAGCCCGCGTCCACGTCTGCAAGTGTACTTTCCATTCGAATGAAGCTTGTCTTCTCTACAGTATTTCATTGTCTCGTTCAATCCATTGTTCCAGACATCAAGAATGGGACAAGGTGCCCGGAGGGAATCCCCGCCCTCCGCTAACAGTGTCATCCTTTGTACCTCGTTCCTAATCAAGGTTTATACAATACACTTAATGTCATGGTCGTCATAATCTAATATCATCTAGAACGCATCCAAACTTGGCTGCTTTTTCTCCTTACACGATAGTGATGTTTTTGAAAGGTTTATTCCAATTTGAATTTGTCAGAATCTTCTTGATTATTACATTGGAGTTAAAGATGAAAGTCTCACAATTTCTCCATGGTTATCAACGGACGATTTCCTCTTCGTAATCACTAAGTAATCAGAGCGTGTGTAAATGCCATGATTTTCTACGATCTTTTACCCAATGATTTTGCGTCCAAAGATACCTTTTTCCTCAATAAATTAATATCAATAGGGCTAAAAATATGAATACTTTTAATGGGAATTTTCTTCTCCATCAGTTAGTTGGCATTGTTTTCCTCAAAAGGGTGTACATTTTCTGCACTTGACATGAATCCTTCAGTTTAGATAAACTATGGGGTGGGGGGTTGTTTGTGGGTTTGTTTAGATTTTGAGTCTTTAAGTACTTTTGAACAGAAGTCGTGTTCTGCACGCTAGGACACAGAATTAAACTGGGACCATCTAGTTTTCCAAAGGTTTTGAGCCGAGTCTTGCCATTTTCTTCTGGGGGATATCATAATGCAGACTTCTACCAACAGGATTCTAGTTAGTAAATCATAATTTCTCCATTTTCCTGAGGATACAGAATTGAGTCTAGTCATTAAAGGCCTGGGACATAGTACACAGAACATCTTGATGTATAGAGGGCAGAATCGTTACCTGAGAGTGGGGATGGCAGAGCCAAGCATTCGAAGTGCAGCTTTGGATTTCTGAAATGCCTTCTAAAAGCCCATTGCTTAGACCTCAGCTTTGAAAGCTGATGTCTTCATTTGCAAGAGCCAGGCTTTGTTGAGAGAAATATGTATTATACAGAGCCCTAGATAAGCAAAGTTTAGAGCTTCGACATATGCATTTTTAGCCATACATAAGCAGGACCCAGGAGAGGCTAATGCTGGTTTCTCATCCCCAAGGTGGGAGTAGGCCCCTCATGAGCCGGGCATGACCTGGACATAGTGTCAGCATGTGCTGGCGAGCCGGCTGTGCACTACAAACTCGCCGTTGCATTCCATGTGAATGGGTTCCCTTGAATTGCACAGTGCATCGCTTGTGTAAATCTATGAAAGTGACCGTGGAAAGAGGCTTGGATAGGCAGCAGAGAGTATCGAAAGAGGATATGTGAAAAGTCGTGTATCCTGGAGCAGAATGGCAACTGGCCTGCTATTCTACTTGGACCTTTGCAAAGGAAACTTCCACTCAATGCCCCACCACAACAGGAGGAATTCAGGGGAGGTGAGGAATGACATCCTGGCATTTAGAGAAGATAGACCACGAGGGAGTGCCCTCGAGTTCACCAAGGTTTCTTTATAGCAGGAGTGATTTTCAGCTGCAGGCACTCGGAAGAGACTACATAGAAATGCTGAGAGGACTGATAACAAGACAAGGCCCGAGATCGGGAAACGATAGCGAGAACGTGCAACTATCCTGATTGAGGGCCATGGGTACAGCTATCAGCACCAACTGCAGATGCCGGTATGTGCCGAAGGCCAAGAAGGATCTGGTATAGCCATTCAGGGAAGATGGAGGGAAGAAATGGCGGGCACCCAAAGACTGAGGGGGAGAAGACGGCAAAGAGGACCGATCAAACATCTTGGCTACAATCATCTGTAGCTAGACCATTTCTTGAATAAGAGAAGATGGGGAAGAGGAGGGAGAAGCAGAGGAGGAGAAGGAAGAGGAGGAATTAAGAATAGTGCAGGTTGAGGAGCGCAGGGAGAGGAAAAGAAAAGCAAGGGGAGAAGTAGAGGAGGAAGAAGAGGTGGAGGGGTGAGGAAAAGGGGGTTGGGGAGGAGAAAGGAGGAAAAGAGGGAAGGCAAGAAGTGGGTACAGTGGAAGACGTATGGGAGGACAGAGCAGTCCTCATGAGGATATTGGATTTTGAATTTACACAATTTCAATGCCAAAAAATAAGTAATTATTTACACAAATGATTAAGTTTTAAACTAGAACACATTGAGTCTCCTCAAAGGACAAGGATCAATCATTTCTTCCCTAAGCTGAAATAAACTTTCATGAGTAGGTCGACGTACGTTATAGATAGGTAAGGTTAACTTGTGAGCAAGTGAGTTAATGCTTGGAAGTAGAAATCTGCTAGAAAATTACACCGTGCGCAAAACTTCTAAGCGGTGTCAAACGCTTGTATGTCCAATGGGAAGTTCCTCTTATTCTACAGTTGAACTTCATGAAATAGTTAAAGGCTATGACATGTATCACAGCTCTGCATGCCGAAAGAAAAATGAAAAATAAGAAAAGCTGAGTTAAGTTAAAAATATGGATTTGTAATTGCAAGATGTTTGGGAATCTTTTGTACTGAGAAGCACCATCTGACTGCACCCAATGACACAGGAACAATTCCGAGCTCACCTGTCTTATGCAGAATCCGGAAAGAAGGAAGGGAGTACACAGCAGGAAGGGGAAGGAACTGTTCTCACAGGGAGGGGCAGCGCTGTTTGGCACCGCTTTTCACAAAAGCTCCCGGTCCCAAATGGAATACCTGCTTGCTTCTTCTTCTGCTCATGGGTCCTTGATCTCGCCCTGTCCCACTAGCTCTGGGTCTTGCCGCATCCGTGTTCCTCCTTCGTGCAAAAGGTCATTCACTCAGACCACTCTTTTCTCAAGTTGGGAAATTACAAAGCCAAGGATCCTGACTACACTTGAGCTGAGAGGACTTGTTGACTTACCATAAGTTCAGAAAAGAGGGTAGGGATGAAGCCAGTTCAGGCTGAGTAGAGAGAAGGAGCTAGCCTTACTACGAGGGCCAAGAACAGCATAGAGTGCGGAGCAGGAGGATCTCTGTCCTGGTTCCTGATCTTTCAGTGGGCTGAATCATCACTTTATCCCTTGTTCTGGGGGTAGATGTGACCGTAAAGAGGAAGTATGAGGGTCGAATATTGGGTTCCCCTCCAGTGTAAGCCAAGAGAGATGTATCAGCATAAAAACACATCAAACCCAAATGAGTAAAACGTAGCTTTTATTTTAAAAGCTAAAAGAAGGGTGGATTCATTATGCATTATTTTTTTCTCGGAATTTCCAAAAGGTTGGGGAGGCATAAGCGGGTAGGTCACGTGGCTCTTTGCAAAGGCCAGCTGAACGGTGCTGTACCTTATGTCAGCATTCACAGTCACTTTGACAAATGCACATTATTTAGCTACATGCCCAGTTGCCTACTGAGTAAAGAGCTAGGCACATTTCTAGAGGCTTCTTTAGGTTTTATGTTTTTATCGGCACTCTTGGGTTAGGGTTAGGGTTAGGGTTAGGGTTAGGGTTAGGGTTAGGGCTTGTAGGTAATGACATCAGAATGTCCTTTCTCCATGATTGCTCGAGACTACAGATGTCCCCGGAAGAGAACTCAAGAGAGAAAACCTGAGAAAGATGATGTGACCCAGTTAATACTTTATCCAGGGGCCTCTTTCTCCTGGCTCCTCCCCAACACACACACTTGGTTCCAGTAGTAATCATAAGAGATTGCTCTGGGGGCATCATCTGACTGGAAATGCCAAGATTATCATTATTTTTTTCCTTTTGTCATGAACATGTGTCTGTGTCCTGATCTATTCTTTTCCATTGACATAGTGTCAATCCATGTTTTAATTGTTAAGTCGATAGCCGAGATGTAAATATATCGTAGGGAAAGACCACGACCATGGCTATACCCAAATGGGTTCTCTTCCGTGTACTGAATAATCGGCTCATTCCTGGCAAACTTCTGTTGGCGTTGATGGCTATGATTACACTGATTGCACACACTTATTTGTTATTTCATACTTCATTCTTAGAGGACTATATCACATCTTCTTTTGCGAATTTAAGTTGTATCTATTCTTTTCTGAAATTATCTCATGATGGACTTGCTTATTCTATAAAGACATACACTTACGGCAACTGTCCGATTGTCATATGTAGCTAATTTACTGTGTATCAAGTATAGGAAATGAAATTGGACAGGAGCACTCTAAAAGACAACAGGCCATGAGCTCGGCATTAGTCCCGTCCCGTCCTGCAAAAAACTGTGCCATATCTCGGGGAAATACCCACAGTTGTCACATTTGAATGTTAACTATATATTTCTTCTGTACCAGAGATTTGCAAGGTAATGTGGCTTGAGAATTGTGACTACTCACAGCCCCCTTATCTACAAGTAAATACCCCATATCAGGGAATTGGCAGTTTCCAGAAGCAGCGGTTTAAGTGCCATGCCAAAGGTTGAATCTAGAGATGGAGAAAGAGTAATAAAATCCTAACTGAGACCGAGTTCCCTTCCGACTCTCTCTGAGTGATTAGATGTTGAAGCTAGAATCGCTGACCACTGCCCAGTTGACCTGTTGAAACACAACACAAGAACAGCATTAGGACATTTTGGTAACTACTCCCACGGGAGAAGTTTTCAGTGGGGACAGTTTGCTCAAGCCTGTGAGGAGTGCAGATGCCAAGATAGCTGAGTGTCCAGGGAACAGAGAAGCAGACGAGCAGACGATACCCAGTCATCGGTAATATCTGCTTTCCCTCCAGCAGCACCTCGCTTACTATTCTAAGGGCTGATCACGAAGTAAACCAAGTGGTTGTTGCCAAGACTTGGCTCATATCAACAGGTGTGATGACTCGGCATTGAAGGCCATTGTGAGGCGTGATGACATGTCTTGGTGCCTGAACAATCAGGCTCTGGGACTCAGGAAAATAGTGGGAGGGGGAGAGAGGGAACTGGTCCTCACCCTCCTTGCCTTCACTTCTAGATAAATTGCCGCTCCTGGAAGAAGCGAGGCTTCTCAGTGGTCTGGGAGAGAAAACATGCAGATACACCGAGACATGTGGCATTTTCGTCTGCCTTCAACAAACCGGTTGAGCTGAGGAATTCCAACCCTGATGTGTCATGTAAGGTTTAGGGCTGTCATTTGTCCAAATTAGCAAAAATACAATCCATACAGACGACTTTAGGGACACGGGCTCAGGAGATATGTGATCCGATTTCCATTTCCAGTTCTGTGCGATCTCGGGCAAATGCCATCAACTCTGATGCTCTTTGCAACGTAGGGATCACAACAACCACTCCACTCTTAGGAGTTTCTGAGAGCAGATGAGACGAGACACTTGTCCCCCCTCATGTGCGGTTGACTCCCAGCGTTATGTTACCCTTGGTCAACTGCGTTCTGAAAATATTAAATGGAAACTTTCGGAAATAAGCAAATCACATATGTGATACTTGTCTCCTCTCTTCTATCAACTCGTGGTCACTCACCATATTCAGCCATGAACAAGAAATAACCCATGTGCTGGCGGTCAGTGTTCAGATCTTGCCTTTCAGTGCGGTCACAATGTTCTGAGAGCCCTTGTGTGTTGCCCGATTCCTCTTGGTGCTCAGGCTATCAGACACTGTTGCTTAGAGAACAGCCGTGGAATAAGGAGAAAGGGAGTTATTTTGCTCTTCCTTTGCTCTCTAATCGGTACCAACTGTGATTCCTGGAGGAAATGCAGCGGCTCAGAATGACTCCA
>NW_024342576.1:0-454 GCF_902729225.1 Pteropus medius | reverse complement strand
ACCATTTCCATGCTGAAAACAATTTATATATCAATCAAGATGAGAACAAATTAATCACAGTATAGTTATAAAGTGCTATAGAACAGCAACTAAAAACAAACTACTGTTACATGCAATAATACTGACGGCTCATAAATAGAATATGAAATAAAAAGCAAAACACAAAAGAATGCATACCATATGATTGTATGGATATAACACTTGAAAACAGACCAAACTAATCTGCTGGCAGTTGTTGAAGGGAGCATGAAGAGAGCCTCTGAGGTGCTGGTTATCTTTCTTCACTTGGGTAGTGCTAACACTACCCAAGTGAAGAAAGGTTATTGTTCCTTTTCAAAGGTTATTGTACCTAGATTGGGAAGAATCTACTCCATGGGATGGGGAGCATGCACTTTGTGCTAGCTCATCAACTGTGCACTTCTTATAATTTATGTACATTTTTCTGAATGATTGA
>NW_024342575.1:0-785 GCF_902729225.1 Pteropus medius | reverse complement strand
ACTGGAAAAGCTCTATAACTGACAACGTGAAGAAGAACAGGAAAAATTCTCCATAATCTTCTACCCAGAAGTGTCAATATTTTTTAGCCGTTGGTTGTAACCGACCAACTAATGAGTTTCCCGAACATCTACTTATCTACTTGCTGGTGCACTTCAGTGTCATTTGAGGACGGAAGTGGCTCCGTGTCCCTTTCTGGACTGTGTGTACGTCTCTGTGCAAGCAGCCAACTGTTCTCAAAACAACTGAAAGGGACAGGTAAGGCCTGGGTAGGACTGTTAAGAAGGCACAGGGCTGATTGTGAAAGGAGACTCGAAAGATCCTAAGTGCCAGAAGAACTGACCAATGATGTTATAGGCCAGTGTTGGAGCCAAGGCTGTGAACGTTAGTCACCATAAGCAAACAAGTTAGGATTTGGAAACCTCAGCCTTCTGATCTGTAAGATGGAAAGATAATGGGGTGACACAAGGATTAAATGAGAAAAGAAGTGTATAGTACCATCAAGAAAAGGCCACCGCTACTTTTAGTATTGCTGTTATTTGACCGTTTTGAAGAATGGATTAATTAGGTAGAGCAGGAAGAATATTGACATTCCCATCTTAGAATTTAAGGCTGCAAACTGGTGAGTCAGGAGGCCAAATTGCTCTTGCAGACACGTTGCGTTTGGTTCACTGAGCATTTAAACATTTTTGCAATGAGGTAGATTATTCACGTACCCATTTAGAAATGCCCTAAAAAATAGGAAAATCAGGCAACTTTGAGCCCACATTCCCTCACATGGCAGCAA
>NW_024342574.1:0-461 GCF_902729225.1 Pteropus medius | reverse complement strand
AATTGTGACATAAAAAACAAGAAAACATGAAAAAATACTGAACGATCAAGTTCAAAGAGGATTAATAAGAATAATATATGTGGGGGAAGAATCCTATGCGACATCATTAAAACAACTTTTGAACTATGAAGAAAGACATCGCAATATTTTAAGAAAGGAAGAAAAGTACAATGTCTAAAAAAGGAACAAATAACAAGCTATAACTTATGTGGCAGTAAAGTGGGGTAGCAGATTCAAATCAGACAGAGTAGGTAATGTGTGATTGAATCTAAGGGATATGTTAGCACAAAACCACCCTTTTTAAGGTATAGAACTGTTTTAAAAGGTCTCATAATTTTCCATTTGTGACTTATGAAAAAATCAAATTCTAAGTCTCAGTTTAAAAAAACCTTTCTGGTTGATACATATCCTTAATTGACTGAGATAAAATAAAAACTCTAGTTTGCTTAGATGGTATAATT
>NW_024342573.1:0-339 GCF_902729225.1 Pteropus medius | reverse complement strand
ACCATTACGACCATCCCAGGCAGAAAGGTGAGGGAGAGGGAGGTGTCTGCTTCCGTCCTGAAGTCTGATTTCCACTGCGGAAAGCGGGAAGGAGCCGTGCCTTAGGAAAGAGCCCCGGGGCCTCTGGGATGAAAAGAGATCATGCTGAATTGTGGCTCTGGAACGCCCGGTGTCCACACTGCGGGGAGGTGAAGGTGCTAGCAGCGGCCTCTCTTCTGTGCTAGACCAGGGGTCCACGAAGGTTTCCTTCGAAATTCCACCATATACATATATATGCATATAGATGAATATATATATGCATATATATGTATATGGTAGCTTTGGCGAAAAGCTCTCTGG
>NW_024342572.1:0-4641 GCF_902729225.1 Pteropus medius | reverse complement strand
CCAGGCCACCCACAGACAGCGGACCCAGGGAGGCTTTGGCCCCTCCGTCCCTGGAGGCCGTCACCCGCTGGAAAGAGGTAGTGGTGGACCCTGCAGACAGCTGTGGGTCTGATTTCCGCCTCCGTGCCTTATGAGCTTTGCGATCACCTCTTCGAGCCTTTCATTTCTTCATTTTGAATGCGTCCACGGGGACCATAACGACCATCCCAGGCCGAAAAGTGAGGGAGAGGGAGGTGTCTGCTTCCGTCCTGAAGTCTGATTTCCAATGCGGAAAGCAGGAAGGAGCAGAGGCCTTAGGAAGGAGCCCCGGGGCCTCGGGGATGAAAAGAGATCCTGCTGAATTGTGGCTCTGGAACGCCCGGTGTCCACACTCCGGGAAGGTGGAGGTGCTGGGAGCGGCCTGCCTTCTCTGGTAGACCAGGGGCCCACACAGGTTTCTTCGAAAATCCACCATATACATATATATGCATATAGATGAACATATATATGCATATATATGTATATGGTAGATCTGGCAAAAAGCTCTCTAGTGACGTCCATTTTGAGCCGAACTGCAGACTTTCGAGATACGGCTCACTTGCGGCAAATTCACGGCCCTCCCGGCGCCTCGGGGCTCTGAGGGCGGTGCTCGGTCGTCTGCGGGTACTGGGGTACAGAAGCTGCAGAAGCACTCACTGACACTTTGAGCCCCTAGAGGTACAAACGGCGTCTCATTCCTCTCTGTATCCTCGTGCAGAGCCCCAGGCCACCCACAGACAGCGGACCCAGGGAGGCTTTGGCCCCTCCGTCCCTGGAGGCCGTCACCCGCTGGAAAGAGGTCAGTGGGGGGACACTGCAGACAGCTGTGGGTCTGATTTCGGCCTCCGTGCCTTATGAGCTTTGCGATCACCTCTTCGAGCCTTTCATTTCTTCATTTGAATGCGTCCACGGGGACCATTACGACCATCCCAGTCAGAAAGGTGAGGGAGAGGGAGGTGTCTGCTTCCGTCCTGAAGTCTGATTTCCAATGCGGAAAGCAGGAAGGAGCAGAGGCCTTAGGAAGGAGCCCCGGGCCTCTGGGATGAAAAGAGATCCTGCTGAATTGTGGCTCTGGAACGCCCGGTGTCCACACTCCGGGAAGGTGGAGGTGCTGGGAGCGGCCTGCCTTCTCTGGTAGACCAGGGGCCCACACAGGTTTCTTCGAAAATCCACCATATACATATATATGCATATAGATGAACATATATATGCATATATATGTATATGGTAGATCTGGCAAAAAGCTCTCTAGTGACGTCCATTTTGAGCCGGAACTGCAGACTTTCGAGATACGGCTCACTTGCGGCAAATTCACGGCCCTCCCGGCGCCTCGGGGTTCTGAGGGCGATACTCGGTCGTCTGCGGGTACTGGGGTACAGAAGTTGCAGAAGCACTCACTGACACTTTGAGCCCCTAGAGGTACAAACGGCGTCTCATTGCTCTCTGTATCCTCAGGGTACAGAGCTCCAGGCCACCCACAGACAGCGGACCCAGGGAGGCTAGGGCCCCTCCGTCCCTGGAGGCCGCCACCCGCTGGAAAGAGGTCAGTTGGGGGACACTGCAGACAGCTGTGGGTCTGATTTCGGCCTCCGGGCCTTATGAGCTTTGCGATCACCTCTTCGAGCCTTTCATTTCTTCATTTTGAATGCGTCCACGGGGACCATTACGACCATCCCGGGCAGAAAGGTGAGGGAGAGGAGGTGTCTGCTTCCGTCCTGAAGTCTGATTTCCACTGCGGAAAGCGGGAAGGAGCCGAGGCCTTAGGAAGGAGCCCCGGGGCCTCTTGGATGAAAAGAGATCATGCTGAATTGTGGCTGTGGAACGCCCGGTGTCCACACTGCGGGGAGGTGGAGGTGCGAGGAGCGGCCTGTCTTCTGTGGTAGAGCAGGGGTCCACGCAGGTTTCCTTCGAAAATCCACCATATACATATATATGCATATAGATGAACATATATATGCATATATATGTATATGGTAGATCTGGCAAAAGCTCTCTAGTGACGTCCATTTTGAGCCGGAACTGCAGACTTCCGAGATACGGCTCACTTGCGGCAAATTCACGGCCCTCCCGGCGCCTCGGGGCTCTGAGGGCGATGCTCGGTCGTCTGCGGTACTGGGGTACAGAAGTTGCAGAAGCACTCACTGACACTTTGAGCCCCTAGAGGTACAAACGGCGTCTCATTCCTCTCTGTATCCTCGTGCAGAGCTCCAGGCCGCCCACAGACAGCTGACCCAGGGAGGCTTTGGCCCCTCCGTCCCTGGAGGCCCTCACCCGCTGGAAAGAGGTCAGTGGGGGACACTGCAGACAGCTGTGGGTCTGATTTCTGCCTCCGTGCCTTATGAACTTTGCGATCACCTCTTCGAGCCTTTCATTTCTTCATTTTGAATGCGTCCACGGGGACCATTACGACCATCCCAGGCAGAAAGGTGAGGGAGAGGGAGGTGTCTGCTTCCGGCCTGAAGTCTGATTTCCAATGCGGAAAGCAGGAAGGAGCAGAGGCCTTAGGAAGGAGCCCCGGGGCCTCTGGGATGAAAAGAGATCCTGCTGAATTGTGGCTCTGGAACGCCCGGTGTCCACACTCCGGGAGGTGGAGGTGCTGGGAGCGGCCTGCCTTCTCTGGTAGACCAGGGGTCCAGCCAGGTTTCCTTCGAAAATCCACCATATACATATATATGCATATAGATGAACATATATATGCATATATATGTATATGGTAGATCTGGCAAAAGCTCTCTAGTGACGTCCATTTTGAGCCGGAACTGCAGACTTCCGAGATACGGCTCACTTGCGGCAAATTCACGGCCCTCCCGGCGCCTCGGGTCTGAGGGCGATGCTCGGTCGTCTGCGGGTACTGGGTACAGAAGTTGCAGAAGCACTCACTGACACTTTGAGCCCCTAGAGGTACAAACGGCGTCTCATTCCTCTCTGTATCCTCGTGCAGAGCTCCAGGCCGCCCACAGACAGGGGACCCAGGGAGGCTTTGGCCCCTCCGTCCCTGGAGGCCGTCACCAGCTGGAAAGAGGTCAGTTGGGGGACACTGCAGACAGCTGTGGGTCTGATTTCGGCCTCCGTGCCTCTTGAGCTTTGGGATCACCTCTTTGAGCCTTTCATTTCTTCATTTTGAATGCGTACACGGGGACCATTACCACCATCCCAGGCAGAAAGGTGAGGGAGAGGGAGGTGTATGCTTCCGTCCTGAAGTCTGATTTCCAATGCGGAAAGAAGGAAGGGGCAGAGGCCTTAGGAAGGAGCCCCGGGGCCTCTGGGATGAAAAGAGATCCTGCTGAATTGTGGCCCTGGAACGCCCGGTGTCCACACTCCGGGGAGGTGGAGGTGCTGGGAGCGGCCTGTCTTCTCTGGTAGACCAGGGTCCACACAGGTTTCCTTCGAAAATCCACCATATACATATATATGCATATAGATGAACATATATATGCATATATATGTATATGGTAGATCTGGCAAAAAGCTCTCTATGACGTCCATTTTGAGCCGGAACTGCAGACTTTCGAGATACGGCTCACTTGCGGCAAATTCACGGCCCTCCCGGCGCCTCGGGGCTCTGAGGGCGGTGCTCGGTCGTCTGCGGGTATATATATGTATATATATATATGTATGTATATATATATATGTATATATATATATATATAAAGAGTGAGAGAAATAGACAGATACATAGATAGATAGATAGGTAGATAGAGAGAGAGAGAGAGAGAGAAACAGAGAAAGAGAGAGAGATAGAGATATAGAGATATCTATAGATTCAGATACAGATATAGATATAGCTATATCTAGGGGAGCTCTGGCAAAAAGCACTCTACCGACGTCCATTTTGAGCCAGAACTGCAGACTTCCGAGATACGGCTCACTTGCGGCAAATTCAAGGCCCTCCCGGCGCCTCGGGGCTCTGAGGGCGATGCTCGGTCGTCTGCGGGTACTGGGGTACAGAAGTTGCAGAAGCACTCACCGACACTTTGAGCCCCTAGAGGTACAAACGGCGTCTCATTCCTCTCTGTATCCTCGTGCAGAGCTCCAGGCCACCCACAGACAGCGGACCCAGGGAGGCTTTGGCCCCTCCGCCCCTGGAGGCCGTCACCCGCTGGAAAGAGGTCAGTTGGGGGACACTGCAGACAGCTGTGGGTCTGATTTCGGCCTCCGTGCCTCTTGAGCTTGGCGATCACCTCTTTGAGCCTTTCATTTCTTCATATTGAATGCGTACACGGGGACCATTACGACCATCCCAGGCAGAAAGGTGAGGGAGAGGGAGGTGTCTGCTTCCGTCCTGAAGTCTGATTTCCACTGCGGAAAGCGGGAAGGAGCCGAGGCCTTAGGAAGGAGCCCCGGGGCCTCTGGGATTAAAAGAGATCATGCTGAATTGTGGCTCTGGAACGCCCGGTGTCCACACTCCGGGGAGGTGGAGGTGCTGGGAGCGGCGTGTCTTCTCTGGTAGACCAGGGTCCACAGGTTTCCTTCGAAAATCCACCATATACATATATATGCATATAGATGAACATATATATGCATATATATGTATATGGTAGATCTGGCAAAAAGCTCTCTCCTGACGTCCATTTTGAGCCGAACTGCAGACTTCCGAGATACGGCTCACTTGCGGCAAATTCA
>NW_024342571.1:0-2621 GCF_902729225.1 Pteropus medius | reverse complement strand
TCCCTCCTCTGTCAAAAGAAGAAAATTCCTATTGCCTCCCAATTACAAAGCTCAGAGGGTTTTTTTTGCCCCGTATCATCTCAGAGTACTATGATGGAAAGCCGTAGCTTGGATGGAGGAGATGGCAGTATCTTTCCCACAGCATGGTCTCATCATACTAGTTACTCTCAGTTCAGAACCGTTGGACCCATTTCATTTTTTATTATTGTTCTTCCCACTCTTACCTGCATTCTACTTTTTTTTTTTTATTCCGAAAATATCTGTGTAGTCTTTGAGATGGGAAAGACTTCTTTTATAAAAGTCTTTCTGCAAAACTATCTGTTTTTTCCCCTCTGACATCAGATTTCTGATATATTCTCTGGGGAAAGATACATTGTTTTTCTTCTTATGCTCTTTATTTTTTTCTGCAAAATGGGCTAATGCATCTGGAAGGACTAGTTGAGTGACTATATCAGTGCTGTATGTAAAAAGTTGGAATATCTAAGAAACACATAAAGTGAAATAATATGGCCAGTTGTCAGTTTATATTTCTTTTTCTTGAATGTATATAATACATGTTACAGATTGATACATAACAAGCTATGAGAAATTGAGAAACTTCAAACTACGCACGTTTCTTATCTCATATTATCTGGATCAAAAACTGAGCATGCCTTAGATTTTCCCTTTATTTCTGGTTCCACAAAGCTGGAACCAAGGTCTTGGCCAGCTGTATTCTCATTTGAAATTCAGAGTCCTCTTCCAAGTTCATTTGAGCTGTTGGCATAATTTAGTACCTTGTAGTTGTTGGACTGTGACCCTCATCACCCAGAGTCCACACCCTTCATAGGCAGTCACACCATGGCTGCCAGCTTTTTCAAGGTCACTGGAGAGCATCTCCGACTCATCTCTCTATCTGGTCTGTACAGTTTCTTTTAAGTGTTTTTCTCAGAAGGTTAGTTCACCCATAATATCTCTTTCAATTAACTGAAAATGGGCTAATGTAGAATCTTAATTACATCTGAAAAATAGTCTCATCATTGTCATTTCCTATATTCTAATCACAGAGTAGCATCCCACAATACAGGCATACCTTGGAGATACTGTAGGCTTGTTTCCAGATCATCTAAATAAAGCAGGTATCACAAAAAAGAAGCCTAGCTGTAATCTTTTTGCTGGTGGAGGGTCTTGCCTTCCCTTTAGGAAAATGCAATACCTGAGAAGTGCAATGAAAAGAAGCTCAACGAAAGAGGTATACCTGGATTGACAATCTCACTGAAAATAAAGGGGACAGGAGTATACAGGTGTACGTCAGGGCATGGGACTTTGGGGAGCCAACTGAGAGCTTTGCCTACCATACCAACAAACTCCTAAAATTTGTTTTAATTGCTACTTCATATTTTATTAAATTTAAACACTGCCTTTGGATTTCTGATAACTAGGAATTAAATTCACATATGCAAGGACGAAGAATCCTATCTAAATACCCTCACATATTTATTTTTAGTTTTGTTTTCCTTCCCCCCAAAAACTTCAGTGGCTCGCTGCTCAAAAACCAATACTCCAGAGACAAGTGTTGGATAGAAAGGAAAGGTTGCTTTATACAGGAAGCTGGCAGCCTGGGAAGACTGCAGAGTAATGTCCAAAAGCCATCTTTGAAGTTCAGGATCAGGCAGAAGCGTTTTAAAGGAGAAGGAGAGGAAGGAGAGACCAAGGAACTGAGAGAAGTCACTGTTTCTTTAGTCATAGATAACATTTTGTCACACCACACTCTTGGGTGCCAGCAGCTGGTAACAGCGGCCTTGGAGACATTCCTTCCTTCTGCAAAACAAACTCATAAATCCTCCTCCATGCCCTGAAGTTATCTCCTCCTGCTTAACAATGAAACAGCACATGGACAGCACAAGATTATACTGTGAGAACAAAAGGAGTTGAACAAGAAGAGCAGTTAACATGTGAACAAAGGCTAATTAAGAATTAAATTATTTAATTCTAGCTGCCAAGAATGCTAGGGCCATTAAAATTATAAGGCGCTGGACTGTAGTTCCTCCAGTAGTGGCATCTAAGTGGCCTAATAGTTATTTTACAGCTGCACTGGGACAGCTCTTTGCTGATCTGCAGAGATGCTTGAACATCAGTTTTTGCCTCTTGGGTATAATAAGGACTGTGAGCTAACTAATTACCTAATGAACTAGCTATCTATCTGACTAACTAACTAGCTTTTTATGGTAAGGTTTTTAAAAGTCAAGTGGAACCTAGGGTCATTTTGTTCTTTGATAAATTACAATTGAGATAATTGGTTAGATAATCCTGTCTCCACTATGTGACCACACTTTGCAGGCAACTTCTGCCTCCGCTCTCCTGAAACCAAGTTTCATCATACAAATTTATCAGCAGTTTCATCCAGAGAAGAATCATGTCTTTGTACAAATAAGAAGAACATTGGGGAGCTTGTTCCTGGATGGTTCTTGGCCTCTGACTTCTCATTTGAATGATCTTTCACATGCTGTATCATATTATTTGCCCTTCTTAAGGACATAATATGAGTATGCTCATTGGAGCCTTATGATGTCTTTAAATTAAGTAAACCTAGAAATATTTAGAACATTATTTCTCCCTTTTTTATTTTCATAATTTTGGAC
>NW_024342570.1:0-6583 GCF_902729225.1 Pteropus medius | reverse complement strand
ACTAAACCTAACCCTATCCCTAACCCTAACCCTAACCGTAACCTTAATCCTAACCCATAAGACTAACACAAACCCTAACCGTAAACCCTATACTAACCCTAACCCTCATCCTAGCCCAAATTTTACGCTAACAATACCCATAAACTTAACCCGTCACCCTAAACCTAACGCTAACCGTAATTTAACTCAAAAACTCACTCTAACGCTAACCCTAACACTAAATCTAACCCTAACATTAAATGTAACTCTAACACTAACCCTAACCCAGATCCAAACCCTAAATCTAAAGCTAATCCTAACCCTAATTCTAACCCTAATCCTAAATTTTACACTAGGAATAACCCTAACACTATCCCGGTACCTTAACCCGAAAACTTAATCTTAACTCTAACCCTAACAGTAACCTTAACCGAACCATACCCGTCACCCTAACCCAAAAACTAATCTTAACTCTAATCTCTCACCCTAACCCTAACCTTAACCTTAACTCTCACCTAAAACTAAGACTAAACCTAACTTTAACCCTAATCTTAACCCTAATCTAAAGCTAAACCTAACTAAACCGTAACCATAAACTGACTCCTAAACTAAACCTTACGTGAATTTTAATGGTGATAATATAACTAACCCTAAACCAAAACATAACCCTAACCCTAACCTGACACTAACTCCAACACTATCCCTAACCCTAACCAAACAAATAAAGCTAAACCTAAAACTAATTCTAAAACTAACCCTAAAACTAATCCAAAACCTAACCCTAACCCTAACCCTAACCCTAACCCTAAACCTAACTTAACCTTAACCCTAACCCTAACACTAATAATAACTCTAAATTCTTACCCTAAACTTAACCCTAATCTTAACCCTAACCTAAACCTACCCAAAATCTATTCCTAACCATAATCCTAACCGTAACACTAATCCAAACTCTAACCTCTTATCCTAACCCTAAACATAAACATATCTGTAAACATAACCCAAAACATAGCGCTAAATTTTACACTAACAATAAACCTAAATTTAACCCCTGACCATAAAACTAACGATAAACCTAATTTAGCTCTAAAACAAACTCTAACCCAAACCCTAACACTAAATCTATTCCAAAACTTAAAGTTAAACCTAACACTAACCCTAACCGAGATCCGAACCCAAAATCTAAAGCTAATCCTCACCCTAATTGTAAACCTAACCCTAAATTTTACACTAAGAATAACCTGAACACTAACCCCATATCTTAACCCTAAACCTTAACCCTAACTCTAACCCTAACCCTAATCCTAACCGATCACTACCCTCACCCTAACGCTAAAACTAATCCTAACTCCAAAATCTTATCCTAACCCTAACCCTAACCTTAACACTATCCTAACTCTAAATCTAACCCTAAACATAATCATAAACCGAATCTTATCCTTAATGCTAACCCTAATGCTAACCCTAACCATAATCCCATACACTAACCCTAACAATAAACCTAACGCTAATCTTATCCTCAACACTAACTCGAACCCTAACCCTAACACTAACCCTAACCCTACCCTAAACTTTAACCTTAAATCTAACCCTAAACCTATCCCTAACCCTAACCCTAAAACTAATCCTAACCATAACCCTAAACTACTCCTAACCCTTAGAATAAACCTAATGATAATTTTAACTCTAACTTCTTACTCTAACCCTAACCCTAAATATAACTGTAAAACTAACCCAAAACATAATGCTAAACCTAACACTAACTCTAACCCTAAACCTATCCCTAATTCTAAATTTTACACTATCAATAACCATAACGTTAACTTCTGACCCTAAACCTAACCCTAACCTTAACCTTAACAATAACCCGAAAAATAAATTTTAATCTAACAAATACCCTGACCCTAACCCCTTAACCTAAAGCCAACCCTAACGTTAACTTTAACTCCAAAACTACCTCTAAATCTAAGCCTAACCCTACCAATATCCTTAACCCTAACTCTAAACCTAATCTAAATCAAACCCTAATTCTAACCCTAACTTAAAACTAACCCTAAACCTAATGTTAACCCTGATCCTAACCTTAAACTAAAGTTAACCCTAAACCTAATTCTAACCCTAAACCAACACTAATCCTAACCTTGAATCGAACTCTAAAACTAAAACTTATTGTAACCCTACTTCTAACCATTACCTTAAATTTAACATTGACAATATCCCTAACACCAACCTTAACCCTAACACTAACCCTATTCTAAACCTAACCCAAACACTAACACTTACCATAAATCTACCCATAAACTAACACAAACAGTAAAACTAACACTAACAGTAAAGCTATGCCTAACCTCTTACCCTAACCCTAATCCCAAACCCAAACCTAACCTGAATCCTAACCTAAACCTAATTCTAGCCCTAAGCCTAACTGGACCACTACATTTAAATTCTAACCATAACACTAACCCTAACCTAACCTTAAAACTGAAATTAATCCTAACCCAAATTCTAACTCTAAACCTAAAAAAAAACCTAAACTCAAATTTTAAACAAACAATAACCCTGACCACAAACCCTTACACTTAACGTAACCATAACCCGAACTTTAACTCTAAAACTTACCCTAACTTTAACCCTAAGCCTAACATTAACCTGAATAGTTATCCAAACACTAAAAATAAAGCTAATCCTAACTCTAATTCTAATTTGAACACTAACACTAACCCTAAACCTAAATTTTACACTAACAATAAACCTAAACCTGACAACTTACATTAAACATATCCCTAACCCTAACTTTTACTCTAAAACTAAATCTAACCCTAACACGATCCCTAAACCTCACCCTAACCTTAACTCTAACACTCACCCTAACCTTGATCCTAACACTAAAACTAAAGCTAATTCTAAACTTAATTTTAACCCTAACACTAAATTTTACAGTAACATAACACTATCCCTAACCCATTATCGTCACCCTAACTCTAAACCTAAAGCTAAGCCTAACCCTAACACTAACCCTAAACATAACTCTAACCCTAACATAAACCTAATCCTAAACATATACCTAATTCTAAAATAAACCTTAAGAATACTCTAACCGTAACCGTAACCCTAAGCTTACCCTACCCCTAACCCTAACAGTATCCCTAACACTGACACTAATCCCTTGCACTTAATCTAAACCTAATCATACTTTAACATTAAAACTAACCCTAACCATAACTCTAATCTTAACATTAACCCTAACCCTGATTCTAACCCTAATAGTAAAGCTAAACCTAACCCTAAATCTAAGGCTAAACCTAACACTAACCCTAAATCTGAACCTACTCAAAAACTAAATCTAAAACTACCCCTATTTTTAACCCTAACCTTAAATTTTACCCAACAATAAACCTAATCCTAACCCTTAACCTTAACCCTAATCCTAAACCTAGCCAAAACTGAACATAACGTGAAACCTAATGATAACCTGAACCATAACCTATCCTAAAGCTAACCATAAACCTAACTCTAATCCTTACTCTTACCTCTTACCCTAACCCAAATACTAACCCTAATTCTAACACTAACCCTAAACTTAATCCAGAACTGTAACCGTAACCCTAAATCTAACCATAATCCCAAACCTAACCCTAAAACTAAAGCTATTACTAACCATAACCCTAACCCTGACCCTAACAGTAATCCTAACCATAAATTTTGAACATACAATAACCCAAACCTTAACCTCTTTCCTAAACCTAACCCTAAATATAACTTTAAGTCTAAAACTAACCATAACCCTGACCCTAACTCAAACATTAATCTGAACCCTGAGCCTCACCTTAAAAATAAAGCAAATGCTAACAATAATTCTAAACCTAACACTAACACTAACCCTAACACTGATACTAACCCTAAACTGTAGCTTATCCTAAAATTAATTCTAACTCTAATCCTAAATTATACACTAACAATAAATCTAAACATAACTCCTTACCCCAACCCTTATTGTAACCTTAAAACTAAAGATTATAATGACCCTAATTCTAAACCTAACACTAATACGACCCCTAACCCTGTTCCTAACCCGAATACTAAAGCTAATCCTAACCCTGACTCTAAACCTAACTCTAAATTTTAGTCTAACAATAACCTTAAACCTAACACTTTCCTCTAACACTAACCCTAAAACTAAAGCTAATCCAAACCCTTGTAGTAACCCTAAACCTAACACTAACCCTAACTCTGAACTTAACCATAAAAATAAAGCTAAATCTAACCCAATTCTAACCTAAAACCTAAATTTGACACTAATAATAACCATAACTCTAAGCCCTTCCCCTGAACATATCCCTAAGTTAAATTAACTCTAAAACTAACTCTAACCATAACCCTAAATGTAACGCTAATTCTAACCTAAACCTAATGCTAACCCTAACTCTAAAACTGTCTCTAACAACAACACTTATCCTAACTCAAACCTCTTACCATAACCCTAAACGTAATCATAACTCTAACTCTCACCCTAACCCTAACTATAACCCTAAATCTAGCACTAAAGCCTAACTGTGAACCTAACCCTAACCATAACTCTGATCCTAATCCTAAAACTAATGCTAATCCTAACCCAAATTCTAACTCTAACTCTATCAATATACATTACACTAAATTTTAAACTAACAATATCCCTAACCCTAAACCCTTAACCTAAAAATAACCCCAATCCTAACTCTAACTCTAAAACTAACTCTAACCCAACCTTAACCCTAACATTAACCCTATCCTTGAATCTAACCCTAAATTAAAGCAAATTGTAACCCTAATTCTAACCCTATGCCTAACACTAACGATAACCCTAATCCTAACTCTAATATTAAATCTAACCCTAAATTTAATTGCAAACATAAATCTAAATTATACACTAACAATAACCCTAACCTAAACACCTTGACTTAACGATAACCCTAAACCTAATGCTAATACTAACCCTAACACTAACTCTAACACCAGCCCCAATGCTAACGTAACTCTAACCCTTAAACCTAACCCTAACTTAAACCTAAACCCAATCCTAACACTACCCCTAACCTAAACCAAACCCTAACCCTAACCCTAACCATAACCCTAACACTGATCCTAAGACTATACTCTTACCCTAACCCCAATTCTAACCCTAACTCTCACCCTAAAATAACCTAACCCTAACCTTAAACATAACACTAACCTTAACCCTAAAACCTAACCGTAATCTGAACCCGAACCGTAACCCTATCCTACCCTTAAAACTAAAGTTAATCCTAACCCTAATTCTAACTCTATACCTAACAATAACCTTAACACTAAATTTTAAACTAACAATAATCCTGATCCTAACCCCTTAACATAATAAAACTCTAACCCTAAATTTAACTCTAAATTATCACTAACCCTTACCTAATGTTAACCTTAACCATAATCCTAATCCTAAACCTAAAACTAAAGCTAATCCAAACCCTGATTCTAACCCTAATCCTAACACTAACCCAAACCCTGAACCTAACACTAAACTAAAACTTATCGTAACTCTATTTCTAACCCTTACCCTAAATTTTAAACAAACAATAATCCTAACCCTAACTCTAACCCTAACAGTAACCCTAATCTAAACCTAACCCTTACACTAACTCTTACCATAAATATACCGCTAAGCTAAACCTAACCCGAAAGCTAACTCTAATACAAATGCTATGTCTCACCTCTTACCTTAAACCTAACACTAACGTGAACCATTATCCTAAACATAAAACTTAATCTAACACTAACCCTAATACTAACCTTAACTCTAACCCTAACTCTAACGTAAACACTAACTTAACCTTAATCTTAAAACTAACAATAACCCTAACCCTAATCCCTAAGCCTAACCCTAACATTAACCCTGATCCTAAACTGAAAACTAAAGCTAATCCTAACCTAATTCTAACCGTAACCCTAAGACTAAACCTAACTCTAAAACTTACCCTAACCCTAACAGTAACTCTAACCTAAACCTAACCCTAACCCTAACCATAAACTTAAACCTGAGTCTAAACTAACCCGTCCTTACAGTGACCCTAACCCTAAACCCACAATAACCCTAACCCTAACTCTAAACCTAATCCTAATTATATCCCTAATCTTAACTCTAAACAAGATCCTAACCCTAACATTAACACTAAGCCTAACACTAAATTTTGCACTAACAGTAACTCAAACATTACCTCTAACCCTAAACAATATCCTAAACATAACTTTAACTGTAAAACTAACCCTAACACTAAACCTTAATCTAACTCTACCCCTAAGAGTAACCCTAACCTAACACTAACCTTACACCTAACATTAACTCTAACCCTAACACTAATCCTTAACCCAAAACCTAACTATAACCCTAACCCCTTACCTTAACCCTAACCCAATCCTAACACTAAACCCTAATCCTAACGTTAACCCTATTCCTAACCATGATTCTATCCCAAAAACTAATGCTAACTCTAACACTAACACCAACCCTAACACTAAATATTACACTAACAGTAACCTTAATCTTAACCTCTTACCCTAACCCTAACCCTAACCCTAAATTTAACTTTAAAGCTAC
>NW_024342569.1:0-555 GCF_902729225.1 Pteropus medius | reverse complement strand
CTGAGGCTCCCTGCCAGCCCAAGTCTGTTCTACTCTCAGCTCCATAATCACCAAATTTACAAAAGCAAGACGGGGTGGTAGTGTGCTGTGGTGCATTCTGGGAGGGAAGAAAAAAATCTTCAAAGTTCAAAGGAAATACCCAGGCAGCCTCTCTAAAGTCCTTCTTCTCCATGGATCTCCTTTCAACGGCCCGTGAATATTTTTCTGTTTCTCTGAACACTCAGGAGTTCTGATAGGAATCTCCTCAAGGCCACAGACCTAATTTTCAGCCTACCCTAACCCTACTTCACTTCTACTCATATCCAGCCCCCTCCACATCCCTTCAGTACCCATATGCTTGCTACAGTGAAGCTGAAGCCAGAGAGACCCATATTGGCTCCCCACCTTTATGCCTTACTAGCTGTGTGGCCTTGCACAAATATCTTAGCCACCCTGAGCCTTGGTTTCTCCATTCATAAAATGGCCTTATGTAAATGGGTGTCTAGTCCCTAACGTGTGAAAAAGGTTCAATGAATAGTAGCAACTTGCTGTGGGAACATTTCATTGCTTTGCTGC
>NW_024342568.1:0-314 GCF_902729225.1 Pteropus medius | reverse complement strand
CACACATATATATACACACACACATATATATACACACACATATATATATACACACATATATACACACACACATATATATATACACACACATATATATGTACACATACATATATGTGTGTATATATGTATATGTATATGTATATATACATAAATATATTTTTACTGTAAAATGTCAGATTAATCAAAACAGTGACAAATCTAGCTGACAAAAACTTAGACAGCAGAAGATAGAATTAGATATTGAAAGTAGACAAAGACAATTAAAGATCGCAGTTTTTAAACTGAAATAAATTACAAAACATAATTTAAATATT
>NW_024342567.1:0-550 GCF_902729225.1 Pteropus medius | reverse complement strand
TCATGGTTAGCGTTAGCTTAAGGTTTAGGATTAGTATAACTGTTAGGGTTAGTGTTAGGGTTAGGGTAAGAGATTAGACAAATCATTTATATTAGGGTTAATTTAGTGTTAGAGTTAGGTAGGGTAGATTTTTCGTAAGGGTTAGGGTTAGGGCTACGTTTAGGTAAGGTTTCCTGTTAGGGTTATGGTTAGTGTTAGAGTTAGAGTTAGGTTTAGGGTTATTATTGTAAAATTAGGATTAGGGTGAGATTTAGGTTAGGGTTAGGGTTAAGGTTAGGATTATTGTTAGAGTTATGGGTAGAAATAGGGATAGGAGAAGCTTTAGTTTTAGTTTAGGGTTAGGTTTAGTTTAGGGTTATGTTTAGGGTTAGGGTTAGTGTGAGCATTATGGCTAGATTAACATTAGTTTTAGAGTTAGGATCAGGATTAGGGTTAATGTTAAAATTAGGTTATGTTTAGAGTTAGTTTTAGAGTTAAATTTAGAGTTAGGGTAACGTTTATGTTATGAGTTAAGATTAGCGTAATTGTTAGGTTAAAATTTAGAGTTAGG
>NW_024342566.1:0-57522 GCF_902729225.1 Pteropus medius | reverse complement strand
AGTGAAAACACCCAGCCAAAAACTCCTATGAATAAGTGTCCCAGACACATAAGGACATGGCACAGGTCCACAAACCTTCAGCAGGAGGAGTAAAACAAACAGACCATGATGACACAGACAATCAAGACCTTCAAAGTCAAGCAATCATCACAGCCAGGCCCTGAAGGACACCTCCTTTTTCATTTCAAGGCCATTCTAGGATTGGGCCTTCTCCACTTTCCTCAGCCCTGTGACATGCCTTGCTCAAGGGCAAAAGGGAGAGTGACTGGCATTACGGCTGGGACAAGGATGTCTGGTCTCACATTCAGAGCCACTTTCTAAGCTGAATGAGACATTGCCAAACTCCATGTCCCCAGACCCCAGGCCCTGACTGCCTCACCCTGGCTGGGCTGTGGACCTGAAGGCAAACCTGCTCCCAGTAGCTAGGCACATTCTTGGGCCCACAGCCCTTCTGTGAGGGAGGAAGAGTGTCTAGGGTGAGGATACTGGATTGGGAACACTAACTGAATGTAGGCTGTGAAACAGGTGAGGTGAGGAACGTAGGCATAGTTTTTTGGGGAAGAACATGGGAGAATGGGTGAGTGGAGGAATGTGGAATTGCCTGCAAAAGTTAAAGAAACCTGAAGGAAAAGGCAAATGGCCTGCTAGAAAATTCACATGAATCGGAATGGGATGGGGCGTGAAGGTAGAAGCTGAGATTGCAAGGCAAAAGGAATGAGAGAGTCAGGGAAAAGAACAGGGTTTGAGGGTGATGGTTAGACACAGCAAAATGCTGGGATTGGCGAGAGTCCACGGCCTGGCCAACAACAAGCGCATGCACAACAGCTGTGATTTATTGAGATCTAATCCCCTTCTACTAGGAGCGTTAATTGGGCAACTCACCAGAGCCACTCCCAGGGCCCAGAGAGGCTGAATTGATGTCGACTGGTGCCTGCCCGGCCAGAGCTCCCCTCTGGGCTTCCGGTGCTTTGGCTTGGCCACTTTGAGATTGCAGAAGAGCCAAGGGAAGACAGGGATAGGAAGAAAGAAAAACCTCCAGAGGGATGGGTGCCATGCTGAAAGAGTGGTTCCTAGTCCCTTGTTTGTCAGCCCTCAGACTTGGAGCGAAAGCATGTGTATGGTAAACCACACAGTAATGGCAGGGAGGGAACTGGAAAACAAATGGCTGCCTTCCCTGCAGGTCCTCCGATGTCTAGCCGGATGCTCATTGCCCAAGTTGGGGCAGAGCTCGGCTCCCAGATGCTCCAAAGTAGGGACATTAGCAAGCCTGTCCCCCGAGTTGAAACACTGTGCCTGGCCAGCTCTTGGCCTGGGTTTTTCCTGCGACTTGCTTTCTTAATCCCTGCTGCCAATGTAGGCGGGAAGCCAGTGATAACCACCATGAAGGAGCTATGAGCATAGGGCTGTATTCCACAGCAAAGTTTGCATTTGCGTTTCCTGATCTTAAAGGTTGCTCAGTCTTCCTACTTACAGCTGATACTCCAATAATACCACACTGTGTCTTGGCCCACCACTACTGAGGCACATCAGCTCTTCCCCAGCCTCAGCCTAAGTCTGACTGGAGGAGCAGGTTGTGCAGCCTCCACTGGCCCCAGTGTTCCTGGAGACCACATGAGAGCCAAGGCTCAGGATTTCTGCCTTACCTCCTGGAAGAGGGCTGGCTGTAAGCCACCAGCCTACTGGGAGGCCAGCCTCACCTGCTTTGCATCAAACTCTTTCTCCATTCAAGTCATGTCTGCATCTGCAGTCTGTCGGCCCGACTGCCACAGGATGACTCCTTTGGCCCAGTGGCTAGTGCAAGTGCCGCCAGTCCTTAGGCCAAAAATAGGGAGTCGCCAAACAGCTCTGGGAATTTCGGGGCTGCATTTTCCTGGAACTCTAACCTCTGCCACTCAAAGGCTGAAACCTCACATTTACGTGCTGTGACCTAGGCCCTTTTAAATGGTTGCCCAGCCCACCAAGTTAAGGGAAAGCAGACACTGAAAGAAACAGGGCCTTTCGGGTTTCATTACCATGACTACCAGGGACTGAGGGCAAAACCAAAAGAGGAAAAACAAGCAAAGTGGATTTTTAGACTCATACAACAGACTGGGAATGAGAAAGCCTCAGCTTGTTGGGAAGACAATGACTTGTGTAAAGAGGTCAGTGCCAGGGTTTCGGTCAAATGACTGTTGGCTAATGACTTAGCACAGCTGACATTTTCCTCAAGTTCGGAAGCCACGTATTTCGGCGAGGTTTCATTTGCTACGAATGACAGACAGCAACAGGGTATGGGGCACCAACACCGAGTCGGATGTTCTGGTGACTGAAGAACATGGACAAACTAGATCGCTGTATGGACATAATGAGATAGATTTCCATTGAGTCACAGAGATGGTGGCAAAGGACAAAGGTGTAATGTGAAAGGAAATGGAAAATGACTGGCAGAACGAGTGCATGACTGTTTCATGGGAACATGTGAAACACGTGTATCTCCTGATTTGGAAAGGAGATGAACTTGAAAGGGAAGGGTTCAACTCTCAGCGAGAAAGTGGCTGCTCTAAGGCCAGAGGTTGCACAGCCTCATTCTTTTCGGATCAGGTAGCCCGGAATGGAAATATGAAAAGAAAGCTGTGATGCTGACTCGATGCTCCTTTATTCAACAGTTGACCAGAAAAGGAAGCGTTGTGGAAAAATGAGCATTCTCATCGTCGATAAAGGGTACTGGGGAGGCACATGTCTCCTGGGAATCGACAGAAAACATGGCTCTCGGGAAACATGCAGTTCCTAACATTTGGGTATCCCTGCCCTGTCAGGGTTTTTGCTTGTGTCTGCAACTCTGCTCTGGTTACTCTCACAAACAATCCCGAAAGCATAAGGAACAATCCAGGATGCCCTATATACTGTGAGGCAAAGCCTTATATGTGCTTCAAGGGCAAATGCTAGTTAAGGATTTATAATAGAATGAAGATGGCAGAGGTCCAATGGGGCCTAGAGAATCGAATGGATGATGATGGGTGATTCAGAGACTTCCTGACCGAAGCTGAACCATTGGCAATGCTCGAATTTCAAGGCTGGCCACACGAAAGGCAGGGCATCTCGAACAACCATGTTCTCACAATCACCTGAAACTCACCAAAGCATTATGAGTAAAAGGCTAGGATGAAGCTTGAGATCACCTTGGAGCAAAGGAAAGGTTATGTCCTCACTATGTAGAAAACCGCGCGAGACGAGTAACAGCAAGACCCCCTCTACAGCCATCCGGTCTCTGGACCAAGCTTTGGCCTCGGGTAACTGGGCCTACTTGGCCCCAAAGTTAGCACGGGGATCCCTCCTATTGTCCATGGGAGACTCTAGTGGTGTTGTGCATTCTGCCCTTAAGCTGGACCATGCACCCCCTGGTGGCCGACCGTGTACAGCGCATGAAGCTCCAACTGCATGATCCCGGGCTGTGGTGTGGGCAGTGGTCCATTCCAGCAGAATTATAGGATTAAATTGTTGGTCTGTTTGAAATGGAGATCCTGGATTGAGGCATGGACAAAGTCCAAGTTTATATTGGTTTCAGGTCCACAGCATCATGATCAGATAGTGACAAACCTCCACATGTGTACCCCACAAAGAGTCTACTCCCAAGCAAACTTGCAACAGTAGTATTGAGGGGATTCCCCTCCCTTTTGACACCGTTGCTTCAGACCAGGCCCAGCCCTATGTTTACAGGCCTCCAGAGAAAAATATATGAAACACGCACATTCATCTGGACATTGATCCTCGCAAAGGACACTTTAGGCTCACTTGCTGATTTGCACTCACATTCTAGAAAAGACCTTAAACTCCCACATCATTAAGCACCAGAAAATGTACCAGGACACTAAGAAATTTTCTCACAGGCACACACATGCAGACATTCACAAATTTCCACCTGTCTGGATATCCACACACCTGTATCTCCCTCTCTCACACACACATACACACACACACAAAACCACACAGCCTAACATCGCCAGGATGGCGATTATTTTAACTCAGTTTTTCTGACATTTAAGGACCTGGCACAGCTCCCCATCGCCCATAGTTGGAAGGGCTAATGAGGCAGGCAGGCCTTGGCTGTTCCTGTCTGACTCACACACAGATAGACACCCAAAGTCACATCAGCATCCTAGCTTGGCCCATGAGGAAACTTAGTTTATCTCATCAGGGCCCCTGCAGACCTGGGCCTTCTCCACTCTCCTCAGCTCTCTGGCATGCCTTGCTAAAGCACGGGACTGAGCTGGATGGTACGTCTGTGGCCTGGATATGTGGTCTCGCTTTTCGAGCCACTTGCCAGGCTGTACGAAACCTCACCAAATTCCACGTCCCCAGAACCTAGTCCCTGGCTGCCCCACCCTGCCTGGGTTGTGGGCCTGAAGGCAGGCCTGCTCACAGATGCTGGGTGCTTTTCTGGGTCCCACAACCCTTTTGAGGAAAACAAGAGTGTCTCCCGTGAGGATGGGGGATGGTGAAAACCGGCCAAAAATTGGCAGAGAAACAGGCGGTGTGAGGCATGTAGGCGTGCTTTTCAGGGGGATGATGATGGGAGAATGGGTGATTGGAAAAATGTAGAATCGCCTGCAAGAGTTAAAGAATCCTGAAAGAAAAGGCGAATGGCCTGCTGGAAAATTCACATGAGTTAGAATGGGACAGGGCCTGAAAGTGGAAGCTGAGAGTGGAGAGAAAAAAGAATGAGGGAGTCAGGGAAAAGAACAGTGTTTGAGGGTGATGGTTAGATACAGCAAAAGGATGGGGAAGGGGAGAGTCCACTGCCTGGCTGGCAACAAGGGCATGCACAACAGCTGTGATTTATTGAAAGCTAATCCTCTCTCCTAGGAGCATTAATTGGGCAACTCACCGGAGCCACTCCCGGGGCCCAGAGAGGCTGAATTGATGTTGACTGGCCCCTGACCAGCCAGAGCTCTCCTCTGGGCTTCTGTGATCCCTGGCCTTGTCCGTGTTGAGATTGCAGAAGAACCAAGCGAAAACAAGGCCAGGGAGAAAGAAAAATCTCCCTAGGGATCAGTGCCAGGCTGAAAGAGTGGCTCCTAGTCCCTCATTTGTCAGCCATCAGACTTGGAATGAAAACATGAATATTGGTGAACCATCAGGGAAGGGAGGTAAAAGGGAAACTAAGTGGCCGGCTTCCCCGCAAGTCCCCCGATGTCTTGCCTTATGCTCATTGCCCAGGCGGGGGCAGGGTAGTGGCTCCCAGACCCTCCAAAGCCAGGATATTTGCCAGTTTGGCCCCAGAGTTGAAACAGTGCTTCTGGCCAGCTCTTGGCCTGTGCATTAGAGTGTCTTTCTTTCTTCATCCCTGTTGCCATTTTAGGCAGGATTACGGTAATAACCGCTGTGATGGAGCCGTGAGCACAGGGATGAATTCGACAGCCAAGGTTGAATTTGTGTGTTCTGATCTTAAAAGGAATTTTCAGTCTTCCTGCCTACAGCTTAGACTATATCAATAGCACAATGTGGTGTGGCCCCCACAACTCAGGTGCACCAGCTCTTCCCCAGCCTCAGCCAAGGCCTGACCGGAAGAACAGGGTTTGCAGCCTCCACTGGCCCCAGTGTTCCTGGGGACCACATGAGAGCCAAGACTCAGGTCTTCTGCCTTGCCTCCAGCCAGAGGGCCGGCCGTGAGCTGTCAGCCTACCAGGATGCCAGCCTCACCTACCTTGCATCGAACTCATTCTCCATTCAATCCATGTCTGCATCCGCAATCTGTACTCCCGATTTCCACAGGATGAATTCTTTGGCCCAAGGGCTAGTACAGCCGCCGCTCACCCTTCGTACAAAAATGAGGGGTCGCCAAACAGCCCAGAGAATTTTGGGGCTGCGTTTTCCTGGGACTCTAGCCTCTGCCACTCGCCAGCTGAACATCTCACATTAATTAATGCTGTGATCTTGGCCCTTTTAACCAGTCACCCAGCCCGCCAAGTTAAGGGAAAGAGGTCAGTGAAAGAAACAGGGCTTTTCAGGTTTCATTACCACGAGTCCCTCGACAGAAGGCAAGACGTAAAGAAGCAAAACAAGCAAAGTGGAATTTTTAGGCTAAGACCTAAAAATGACCAGAGCCTCAGCGTAGTGGGAAATCAATGACTTGTATAAAGAGATCAACTCCAGGGTGTCGGACAACCACCAGGCTGCTGGTGCTGAGCACATAATGGCCTAAACAGCTGTTGGCTACTGACTTAGCACACCTGACATTTTACTCAAGTTCAGAAGCCACGTATTTTGGCTAGGTTTCATTTGCGACAAATGACAGACCGCAGCAGCCTTTGGGGAACCAAAGCCAAGTAGTAATTTTTGATGACTACAGAACCGTGGACAAACCGAATCGCTGTGTGGACATAATGAGATGGTTTTCCATTGTTTCACAGAGATGATGGCAAAGGAAATTGGTGTAATGTGAAAGGAAGTGGAAAAGGACTGGCAGAACGAGTGCATGAATGTTTCATGGGATCATAAGGAACAGGTGAACCCCCTGATTTGGAAAGCAGATGAACTCAAAAAGAAAGAGATCGACTCTCAGTGAAAAGGCGGCTTCTCTAAGGCCAGAAGTGTCATATCCTCATCCTTTCTGGATCGGGTAGCCCAGAATGGAGATGTGAAAAGAAAGCTGTGATGCTGACTCGATGCTCCTTTACTCAATTGTTGACCAAAAAAGGAAGTGGTGTGGAAAAGTGAACATCCTCATCATGAACAAATGGTATTGGGGCGCCACCTGTCTCCTGGGCGTTGAGTGAAAACATGGATCCCGGGATCGAGGCAGTGTCCAATATTTGGATATTCCTGCCCTGTCAGGATTTTTGCTGTGTCTGCATTTCTGCTCTGTATCTTCCCTCAAACAATGCTGAATGCAGGAGGAACAATCCAGGACGCACTGATTCTGTGAGGCAAAGCCTTGTAAGAGGTTCAAGGGCAAATGCTAATCAAGGATTAGAAGCAAATGGGGGTGGCAGAGGTCGAATGGGACCTAGGGGATCGATTCTATGATGATGGGTGATCCAGCGAATTCCTGGACACAACTGACATGTCGGCGATGCTCGAATTTCAAGGCTGGCCACAAGAAAGAAAGGTCACCTCGGACAACTGTGTTCCCACAATCACCTGAAATTTTCCAAAGCATTATGAGGGAAAGGCTAGGATGAAGCCTGAGGTCACCTCAGAGCAAAGGAAAGGGTCTGCCCTCACTATGAGGAAAAGCATGTGAGACGAGTCACAGCCAGGCCCCCTCCACAGCTATCGGGTCACAGGACCAAGCTTTGGCCTCAGGCGGACTGGGCCTCTTTTGGCCTCAAAGGCCGTGCAGGTATCCCTACTGTTGGCCTCATCAGGCTATCGTGGTATTGTGCATTCTGCCCTTAACCTGGGCAGGCCAGCATGAAGGAGCAGGCCGTGAATCCCCTGGTGACCATCGGCGTGCAGTGCATGAAGCTCCAACTGCATGATCCCGGGTTGTGGTGTGGACAGCGGTCCATTTGCACAGAATTCTTGGATTAAATTGTTGGTCTTTTTGAAATGGAGATCCTGGATTGAGGCCTGCATTGAGTCCAAGTTTATATCGGTTTTAGGTCAACGATGACATGATCAATAGTGACAAACATCCAGATGTGTTCCACACAGAGTCCAGCCATTATCTGCCACCCAGCAAACTCTCACAATAGGACTGAGACGATTCTCCTCCATTTTGACACCGTTCCTTCAGACCAGGCCCAGCCCTATGTTTATAGGCCTCTGTTGAAAAAAATATATAAAACGCTCACATTCATCTGGACATGGATACTCACAAAGGACACTTTAGGCTCACTTTCTGATTTGTACTCACACTTTAGAAAACACACCAAAATCCCACATCATTAAACATCTGAAAACATACCCGGACCCTCAAAAAGATTCACACAGTCACACACCCGCACTTTTGCCTGTCTGGATATCCACACGCCCACATCTCCCTCTCTAACATACACATAAACACACACACAAACACACAGTATGTTACCTAACATAGATGGCATGTCACTTACTTGAACTTGGTTCCCCTGACATTTAAAGACCTGGCACAGCTCCCCAAAGCCTAGAGCTTCAAAGGATAATGAGGAAGGTCTTGGCTGTTTATGTTTGACCCAGACACAGAAAGACACCCAAGGTCACGCCAGCACACTAGCCAAGCCCGTGAGCAAAATTAGTTTATCTCCTCAGGGCTCCTGCAGGCCTGGGCCTTACTCACTCTCCTCAGCCCTCTAGCATGCCGTGCTAACGGACAAAAGGGAGTGAGCCGGACAGCATGTCTGGAGCAAGAACATGTGATCTCACTTCCTGAGCCACATCCCAGGCTGTATGAGACATCACCAAAGTCCACGTCCCCAAACCCAGTCCCTGCCTGTCCCACCCTGGCTAGGCTGTGAGCCTGAAGGCAGGTGAAGGCAGGTCTGCTCCCAGATACTGGGTGCTCTTTTGGGTCCCACAGACTTCTGTGGGAGGCAAGAATGTCTACCGTGAAGGTGGGGGATAGGGAACACCGGCCAGAAGTGGGCTGAGAAACAGGCAAAGTGAGGAATGTAGGCATGCTTGCCGTGGGGATGAAGATGGGAGAATGGGTGAGCTGAGGAATGCAGAATTGCGGGCAAGAGTTAAAGATACCTGAAGGAAAAGGCGAATGGCCTGCTGGAAAATTCACATAAGTTGGAATGAGATGGGGCGAGAAGGTGAAAGCTGAGAATGGAAGGCAAAAAGAATGAGGGAGTCAGGGAAAAGAACAGGGTTTGAGGATGATGGTTAGACACAGCAAAACACTGGGGGAGGGGAGAGTCCACAGTCTGGTAGGTAACAAGCGTGTGCAAAACAGCTGTGATTTATTGAGAGCTAATCCTCTCTACTAGGAGTGTTAATTGGACAACTCAAGGCAGCAAGTACCAGGGCCCAGCAAGGCTAAATTGATGTCCACTGGCCGCTGCCCGGCCAGAGGTCCCCTCTGGGCTTCAGTCTGCCTTGGCCCTGCCGCTTTGAGATTGCAAAAGAGCCAAGCGAAGACAGGGACAGGGAGAAAGAAAAACCTCCAGAGGGACTGGTGCCTGGCTGAAAGAGTGGCTCCTAGTCCCTTGTTTGTCATCCCTCAGACTTGGAGCAAAAGTGTGAATTTTGTTGAACCACACAGGCAGGGCAGAGAGGGAACTGGAAACTAAATGGCCGGCTTTTCTGATGGTTCCCCGATGTTTAGCCAAATGCTCACTGTCCATGTTGGGGCATTACAGTAGCTATCCTGTATTTATCATTCTCCCTGCCATCCATATTTGCCATCCTGGTCCCCGAGTTGAAACTGCGACCGTGGACAGCTCTTAGCCAGGGCCTTCTCTGAGACTTGCTTTCTTCATCCCTGCTGCCACTGTAGGCAGGAAGCCGGTCATAATGTCGTGACAGATTCGTGAGTACAGGGCTGAATTCCACAGCCAAGGTTGGATTTCTGTGTCCTGATCTTCAAAGGTTTATCATTCTCCCTGCCTACAGCTGAGACTCCATCAATACCACACTGTGCTGTGACCCCAAAACTGAGGCACACCAGCTGTTTCCCAACTTGAGCCCAGGCCTGACCAATGGACAGGATATGCAGCCTCCACTGGCCCCAGTGTTCCTGCAGACCACATGAAAGCCAAGGCTCAGGTTTTCTGCCTTGCCTACTGCCAGAGGGCTGACCGTGAGCTGCCGGCCTACTGGGACGACGACCTCATCTGCCTTGCATCAACTCTTCTCTATTTAAGTCATTTCTACATCTGCAATCTGTCGTCCATACTGCCACAGGATTACTCCTTTGGCCTAGAAGTTAGTGCTGCCGCTGCCAGTCTTTAGTACAAAAAAGGGTGGTCGCCGAACAGACCTGAGAATTTCGGGGCTGCGTTTTCCTGGGACTCTATCCTCTGTCACTCACTTGCTGAACACCTCACATAACGTGCTGTGACCTAAGCCCTTTCAACTGGTCACCCAGCCCACCAAGTTAAGGGAAAGAGGTCACTTAATGAAACAGTACTTTTCAGGTTTCATGACCATGAGTCCCTCGAGAGAGGGCAAGATGTAAAGGAGCAAAACAACCAAAGTGGATATTTAGGCTCAGACAACAGACCGGGGATGACCACAGCCTCAGGTTAGCAGTAGGACAACGACATGTGTAAAGAGGCCAGTGTCGGGGTGTTCTTCAACCGCCCAGCTGCTAGTGCTGGGCACATAACAGCCTAAACGGGTTTTGGCTGCTGAGTTAGCACACCTGACATTTTCCTCAAGTTCGGCTGGTTTCATTTGCTACAAATGACAGACTGCAGCAGTGCTTGGGGCACCAATGCCGAGTCGGAATTTCTGGTGACTATAGAACCATGGACAAACTGGATCGCTGTATGGACATGAGGAGATGGTTTTCCATTGAGTCACAGAGTTGGTGGCAAAGGAAAATTGTGTAATGTGAAAGAAAGTGGAAAATGACTGACAGAATGAGTGAATGACCGTTTCATGGGATCATATGGAACACGTGAATCCCCTGATTTGGAAAGGAGTTGAACTCGAAAGGGAAAGGTTCATTTCTCAGTTAGAAGGCGGCTGCTCTAAGGCCAGAGGTGTCACAACCTCATCCTTTCTGGATCAGTAGCCCGGAATGGAGATGTTAAAAGAAAGCTGTGATGCTGACTCCATGTTCGTTTTCTCAATAGTTGGCTTAAAAGGGAAGTGTTGTGGAAAAAATGAACATTCTCGTTGCAGATAAAGGGTACTGGGGAGTCATCTGTCCCCTGGGAGTCTGGTGAAAATATGGCTCCCGAGACCCAGGCAGTTCCCAACAATTGGATATTCCTGCCCTGTCAGTTTTTTTGCCTAAATCTGCAACTCTGCTCTGATTCCTCCCACAAACAATTTTGAAAGCATGAGGAACAATCAAGAGTGTGCTATATACTTTGACGCAAAGCCTTGTAAGTGGTTCAAGGGCAAATGCTACTCAAGGAATAGAATAGAATGCGGGTGGCGGAGGTTAAATGGAGCCTAGGGGATCGATTGGATGATGATGGGTGATCCAGAATCTTCCTGGCTACAGCCGACACATTGGCAATGCTCGAATTTCAAGGCCGGTCAAAAAAAGGACAGGGCATTTCGGACAGCCGTGTTGCCACAATCATCTGAAATTCACCAATGCATTATGAGGGAAAGTCTAGGATAAAGACCGAAGTCACCTCGTAGCAAAGGAAAGGTTCTATCCTCACTATGTAGAAAAGCACTTGAGATGAGTCACAGCCGCCACCCCCCCTACAGCCATTGGTTGCCTGGATCAAGCTTTGGACTCAGGTAGACTGGGCCTCTTTGTCCCCAAAGGCTGCTCGGGGATCCCTCCCATTGGCCACAGGAGGCTCTTGTGGTGTTGTGCAGTCTGCCCTTAACCTGGACAGGCCAGCAAGCAGGATCGTGCCATGCGACCTCCGGTGGCCCTCGGCGTGCAGAGCATGAAGCTCCAACTGCATGATCCCAGGCTGTGGTGCAGGCAGCGGTCCATTCGGGCAGAATTCTTGGATTAAATTGTTGTTCTGTTTGAAACGGAGATCCTGGATTGAAGCATAGACAAGGTACAAGTTTATATCGGTTTCAGGTCCACAACCTCATGAACAGATAGTGACAAACCTCCAGATGTTTTCCCTGCAAAGAGTCCAGCCATTATCTGCCACCCAGCAAACTCTCACAACAGGATGGAAAGGATTGCTCTCCCCTTTGACACCGTTTCTTCAGACCAGGCCCGGCCCTATGCTTACAGGCCTCTGTTGAAAAACGTATATGAAACACTCACATTCATCTGGACATTGTTAGTCACATAGGACAATTTAGGCTAACTTGTTTTGCAATCACAGTTAAAAAAGACACCAAACTCTCACATCATTAAGCACCAGAAAACGTACCTGGACACTCAAGAAATTTTCACACAGGCACACACATACAAAGATTCATGCTTTTCCACCTGCTTATAAGGATATACACATGCCCACATCTCTCCTCTCGCCTAAAACACACACACACACACACACACACACACACACACACACACACACACACACACAAAACACAACCATACCAGAGTGGTACCTAACATAGCCATCATGGTGCTTATTTTAACTCAATTCCCATGAAATTGAAGGACCTGACATAGCTCCCCAATGACTACAGCTAGAAGGGCTAATGAGGCAGACCTTGGCTTTTCCTGTTTGACCCAGACACAGAAAGACACCCAAAGTCACGCCAGCATCCCAGCAAGGCCCATGAGGAAACTTAGTTTATCTCAGGGCCCCTGCAGGCCTGCGAGTTCCGTACTCTCCTCAGCCCTCTGGCATGCCTTGCTAATGGATGATATGGTGTGAGCCTGATGGCACGGCTGGGGGAAGGATGTGTGGTCCTGCTTTCAGAGCCTCTTGCCAGGCTGTATGAGACATCACCATATTCTACGTCTCCAGAACCATGTCCCTGCCTGCCCCAACCTGGCTGGGCTCTAGTCCTAAATGTGGCCTGCTTCAAAATGATGGGTGCTTTCTTAGATCCCCCAGCCCTTATATGGGGAGCAAAAGTGTCTCATGTGAGAATAGGGGATGGGGAAATCTGGCCAGAAGTGGACAAATAAACAGGCGGAGTGAAGAATGTAGGCTTGCTAGTCGGAGGGATAAAGATGGGAGAAAGGGTGAGCGGAGGAATGTAGAATGGCCTGCAAGAGTTAAAGAAACCTGAAGTAAAAGGAAAAAGGCCTGCTGGAAAATTGACATGAATTGGAATGGGACGGGGTGAGAAGGTGGAAGCTGAGAGTGGAAAGCAAAGAGAATGAGGGAGTCAGGGAAAAGAACAGGGTTTGAGGGTGATGGCTAGACACAGCAAAAGGCTGGGGGAGGGGAGAGTACAGGGCATGGCAGGCAACAAGTACATTTGCAACAGCTGTGATTTATTGAGAGCTAATCCTCTCTCCCAGGAGCGTTAATTGGGCAACTCACCAGAGCCAGACCTGGGCCACAGAGAGGCTAAATTGATATCGACTGGCCTCTGCATGGCCAGAGGTCCCCTCTGGGCTTCAGCCTGCCCTGGGCCTGGCCGCTTCGAGATTGCAGAAGAGCCAAGTAAAGACAGGACCAAGGAGAAAGAAAAACCTCCAGAGGTATCAGTGCCAGGCCGAAAGAGTGCCTCCTGTTCCCTCATTTCTCAGCACTCAGACTTGGAGCGAAAGCATGAATATTGGAGAAACAAACAGTCAGGGCGTGGATGGAACTGGAAACCAAATGGCTGGCTTCCCCACAGGTCACCTGATGTCTGGCCGGATGTTCATTGCCCTGCTGAGTACTGGGCAGTGACTCCAAGACCCTCCAATGCCAGGACCTTTGTCGGCCCGCCCTCTGGTGTGAAAGAGCGCACCCGGCCATCTCTTCGTCTTGGCCTTCACATGTTTCATTAGATTTATTCCTAGGTATTTTATTCTTTTTGTTGCAATTGCAAAAGGAACTATTTTTCCCACTTCCTTTTCTGAGTCTTCATTATTACAGTATAGGAATGCTATGGATTTTTGAACATTATTTTTTTTCCAGAAACATGACTGTATTTACTTATTTTTTTCTAGCAGTATCCTTGTTGAGTCTTTAGGGTTTTTTCTATATAGAAAATCATGTTACATGCAGGTAGTGAGAGTTTGACTTCTTCATTTCCTATTTGGATGCCTCTTATCAGGCAAATAGAAACCTGACTGCACTTGCTAGGACTTCTTTCTCTTGCCTGACTGCACTTGCTAGGACTTCCAGTGATATATTGAATAACAGGGGCAATAGTGGACAGCCTTGCTTTGTTCCTGATCTTAGAGGGAAGGTTTTTAGTTTTTCACCATTAAGTATAATGTTGGCTGAGGATTTTTCATGTATGGTCTTTATTATATTAAAGTACTTTTTCTACACCGATTTTATTAAGTGTTTTGATCATAAATGGATGGTGTATCTTGACGAAGGCTTTTTCTGCATTTATTGATATGATCATATGATTCTTATTTTTAAATTTGTTTATGTGCTGTATCCCATTACTCGATTTACTTATGTTGAACCATGCCTGTGCCCTGGGATGAAGCCCACTTGATTGTGGCATATAATCTTTTAAATATGTTGCCGTATTTGGTTTATTAGTATCTTATTTAGTATTTGTGCATCTCTGTTCATGAGAGATAGCGGTCTGTAGTTTTCTTTTTTTTCTATTTTCTTTACCAGGTTTTGGTATCATGGTACTGTTGTCCTTATAAAATGAGTTGGGAAGTACTGTCTTCTCCTATTTTTGGAAGAGTTTGAAAACAGATATTAAATCTTTGAATGTTTAGTAGAGTTCACTGGTGAAGCCACCTGTACCTGGACTTTTACTTTTTGGTAGGTTTTTGATAATTGTTTCAATTTCTGTACTGCTGATCGATCTATTTACATTTTCCAGTTCTTAATTCAATCTAGGAAGGTTGTATTTTTCTTAGTACTGGTCCATGTCTTCTAGGTTATTAAATTTGGTGTTATATACTTTTCCATAGTATTTTTGTATGATCCTTTGTATTTCTGTGGTGTCTGTCATAATTTCCCCTTTCATCCCTGATTTTGTTCATTTGTATACTTTTTCTGTTTCTTTAGTGAGACTAGCCAGAGGTTTGTCAATTTTATTAACTTCTCAAAGAACCAGCTCTTTGTTGCATTTATTTTTGCTGTTGTTTATTTTCCAATTTCTTTTATTTCTGCTCTTATTTTGATTATTTTTTTCCTTCTGCCGACATTAGACTTTAATCGTTCTTCCTTTTCTAGCTTTTTAAGATGAAGCGTTAGGTTGTGTATTGGGCTTATTCTTGTTTTTGGAGGTAGGCCTGTAATGATATAAGCTTTCCTATTATGACTGCTTTTGCTATGTCCCAAAAGTTTTGGTATGTTTTGCTATCATTATCATTCACTTCTATGTATCTCTTGAACTCTCTTTTGATATCTCTTCTGACCCAGTCATTCTTAAGTAACATGTTGTTTAATCTCCATGTAGTTTTGGTTCTTCCTTCTTTCTTTTTCTTTTTATAGTTAATCTCCAGCTTCAAAGCATTATGATCTTAGAATATGGTTGGTATGATTTCAACCTGCTCTCTCTATATATATTCCATTTTTTTCTGTGTGCCTTATCTCCATTCCCATTGGCAAATTTGGATCTTTGAATCCTCTTCTTTTCAGATATTGTTGTTTCAATTTTCCCTATGAATGTTGAACTTTCATTACTATCTTGCTATATCAATTCTCTTCTTATTGTTTAAACTTATAATGCCCTGTTCTTAGTAAGGGTTGGACTCCTCTGCTTCTATTTGCCTGATAGTCACCTTTTGCCTAATTATGTATTTTTTTTGTCATTTTGTTTTAGTTGTGGTGATCTTTTTCAGTATGTCCTGTAGTGTAGGCCTCATAGTGGAGAATTCCTTCAATTTTTTTTTATATCTGGAAAGGTCTTTATTTCTCCTTCATATCTGAATAGAGCTTTGTTGGATACATTATTCTAGGTTGGTAGTTCCTTTCACTTAATAGTTCGAATATTTGATTCCTCTCTTTTCTGGCTCATAAAGTTTGTTCTGAGAAGTCCAACGATAATCGAATGGGTTTTCCTTTATAAGTTACTCTTTTATTCTCCCTGGTTGCCCCGAGAATTCTGTCTTTGTCATTGAATTTTGATAATTTTAATATAATGTGTCTTGGTGAAGGCTTTTTCGGGTTGAGATCATTGGATGTTCTGTTGATTTCTTAAATTCCAACCTCCAGTTCATTCCTTTGTTTTGGGAAATTCTCATCGACTATTTGTCTGAAAATGCTTTCTAGTCCCTGTTCCTTTTCCTCCCCTTCGATAATGACAATTATTATGTTTCCTCTCCTGATGGTATCAACTATTTCTTGTATTTCTCTTTCATTATTTTTCATTCTTCAGTTTCTCTCTTCTTCCTTCTGATTTATTTCTAGATTTCTTTCTTTGATATCACTGATCCTTTCCTCCATTTGATCGACTCTACTTTCCCAAACTTGCTATTTTATTTTTCACATCTTGCAGTATGTTTTTTTTTTATCTCCAGAGGATCTATTCTGTTCTTTTTGAGAGTTTCAATCTCCATGCTAAAGAACTCATTCTGCTCATCTAGTTGTTTTATAAATTCCTGAAATTGTTGATATGACTCATTTCAGAACTCAGGTGTTTTTTTGTTTTGTTTTGTTTTATTTCGTTTTGTTTTTCTCAGAAGTTCCATCCTGAATTCTCTGTCATTTAAGTTGCATATTTCTATGTCTATAAGCTTATTTTCTGGAGATTTTCTCTTTCTGAGATGCCTTGTCACCCTGGTTGTTCATGGTGTTAAATAGACTATTTCTCCTCCTGCATATTAATGGAAGTGTATTCTGCATTTTTTTTTCAAGAAACACGTTGTATTATATAAAGGTCTCTCTTTAGCCTGTTGCAACAAAGCGCTTTTCTTTTGGTTTCCAGTAGGTGGCATTTACACGTCTTGGATCCCTGCTTTATATAACGCCTTAATAATGCTTTTTTTTTTTCTTATAGATGTTTAATTGCACTCACTACTCTCTGTCTCAGTCCCTGTCAGTGTTAGCGACAGTTTTGGTAGTGTGTCCTCAGATTCCTCTGTGCTCCGCGGTGTTTGTTCTTGGAAGATATTGGGGGAGGGGTCCTCTGGGTAGGGGTTTGGGGGCTGTGGATCAGCCTCAGTTTAGCAACCACGGCTTGTAAAAATCAACTGTTGTTTGTCTACTGTCCTGCTTCTCTGCTTTCTGCCCTGAGACTGAGCCCTGCCCCCATCCGCGTGGAGCTCACAACACTTCCAGACAGGGCTGTTCAGGGAACTAGCCACACCTTCTCCAAACCACCTTCTCCTGCAGGTAGCTCCTGTGGCTGTGAGAGGAAGCTTCTTTATTTCTCCCAGTCCACCACCTGACACCTGGATTTCTGGCCTGTGGTAGCTCTTATGCTCTGATCCCATGCTCATATGTACTGGTATGCAGTTTGGGTGTTTTTTGTTGAGTTTTAGATGTTCAGCTTATTGTTACTTCAAGGGGAGAGATCTGAGGATGTCTCTCACTCTGCTGTGTTTCTCTACACTGTAAAAATGTCTTATCAAATGCAGTTCTTACTTTTAATAATGTTTGAGTTTAATTATATATTGCATTGTGTATTCATCACCCATAGATTTCTTTCACATATTTGAGCTCTTTTACCCCATCTATTTCCCCACATTTTCCCTTCCCCTACTTTCTGGTAACCACTAAACTATGGTCCATGTCCATGTATCTCTGTTCAACCTTTTTGTTTGTTGATTTTGGGTTTATGTACCACATATAAGCGATATCATGTAGTTCTCAACTATCTCTGTCTGGCTTATTTTGATTAAAATGATTATCTCAAGGTCCATCCATGTTGTCGCAAATGACAGTATTTTATCTCTTTTTATGGCTGAGTACTATCCCATTGTAAATATGGACCATTGTTTCTTTATCTAATTGTCTGTTGTAGGACACTTTGGTTTCTTCCCTGTCAGGACCACCATGAATAAAGCTGCTATGAACATCAGTGTGCAAATATCTTTTTAGATATGGGTTTTCAAGTCTGTGGGGTAAATACCCAGTAGAGGGATTGCTGGATCATATGGAAGATCAATTCTTAGTTTTTTGAGAAACCTCTGTACTGTTTTCCATAGTGGCTGTACCAATTTGCAGTGCTACCAGCAGTGTTTGAGGGCTCCTTTTTTTCTACACCCTCTCCAACATTTGTTATTACTTGTCCTGTTGATTATAGCTATTCTAACAGGTGTGAGATGGTATCTTATTGTGGTTTTGATTTGCATTTCCCTAATATCTAGCAATGTTGAACATCTTTTCAAATATTTGTTGCCCATTTGTATGTCCTCTAGAGAGAAGTATCTGTTCAGGCCCTCTGCCTACTTTTTGACTGGGTCATTTGTGGGGTTTTTCTTTTGTAGTTATTGAGTCATATGTGTTCTTTGTATATTTTGGTAATTAGGCCCTTATCGGGGGGCATTCCTTGCAAATGTATTTCCCCATTTGCATGGTTGTCTCTTTACCTTGTTGAAGATTTCTTTTGCTGAGCAGAAGCTTTATAGTTTGATATAGTCCCATTCATTTATTTTAGCTTTTACTCCCCTTGCCTTTGAGGTCAAATTTATAAAATCCCCTTTAAGTCCAAGGTCCTTGAGTTTAGTTCCTATGTTTTCTTTTATGCATTTTATTGTTTCAGGTCTTATATTCATGACATTAATCCATTTCGAATTAATTTTGGTGTGTAGTGATAAACAACAGTCTCGTTTCACTCTTTTGCTGGTGGCCTTCCAGTTTTCCCAGCACCATTTACTGAAAAGGCTTTCCTTTCTCCACTGTGTGTTTTTGGCTTTTTTGTCAAAACATGTTTGCCCATATAAAATTGGGTTTACTGCTGGATTTTCGATTCTGTTCCACTGGTCTGTGTGTCTGTTTTTCTGCCAATATCATGCAGTTTTGATTAATGTCGCTTTGTAGTATAATATGACATCTGTCAGAGTGATGCCTCCAGCCTCATTCTATTTCCTCAAGATGGATTCGGCAATTCTTGGTCTTTTGTGCTTCCACACAAATATGATAATTTTTGTCTATATCTTTAAAAAATGCCAATGGGATTTTGATGGGGATTGCATTAAATCTGTATAATGCTTTAGGTAATATGTTCAGTTTAACTATGTCGATTCTTCCAACCCAAGAACATGGAATATCTTTCCCTTCTAGGTTTCTTCTAGGTTATTTTATTTTTTTGTTGCAATTGCAAAAGAAGTTATTTTTTTCCACTTTGTTTTCTAATACTTCATTAGTAGAGTATAGGAACACTATGGATTTTTTCAGGTTGATTTTGTATTCAGAAACTTTACTGTATTTACTTATTTTTTTCTAGAAGTATTCTAGTGGAGTCTTTAGGGTTTTCTATATAGAGAATCATGTCATCTGCAAAGAGTGACAGTTTGACTTCATTTCCTATTTGGATGCCTCTTATGTCTTTCTCTTGCCTGATTGCACTCGCTAGGACCTACAATGATATATTGAATAACAGGAGCAATAGTGGACAGCCTTGCCTTGTTCCTGATCTTAGAGGGAATTTTTTTTAGTTTTTCACCATTATATATAATGTTGGCTGAGGGTTTATCTTTTACAGCCTTTCTTATGTTAACTTATTTTCCTTCTGTACATATTTTGTTAAGAATTTTAATCATAAATGGACGCTGCATCTTGTCGAAGGCTTTTTCTGCATCTATTGATATCATCATATGATTCTTATTTTTTAAATTGTTTACATGGTGTATCACATTAATTAATTTACATATATTGCACCATCCCTGTGTTGCTGGGATGAAGCACCCTTGATCACGATGTATAATCTTTTTAATATTTTGCTGAATTTGGTTTGTTAGTATCTTAATTTAGAATTTTTACATCTGTGTTCATAAGAGATACTTGTCTGTAGTTTTCTTTTTTTCTGTTTTCTTTACCAGATTTTGGTATCAGGGTACTATTGTCCTCACAAATGAGTGAGGAAGTATTACATTCTCTTCTATTTTTGGAAGAGTTTGAGGAGAATAGATATTAAATCTTCTTTGAATGTTTGGTAGAATTCACTGGTGAAGCCACTTGTTCCTGGACTTTTACTTTTTTGGTAGGTTTTTGATCATTATTTCAATTTCCATGCTGCTGATTGGTCTATTTAGATTTTCTACTCCTTAATTCAGTCTAGGAAGGTTGTATTTTTCTAAGTACTAGTCCATTTCTTCTAGGTTATTAAATTTGGTGTTGTATACTTTTTCATAGTATTCTTGTATGATCCTTTGTATTTCTGCAATGTCTGTCATCATTTCCCCTCTTTCATCCCTGATTTTGTTTATTTGTGTCCTTTCTGTTTTCCTTAGTGAGACTAGCCAGGGGCTTGTCAATTTTATTAAACTTCTCAAAGAACCAGCTCTTTGTTGCATTTATTTTTGCTATTGTTTTTTTTTTCCAATTTCATTTGTTCCTGCTCTTATTTTGATTATTTCTTTCCTTCTGCTGACATTAGGCTTTAATTGTTCTTCCTTTTCTAGCTTTTTAAGATGAAGTGTTAGGTTGTGTATTTGGGCTCGTTCTTATTTTTGGAGGTAAGCCTGTAATGATATAAGCTTTCCTATTATGACCACTTTTTCCATGTCCCAAAAGTTTTGGTATGTTGTACTATCATTATCATTCACTTCTATGTATCTCTTGAACTCTCTTTTTATTTCTTCTCTGACCCGGTCATTCTTCAGTAGCATGTTGTTTAATCTCCATGTATTTTTGGTTCTTCTCTCTTTCTTTTTATAGTTGACCTCCACCTTCAAAACATTATGATCAGAACATATATTTGGTATGATTTCAACCCTCTTATATTTGTTGAGGCTATCTCTGTATCCCAGTATGTGGTCAATCCTTAAGAATGTTCCATGTGCACTAGAGAAGAATGTGTAAGCACCTGTTTGGGGATGAAAGGCTCTGTAAATGTGGATTATATCCACTTGATCTAATGTGTCTTTTAAGGATATTATTTACTAATTGATTGTTTGTTTGGATGATCTGTCCATATGTGACAGTGGGGTTTAGGTCCCCTACTACGATAGTGTTTTGGTCTGTTTCTCCCTTTAGTTCTGTTTGTAATTGATTTACATATTTTGAGGCTCCCTGATTGGGAGCATAGATATTAATAAGTGTTATGTCTTCTTGGTGCATGATTCTCGTTATCATTATGTGTCCCTCTGTATCTTTCTTTACCATTTTATTTTGAAGTCTATTTTGTCCAATATTAGTACCACTACTACCATTTATCTCTGAATTCCATTTGCTTGAAATATCATTTTCCACTCTTTCACTTTTGAGTCTATATTTGTCTTTGGAGCTGAGATGTGTCGCCTGGAGGTAGCGTATGTTTGGATTTTGTTTTTTAATCCAATCTGCAACTCGGTGCCTTTTTATTGGTGAGTTCAGTCCATTTACATTTAGGGTGATTATTGAAATATGAGGTCTTCTTATAGTCATTTTATCTTTTGCTTTCTGGTATCTTGGTGTTTCCACCATTGCTTCCTTTCCTTGTGTGTCTTTTTTTTTTTGGTTGTGTTTTTAGGGTTTTCCCTCTAGTCCTTCTTGTTTTATGTTATGTACCTCAATTCTCAATATTTAGCGTGTGGTTATAATTTCAAACATGTAGAAGATAGTTACATATATATGATATATACTAGTATATATACTAGTCCATTATATATATATACTAGTCCATTTTCCTCTGCATGCCTTATATCTATCCCCCTTTGTGAATTTGGATCTTTGAATCCTCCCCTTTCAGTCATTGTTGTCTCATTTGATCCCCATGTATGGTGAACATTTATTACTATCTTGCAATTGAATATCTCCTTTTATTGTTTAAGCTTTTAATGCCCTGTTTTTAATAATGGTTTCACTCTTTTCCTTCTATCTTCCTGCTAATCACCTTATTCATAGTTATGTATATTTTTGCCATTTTGTTTTATGTGAGCTAAACCCTTTCATTATTTCCTGTAGTGCAGGCTTTGCATGGTGAATTCCCTCACTTTTTTTTTTTTTAATGTCTGGAAAGGTCTTTATTTCTCCTTCATATCTAAAGGAGAGCTTAGCTGGATCCATTATTCTTGGCTGGTAGTTCCTTTCATTTAATAGTTTCAATATTTCATTCCACTCCCTTCTGGATTGTAAGGTTTCTACCGAGAAGTCTGACAATAAGCTAATAGGTTTCGCCCTATAGGTTACTTTCTTCTTTTCTCTGGCTGGCCTGATAATTCTTCCTTTGTTATTGATTTTTTGATAATTTTAATACAATGTGTCTTGGATAAGGCCATTTTTGAGTTGAGGTAATTGTGTGTTCTATTGACTTCTTGAATTCCAAGCTCCAGTTCATTCCTTAGATTTGGACAATTCTTGTCAACTATTTGTCTGAAAATGCTTTCTAGTCCCTGTTCCTTTTCCTTGCCTTTGCTAATGCCCAACATTGTTATGTTTTCTCTCCTGATGGTATCAGCTATTTCTTGTATTTCTCTTTCATTATTTTTCATTCTTCAGTTTCTCTCTTCTTCCTTCTGACATATTTCTAGATTTCTTTCTTTGATATCACTGATCCTTTCCTCCATTTGGTCGACTCTATTTCCCATGCTTGCTATTTCATTTTTCCAATCTTGCAGTGCATTTTTTATCTCCAGAAGATCTATTTTGTTCTTTTTGAGGGTTTCAATCTCCTTGCTAAAGAACTCATTCTGCTCATCTAGTTGTTTTTTTTTAAATTCCTGAAATTGTTTATATGACTTGTTTTGGAAGTCACTGAATGTTTTCAGAAGTACCATCTTGAATTCTCTGTCATTTAAGTTGCATATTTCTATGATTTCAGTGATTATATTACATCTAAAATTGTTGTGAACTGAGGTGGTGCCTTAGCTCATCCTTCAACAGCTGTATCTACAATTTTTTTAGGCTGGCTTATTCTGGATCATAAGGTACATGGTAACTCCAGGAATTCTTGTGTTCATGAGTCCATTGTTATACCTTATTTGCTTTTAAATGAGATCTTTGATACTGGGCATTATGCACAATTAAATGTCAATGGATCAGGAATTTTCTGTCTTTATATGGTGGAGATAATGGAGATTACCTAGACAGAGAAGACAAACACATGTATCAATAGTCAGATATGAATTTTTGCTCTCTGCAATTTGTAAGGAATCTGATATATTGAGCTTCTACCAGTTGTCTGGCTGACCAACCTATGGAATGGTGCCATATGGAGGACTTATAGAATTTCTACTACTAGAAGTTTGGAATATTCAGCAGTTGCAGAAGAAATAACCTTTTTGAAAGAGAATTCATGTGGCTGGGTTCATGCATAGTTTGCATCCCTTTTTCCTTGAGCACATTGTGCAAGTATCATGGTAGTTGGCAAGAGACAAGGCCTGAGATCCACTGAATGAATCTCTTGTCCACACAGTTGTCAAGAGATTCCTTTGCAAATAAGTAATCTGGTGAGTATTAAGTGAAAGCATAAATATCTGTATGTTTTGTGTCCATTTCCATAGACCTGTCCATATACCACTTCTTTATACTTAATCTTCTAGTTTACTAGAACTCACTCAATCTAGCCACTTGAGTGGGTTTGTAATGTGGCAGCAGCTGTTAATTTCTGGCTAGTGCCAACATACTGTTCTAACCTATCTGTGAATCAGGCTTTTGTGATTTCCTCCCATCTCAGTTGGTAATAAAGTTCTCTTCAGGCCATTAGTGTGAGCTGAAGTATAAGAATTAATGCAACAAAGTTAGGTGACATGGGCATCTGGGCCACCTGTTTATGTAGTCGATTCATACATTCTAGACCTGCTCCAACCCAGTCTCAAATGTATTACATCAGTTCCCCCTTAGTCACTGGAGATACACTCTAAGACCCCCAGTGAATGCCTGATACCATGGATAGTACTGAACCTTATATATACTATATTTTTTCTTATACATACACACTTATGATAAAGTTAAATTTACAAATTAGGCACCATAAGAAGTTAACAATAACTAATCATAAAATATAACAATTAAAATAGTAAAATAAGAGCTACTTGAACAATAGCACTGCCATACTGTAACAATCACTCTGATTACTAAAACAGCTTCTAAATGACTCATAGATGAGTAGCCAATACAGCATAGATACACTGGATGAAGAATGATTTATGTCCCAGGTAGGTCAGAGTAGGATGGCACAGATTTCATCATACTACTCAAAATTGTGTGAAATTTAAAACTTATGAATTGTCTACTTCTGGAATTTTCAATTTAATATTTTCAGACCTTGGTTGACTACAGATAACCTTAAATCACAGAAAGTGAACCAATGAATAAGTGGGGGAATTACTGCACTTTGTTGTACAGGGGTTAAATGGAGAGCTGTTATAAATACCCAAACTTATCACATGGTGGATCTGATGTTATGATCCATAATATTATGATGGGTATCTCTCTTTGCAAAGTCTTTTGGTGTTCTGTGGTTAGGTGCCCAATCTTGACTAAGGCATAGCAGAAGATATTTTGCAAATAGAGAGTATTTTTCTGCCATGGAAAGAAGAAAAGACAAAGAGTCCTAGGTGTCTGTTTTATAACTTTTCTATTGGGTCAAAAAATGCTCTTATTTTATCTTGGTGGTAAGAGTTATAAAGTGCAAAATCTTGTCTTATATTTCAGAAAACTTTTACAGTGTCTTCCAAGACACCCACTGCTCCCACTAAAACTTTCCCAATATGGCAGGTCTTGAAACTTTGTGAGAGTTATTTATCACTGTTTGGCATGCAAGTGAGCCCTTAAAATTTTCAACAATATGTCAGGTTCATAAGGATTTATAGAACTTATTTTTCATCTTTTGGTATATAAGTGTCTTATTCAGGCACCAAGGATATTTGTCAATTCCAGCTTAACAGGTGAAGTTAAAATGAAGTGGATGATAATGATATTCTGAGGAATTTCAAGATATTCAAGGTCCCTATGGACAATGTGTCAGAAAGCAAGAGAGTTAACATAGCATTCAGGCAAGATAATGTATATACTTTGCTATTTTTGACATACAAAAGTAAATTGCCTTCAATCTTTCCTTCTGATGTTCATTAGGAAGATAGTACTCTGCCAAATCAATAGCTTTATACTAAGCACCTGAGATTATGTTGATCTGCTTTTGTAAAGATAGTGCATCCAGCATAACAACTGCAATCAAGGCTTCCAGTTGTTAAGTTTACAGTGGTTCACTGTCACCAGGCATGAACAACCAGATTTTGCAGAGACAAAACTGGAGAGCTTAGAGAAATGTGATAGAAGTAATCAAGCCCATGTGTTTTTTGTTTTGTTTTGTTATATATATAAATTAGTTTCAAATATACAGTACATTGGTTAGACATCTATATAGTTCATAAAATTGCTCCCTCCCTCCCCGGCCCTCCACCTAGCCATCAAATTAATGCTAACTGCATTCCCTCTGCTGTGCTCTTCATCCACGTGACTATCAATTACTTAATTTTACTTCTTTAACACTTCACCCCATTCTCCCAGCCCCTCCCCAACCCCCCTCTTCCCATCACATATATTGTCCACTATATTTGTAAGTCTGTTTTTGATTAGTTTGTTCTTTCTGTTGCTTAGATTACACATATAAGGAAAATAATATGGTATTTATCTTTGTCTGACTCATTTCATTCAACACAAAAATCTCTAGGTCCATCCATGTCATTGCAAATGGTAGAATTTCATTTTTTAATGGCTGAATAATATTCCATTTTATATATGAACCATAATTTCTTTATCCAATCATCTGTTGTTGGGCATTTAGTTTGCTTCCATATCTTGACTATTATAAATAGTGCTGCAATGAATATTGGGGTGCATAGATCTTTACGAATTATTGTTTTGGGTTTTTTTTTTTTTGGATAAATACCCAGAAGTAAAAATTGCTGAGTTAAAAGGTATATCTATTTTTAATATTTTGAGAAACTTCCATACTGTTTTCCATAGTGGCTGTACAAATTTGCAATCCCACCAATAATGTATGAGGGTTCCCTTTTTTCTGCATCCTATCCAACACTTGTTTTTTGGATGTATTGATGATAGCCATTCTGACAGGAGTGAGATGATATCTCATTGTGGTTTTAATTTGCATTTCTCTGATGATTGTGACGTTGAGCATCTTTTCATATGTCTATTACTCATCTGTATTTCCTCTTTGGAGAAGTATCTGTTTATTTTTCTGCCCATTTTTTAATTGGATTGTTTGTTCGTTTTGTTGAGTTGTATAATTTCTTTATATAATTTTGATATTAACCCCTTATCAGACATATCATTAACATATTTTCTCCCAGTAGATTGTCTTTTTGTTTTGTTGATAGTTTCCTTTGCTGTACAAAAACTTTTTAATTTGATGTAATCTCATTTGTTTATTTATTTATTTTTTTGTTTCCCTTGTCCGAAGAGATATATCTGAAAAGGAATTCCAATTAGTAATAGAGAGTTTACTGCCTTCATTTTCTTCTAGAAGTTTTATGGTTTTGTGTCTTACATTTAAGTCTTTAATCCATTTTGAATCTATCATATATGGTATAAGAAGTGGTCCAGCTTCTTTGTGTTTTTTTTTTGCACGTATCTTTCCAATTTTCCCAACACCATTTATTGAAGAGACTGTCTTTACCCCATTGTATATTCTTACCTCCTTTCTCATATATTAAGTGAGTGTATAGGCATGAATTTATTTCTGGGCTCCCTATTCTGTTCTATTAATCAATATATCTGTTTGTATGCAAGTACCATGCTATTTTGATTACTGTAGGCTTGCAGTGTAGTTTAATATCAGATAGTATGATATTCTCAACTCTGTTCTTCTTTCTCAAGATTGTTGTGGCTATGCAGATTGTTTAATGGCTCTATATAAATTTTAGTATTATTTGTTCTAGCTCTCTGAAAAATGCCATTGGTATTTTGATAGGGATTGCATTGAATCTATAGATTGCTTTGGGTAGTATGGATACTTTAACAATGTTGATTCTTCCTACCCATGAACACGGTATTGCTTCCATTTATTAGTATCTTCTTCAATTTCTTTAAACAATGACATAATTTTCTGAAAACAGGTCTTTTACCTTTTGGTTGATTTGATTCCCAGGTATTTTATAGTTTTTGATGCAATTGTTAATGGGATTGTTTTCTTAATTTCTCTTTCTGAAAGTTCGTCATTGGTGTATAAAAACACCACTGACTTCTGAATATTTATTGTGTAACCTGCTACTTTACTGAATTCATTGATCAGTTATAACAATTTTTTGATGGGATCTTTAGGGTTTTCTATATATAGTATCATGCCATCGGCAAATAACGAGAGATTTACTTCTTCCTTTCCAATTCGGATGCCTTTTATTTTTCTTTCTTGTCTTGTTGCTGTGGCAAAGACTTCTAGTACAATGTCGAAAAGGAGTGGTGAAATTGGGCAACCTTGTCTTGCTCCTGATCTTAAGGAAAATGTGTTTAGCCTTTTCCCATTGAGTATGATGTTAGCTGCAGGTTTGTCATATATGGCCTTTATTATGTTGAGGCATGTTCCCTCTATTCCCACTTTGCTGAGAGTTTTTATCATAAATGGGTGCTGGATTTTGGCAAACACTTTTACTGCATTTGCTGATATGATCATATGGTTTTTATCTTTTGATTTGTTAATGTGGTGTATCACATTAATTGATTTGCAGATATTGTATCAACCTTGCATCCCAGGAATAAATTCAACTTGATCATGGTGTATAATATTTTGAATGTACTGCTGAATTCAGTTTGCTACTATTTTGTTGAGGATTTTCGCATCAATATTCATAAGAAATATCAACCTATAGTTTTCTTTTTTTAATGTCTTTGTCTGGTTTTGGAATCAAGGTAATGGTGACCTCATAAAAGTAGTTAGGGAGCCTCTCCTCTTCTTGAACTTTTTGGAGTAGTTTGTGAAGTATAGGTGATAATTCTTCTTTAATAGTTGGTAAAATTTGCCTATGAAGCCATCTGGTCCAGGACTTTTGTTTTGGGGGAGGTTTTTGATTACTGATTCTATTTCATTCTGTATCATTTGATCTGAAGTGGATCTCTTGTAGACAGCATATGCATGGATCTTGAGTTCTTATCCATTCGGTTACCCTATGTCTTTTCACTAGAGCATTTAATTCGTTTACATGGAAAGTGATTACTGATAGGTAAACAGTTACTCCTATTTTATTATTCATATTTGTTATTTCTATTTTCTTTTTTACCCCTTCTCTTTTTACAGAAGACCCTTTAACATTTCTTGTAATACTGGCTTGTTGGTGATGAATTCCTTAAACTTTTTCCTGTCTGGGAAGCTCTTTTTCTCACCTTCCATTTTAATCAAAAGCCTTGCTAGATAGAGTATTCATGGCTCTAGATTCTTGTTTTTCATAACTTTGAATATTTTTTGCCATTCCCTCTGGCCTACCAAGTTTCCATTGAAAAATCAGCAGACATTCTTATGGGGGTACCCTTTTAAGTAACTAGCTGCCTTCCTCTTGCTGCTTTTAACATTCTCTCTTTCACTTTGACCTTTGGCCTTTTAATTATGCTGTGTCTTCCTGTAGGTCTGTTTGAATTCCTCTTGTTTGAGACTGTGCTTCCTGAACTTGTATGTCTAATTCCTTTGCCAGGTTAGGAAAGTTTTCTGTCATTATTTCTACAACTCGATTCTCAATCCCTTGCTCTCTCTCTGCTCCTTCAGGTACTCCTGTAATCCAGATATTGTTACACTTCATGTTGTCCCAGAGGTTCTTAAACTGTCCTCATTTTTTAAAATTATTTTTTTCTTTTTGTTGCTTTGATTGGATGTACTCTGCTACCTTGTCATTCAGTTCGCCGATTCAGCCTTCTACTTTGTCCAGTCTACTGTTGAATTCTTCTAGTGTATACTTCATTCCCATTATTGTATTCTTCATTTCTGTCTGTTTCTTTTTTATGGTATCTATGTCCTTTTTTTATATTACTCTCTCCCTCTGTTGAGGTTCTCATTGTGCTCATCCATTCTCCCCATAAGTTTGTTGAGCATCATTATAACCATTATTTTGAACTCCATCTCTGGTAGATTGCTTGCCTCCATTTCATTTAGCTTATTTTCTAGAGTTTTCTCCTGTTGTTTTATTTGTGGCATGTTCCTTTGTTTTCTCATTTTATTAGCCTCTCTGTGTTCATTTCTGTGTCCGGAATATTTGTTTTGTCTCTCAGCCTTGGCCAGATGGTCCAATGTGAAAGGTGTCCTGGATGGCACAGTGGTGCACTCTCTATGATCTCCTATGCCAAGGGCTCTGGACGTGATCTTTGTGTGGGTTGTGTATGATCTTCTGTTGCTGCCAATCCTTTATTATTGTTAGTAGATCAGTGGTTGCGATTAATGCTCACGTTGACTATTTGTGGGAACTGGCTGCACCCACAGGGTAAGAGTTGCGGTGTGTGAGCTGACCCCACTGATTTCAATTTGCCCTAGTAGGCTTGTGTACTTGTTGTAACCACCCTTTGTGTGTGCTGCTAATGGAACTAGTCAGGAGTTACTCTGTTGTGGTCTGATGCCAGCCACCAGATGCATTGGTTTTGTGGCCCCTTGGCAGGGGTTCCTCCATAGGCCAAGTTCAGCCACTGCTTTTGATTGCTCAGGGCTACCTGGTGGGAACTACAAAGTGATCCACAGATGGTTGTTACCTATACTGGATCTATAGGTAAGTAGAAGAGACAATGCTGTAGGCAGTGGTCCGTTATCCCCCTTCCCTGCACTAGGGCAGTTTAGCAGAGGGACCAGTGCCCCTCAAGGCTTGACATTGCCTGTCAGTTGCCTGTAAGTCTCTGAAACTGGAAGAGCCTCTGGGTGATATGCGTGTTTGGTGGCACAGAAACCCCTAAAGTCTCCTGGTTCTATTCAGTAAATTTCACCCTGTCATTGCCACATCAGCTTACATTCCAGCATTGTCTCTGTGGCTCCTTGTATAAGTTTCCAATTGTAACAAGATCAGCTGCTGCTTACCTTGGACCTCAGTGCTCCAACCTGTGGCAGGGGCAGCTGCCTATCAATGTATGGTAGGCCTTTTGTATATTGGATGGGGCAGGAGATCAGGGAATCAAGGTTCGTCAGGCAAATACAGAACGATTACAATCCTTTCAAGAGATGTTGCAGCTCGTGCAGGCAGTAGTGGTCTGCCCACAACTGTTTTCCCTGAAATGTGCTCACTGCACTAGCCAAAATCTGTTGACTGTGCAGAATGCACAACCCCAGAGCTAAGCAGTGTACAGGAGGCTGCTTGTTAATGAGCTGTAGGCTACTTGTAGCTTAGGTGAAGTGAAATCTCAGTGAAAGTAGGGCCATCAGACGAATACAGCCTCCGTTTTACTGCAACTTCTGTGCCAGGCTGTTCCTGCTGTGGTCACAGGTGACAGTGAGACCAGCTGCCATCTGGGGTGGTTCCACAGACCCCTGAACTCCCCGGATGCAATATTGCAACTCTTGCAGGCAGCAGAGGTCTGCCTGCCACTGATTTCTGTGCAGTGCCTGCCCTGTGCTAGCCAAAGATCTTGCCTATGTGGATTGGGAGACCGGGGGCTTTGTGGGAGGGAGGATTGGTAGGGCTATGGTAGTTGGCTGTCAATGGACCACCTGGGGCAATTTGTGTGTAGGGTGGGGAGAGGTTTCAGGGAGACAATGTCAGTCAAAACAATACATCCTGTCTTGCTGCAAGTTTGGTAACCATTCTTGCTTTCCCGCAGAAGTCCCAGATCACAGCAAGACCAGCTACTATCTGGGACTGGCCCACAGATCTCCGATATAACCTAACTTCTTGTTGGAAGCAGTGATCTGCCTGACCCTATCTCCGTAATGCTAATTCACAGCGCTGGCTGCCAACTGCGAATGAATGCTTGGCCCTGAATTGGTGTAGGGCATGGCAGTTATCCAGCAACAAAATCCCCCGGGGCAATCTGCAGGTTGGGTAGGGCGGTCTGATCTCATCAGGCCAGTGATTTCTAATGGCCCTGTGATAGGGATCTGCATAGTAAAGCTCGCACTGTTTGTAGATTGCCCAGTAGAGGGCTGGACAATTGTGGTTGCCCTTCCAGCCCTCCTTCTGGTGCCAGGTAATGCAGACTTTCTCAGTATGAATCCTGCATGAGCCTCTGACCCACCACTGTTGTCCAGTATCAGAAAGTTTGTGCATGGGTCCTTCCAAGGGGCATGTAGGGTTTCAGTCTCCTGTCTCACCCAAATGGTTGGAATCCTCTCTGGTTTTTACAGTCAGAGTTATCTCCTCTTCTCTGGGCTGGGGAGCCTCCAAATGATACCAGGACCCCCATTTCCTTCAGGACAGCCTCTGCAGCCTTGCTCTCCCTCCCAGTGATCTTCCACCACCCACAGGTGGGGGTCCAGCCTGATTCGTGACTTTGCCCCTCCTAACAGCTTAGATGTGGCTCCTTTATATTATCAGATGTACGTGTTACAATCAGCTGGACTTCAGGTGATTCTCCACATTGAATATCTTATAATTTGTAATTTCAATGAAGACTTGGGAGATGAGCCCTGCTTTTATCTTGTCCTTCGTCTTCCTCCATACTTTTTAAATGTCCTCTCTGCCTCCAATATCTGCTACTATTCCATCTTCTGCAGCTATTCCCTACTAATGTTTTCAAAACACAGTTCTGATCAAGTCATTCTCATGCTCAAAAACCTTCAATGGATTCTCATTGCTAAAGGAATATGAAAACATCAATTATTAGGATCCTGATGAACTTTTCTAGGCTTATATACTATTCTTTCATAATAAACTCCTGCCATTTTCAAACACAATAAACCCTCTTGGGACATTGAAATCCATTTTTATCTCAATTTCACCTGAATTAATTCAACACTTTTTCTACATGTAGGCCTTATTTAGGCCATAATTTTCTCTATGTAGACTGCTAAGTATAGTCAAAATAAAATCTCACAACTATGTGGATTTATGCTTCTACATATTCATTGCTTTCAGGCTCTCTTCGACCCTCTATTCTGATAATCTGATGTTTTTCTAGACTTTTCTCTATTCCATTTACCACAATAGCTTTTGGGAACCCCCATGTATCCCCTCCCATATTTTATTTCATTACTTCTACTTATCTCTCAGTACTTGACAGCCCTACTATGCCAGAAAATATAAATCATCAGGTTAGAACTATTTTTTTACAGCTAAAACATAATTTATTTATTTTTTAAATTTATTTTTCAGACTCTATATACATAATTTTTTAAAACATGTTATTTTATTATTTTTTCCCCTCATCCCTCCAACCTCCTTCTGGTAACCACTAGTCCATTGTCCATGACCATGAGTCTTTGTTTGTTTGTCCTGTTCATTTGTTGCTTTTAGGTTTATATCCCACATGTGATATCATGTGATGTTCAACCTTTTCTGTCTGGCTTATTTCACTTAATATGATTATTTCAAGATCCATCCATGTGTTGAAAATGGTAGTATTTCATCTCTTCTTATGGCTGTGGTAAAATATTCCATTGTACCACAGCTTCTTTAACCAGCCAATCATCTATCATAGGACAGTTCGGTTGCTTCCATGTCCTGGCCACTGTGAATAATGCTGCTATGAACATCGATGTGCAAATATCTTTTCTAATATGAGTTTTCAAGAATTTGGGTTAAATATCCAGTAGAGTGATTGATGAATAATATGGTAGATCAACTCTTAGCTTTTTGAGGAACCTCCATACCATTTTCCAAAGTAGCTGTACCAATTCGCAGTCCTACCAGCAGCGTATGAGGGTTCCTATTTCTCTGCATTCTCTCCAACATTTATTATTGTCCTGTTGATTACAGCCATTCTAACAGGTGTGAGATGGTATCTCATTGTGGTTTTGATTTGCATTTCCCTAATAGCTAACGATGTTGAGCATCTTTTAATATATTTGTGGACCATTTGTATGTCCTCTAGGGAAGAGTGTCTGTTCAGGTCTTCTGTCCATTTTTTGATTGAATTATTTGTTTTGTTGTTGTTGTTGTTATTGAGTCGTATGAGTTCTTTGTATATTTTGGATGTTAGGCCCTTATTGAAGGTATTGCTTGCAAATATATTTTCCCATTCAGATGGTTGTCTCTTTACCTTGTTGACAGTTTCCTTTGCTGAGCAGAAGCTTTTCAGTTTGATGTAGTCCCATTTATTTATTTTTGTTCTTACTCTCCTTGCTTTTGAGGTCAAATTCATAAAATCCCCTTTAAGCCCAAGATCCTTGAGTTTAGTTCCTATGTTTTTTTCTATGCACTTTATTGTTTCAGGTCTTATATTCAGGTCCTTAATCCAATTTTAGTTAATTTTGGTGTGTGGTGATTAACAATGGTCTAGTTTCATTCTTTTCTTAGTGGCTTTCCAGTTTTCCCAGCACCATTTATTGAAGAGGTTTTCCCTTCATCACTATATATTTTTGGCGTTTTTGTCAAAAATTATTTGCCCACGTAAATATGAGTTTATTTCTGGACTCTTGATTCTGTTCCACTGATTCATGTGTCTGTTTTTCTGCCAATACCATGACATTTTGATTACTGTCACTTTGTAGTATGATTTGAAGTCAGGCAGAGTGATGGCTCCAGCCTTGTTCTTTTTTCTCAGGATAGCTTTGGCAATTCGGGGTCTTTTGCGCCTCCATACAAATCTGATGATTTTTTGTTCTATTTCTTTAAAAAATGATGATGGGATTTTGATGGCTGTCACATTAGATCTGTACAAAGATTTAGGTTATATGGTCATTTTAACTATGTTGATTCTTCCAATCCAAGGATACGGAATATCTTTCCATTACTGTGTATCTTCTTTGATTTCTTTTAATAGGGTCTTGTAGTTTTTATTATAGAGGTCTTTCACATGATTTGTTACATTTATTCCTAAGTATTTTATTCTTTTTTCTTTTTCTTTTTTGCAATTGCAAAAGGAATTATTTTTTCCACTTTTTTTTCTGACACTTCATTATTAGAGAATAGAAAAGCTATGGATTTTTGAACATTGATTTTGTATCCAGAGACCTTATTTGCTTATTGTTTCTAGTAGTGTTCTTGTGGAGTCTTTAGGGTTTTCTAAATATAGAACCATGTCTTCCACAAATAGTGACAGTTTGACTTCTTGGTTTCCTATTTAGATGCCTTTTATATCTTTCTCTTGCCTGATTGCACTTGCTAGGACCTCCAATGTTATATTGAATACCAGTGGCGATAGTGGACAGCCTCGGCTTGTTCCTGATCTTAGAGGGAAGGTTTTTAGTTTTTCACCATTAAGTATAATGTTGGCTGAGTGTTTGTCATAGATGGCCTTTATTATGTTAAGGTACTTTCCTTCTAAACCGATTTTGTTAAGTGTTTTGATCATAAATAGATGCTATATCTTGTCGAAGGCTTTTTCTGCATCTATTGATATGATCATATGATTCTTAATTTTTTAATTCGTTTATACGCTGTATCACATTAATCGATTTGTGTATGTTGTACCAACCCTGTGCCCCTGGGATGAAGCCTACTTGATCATGCTGTATAATCTTTTAAATATGTTGCTGTATTCGATTCGCTAGTATTTTATTTAGCATTTTTGCATCTGTGTTCATGAGAGAAATTGGTCTATATTTTTCTTTTTTTTGCGTGTTATTTTTACCAGCTTTTGATATCAGGGTAATATTGTCCTCATAAAATGAGTTGGGAAATATTGCCTCCTCTTTGATTTTTTTGGAAAATTTGAGGAGAATAGGTATTAAATCTTTGAATGTTTTGTAGAATTTACTGGTGAATCTATCTGGTCCTGGACTTTTACTTTTTGGTGGGTTTTTGATGATTGTTTCCATTTCCATATGGCTGTTCGATCTATTTAGATTTTCCAATTCTCCTTGATTCAGTCTAGGAATGACATATTTTTCTAAGTACTAGTCCATTTATTCTAGGTTATTACCTTTGGTGTTATAAACTTTTTCATAGTATTCTTGTATAATCCTTTGTATTTCTGCAGTGTCTGTCATAATTTCCTCTCTTTCATCTCTGATTTGTTTATTTGTGTCCTTTCGCTTTTTTCTTTAGTGAATCTAGCCAGGAGTTTTTCGATTTTACTAACCTTCTCAAAGAAGCAGCTCTTTGTTGCATTTATTTTTCTATTCTTTGTGTGTGTGTGTGTGTGTGTGTGTGTGTGTGTGTGTTCACTCATTTATTTCTGCTCTAATTTTGATTATTTCTTTTCTTCTGCTGACCTTAGGCTTCATTTTTCTTTCTTTTCTAGTTTTTTAAGATGAAGCATTAGGTTATTTATTTGGGCTTGTTCTTGTTTTTGGAGGTAGGTCTGTAATGATGTGAACTTTCCTCTTATGACCACTTTTGCCATGTCTAAAAGTTTTGATATGCTGTACTATCATTATCATTCATTTCTATGTATCTCTTGTTTCTTCTTTTTATTTTTTCTCTGACCCAGTCATTCTTTAGTAGCATGTTGTTTAATCTCCAATTATTTGTTATTCCTTCTGCTTTTTATTTATAGTTGATCTCTAGTTTTAAAGCATTATGATCAGAGAATATGGATGGTATAATTTCAACCCTCTTATATTTGTTGAGGCTATCTCTGTGTCCCAGTATGTGGTCGATTCTTGAGAATGTTCCATGTGTACTAGAGAAGAATGTAATAGCAGCTGTTTGGGGATGGAAGGCTCTGTAAATGTCAATTATGTCCAGTTGGTCTAATGTATCATTTAGGGACATTATTTCCTTATTGATTTTCTGTTTGGATGATCTGTCCACATCTGACAGTGGGATATTTAGGTCCCATTCTACGACAGTGTTTTAGTCCGTTTCTCCCTTTAGTTCTGTTAGTAATTGCTTTATGTATTTGGGGTCTTACTGATTGGGAGCATAGATATTAATAAGTGTTATGTCTTCTTGGTGCATGATTCCCTTTATCATTATGAAGTGTCCTTCAGTATCTTTCTTTACCTTTTTTATTTTGAAGTCTATTTTGTCTGATATTAGTACTGTTACTCCCGCTGTTCTCTGAATGTCATTTGCTTGAAACATCATTTTTCACCCTTTCACTTTGAGTCTATATTTGTCTTTGGAGATCAGATGTGTTTCCTGGAGGCAGCATATGTTTGGATTTTGTTTTTTGATCCAATCTGCAACTCGGTGCCTTTGTATTGGTGAGTTCAGTCCATTTACATTTAGGGTGATTATTGAAATATGAGATCTTCTTATAGTCATTTTATCTTTTGCTTTCTGGTATCTCAGTGTTTCCATTGCTTCCTTTTCTTGTGTTTCTTTTTTTGTTGTTGTGTTTTCAGGGTTTTACCTCTGGTCCTCCTTTTTTATGTTATGTACCTCAATTCTCAATATTTAGCATGTGGTTATCATACAAATATGTAGAAGATAGTTACATATATACTATATATATACTAGTATATATACTAGTCCATTATATATATATGTATATATAATATGTATATATATATATATATATATATATATACATAATGGTGGTGGTGGTGTGTATATATATATATGTATATATATGTGTGTGTGTGTGTGTGTGTGTCATTGTTATCCAATTGGTCCCTATGGTGAGAGCATTTATTATCTTAAGGCCATGAATTATCTTTTTATCGTTTAAGCTTTTAATGATCTGTTTTTAATAATGGTTTCACTCTTCTCCTTCTATCTTCCTGCTAGTCACCTTACTCATAGTTATGTATATTTTGTCATTTTGTTTTTATGTGAGCTAACCCCTTTCAGTATTTTCTTGTCCTTATGTTTCTGTTTTCTTTATTTTGGTTGGCTCATGTGGGTTTTTCCTCTGGTGCTTCTTGTTTTATGTTATACACTTCAGTTCTAAATCTTTAGCCTGTGGTTACCATTATGAATATGAAAAAAAAATAGTTGTGCATATAGTCGTCCTTTTTCTTCTGCGTGTGCCTTGTCTCCATTCCCCTTTGTGAATTTGGACTTTGAATCCTCCCCTTTTCAGTCATTGTTGTCTCATTTTGTCTCTATGTATGCTGAACATTCATTAACTTTTTACTATAGCAAATCTCTTCTTATTTTAAGGTTATAATGCCCTGTTCGTAGTAAGGGTTGCACTCTTCTGCTTTTATCAGCCTGCTAGTCACCTTACTCCTAATTATGTATTTCTTGTTTGTCATTTTGTTTTAGGTAAACTGACCTCTTTCAGTATTTCCTGTAGTACGGGCCTCATAGTAGAGAATTCCCTCAATTTTTGTATGTCTGGAAAGGCCTTTATTTCTCCTTCATATCTAAAGGAGAGCTTCGCTGGATAATTATTCTAGGCTGGTAGTTCCTTTCATTTCATAGTTTTAATATTTGATTCCTCTCCTTTCTGGCTTGTAAAATTTGTGCTGAGAAGTCCAATGATAATCTAATGAGTTTTCCCCTAAAGGTTACCTTCTTTTTCCTGGCTGCCCTGAGAATTTTATCTTTGTTGTTGATTTTTGATGATTTTAATATGATGTGTCTTGGTGAAGGCCTTTTGGGTTGAGATAATTGGGTGTTCTATTGACTTCTTGAATTCCAAGTTCCAGCTCATTCCTTTGACTTGGAAAATTCTCGTCAACTATTTGTCTGAAAATGTTTTCTAATCCTTGTTCCTTTTCCTCTTCTTCGAGAATGCCCATTATTCTCATGTTTCCTCTCCTGATGGTATCAGCTAGTTCTTGTATTTCTCTTTCATTAATTTTCATTCTTCAGTTTCTCTCTTCTTCCTTCTGACATATTTCTAGATTTCTTTCTTCCATATCATTGATCCTTTCCTCCATTTGGTTGACTCTATTTCCCAAGCTTGCTATTTCATTTTTCAACTCTTGCAATGTGTTCTTTATCTCCAGAAGGTCTATTCTGTTCTTTTTGAGAGTTTCAATCTCTCTGTTAAAGAACTCATTCTGCTCATCTCATTGATTTTTTCTGTTTCTGAAATTGTTGATATGATTCATTTCAGATCTCACTGAGTTTTTTCAGAAGAATTCTCTGTCATTTAAGTTGCATATTTTTATGCATGTAAGCTTATTTTCTGGAGATTTTTCTCTTTCTTTCTGAGATGCTTTGTCACCTTGCTTGTTCACAGTGTTTAATGGACTATTTCTCCACCTAGGCATTAATGGAATTGTGTTCTGCTTTTTTTTTTTTCCTGGAAAGATTTATTATATAATGGTCCCTAGCCTGTTGCAGATAAAGTTTTTTTTCTTTTGCTTTCCAGTAGGTGGCTTCTAAGCCTCTTGGATCTCTGCTTTATATAAAGTGTTAATAATGTCTTTTTTTTTCTTTATAGATGTTTAATCATGCTCGCTACCCTCAATCTCAGTTCCTGTCAGTGTAACTGACAGTTTCAGTACAGTAGTGTTTGCCCAGATTCTCCTGGGGCTCCATGATGTTCCATCTCGGAGGGTATGGGGAGAGAGATTCTCTGGGTTGGGGGGTGGAGCCTGTGGCTCAGCCTCAGTTTCATAATTGCGGCTGGTAAAAATCAACTGTTGTTTCTCTGCCATCCCTGCTTTTCTCCCTGTTTCTCTGCCTTCTGCTCTGTTGATTGGGCACTGCTGCCATCTGTGTGAAGCTCACAGCACTCTCAGGCAGGGTTGCTCAGGGAACTCGCCGCTCCTTCTCCTCTCCCTCTCCTCCTACAGGGGGCTCTGATTATGAGAGGCAGCTTCTTTGTTTTTCCCAGTCCACTGCCCGACACCTGGAGTTCTGACCTGTGGTAGCTCTCATGCGGAGTCCCCATGCTCAGACATGCTGGTGTGCAGTTTGGGTGTTTTTTGTTGTGTTTGAGATGTTCAGCTTATTGTTGTTTCAAAGGGAGGGATCTGGGAATGTCTTTCCTACCACCATGTTTAATCCAGTCTCAGGTTAGAACTCTTTAACTCCCTGTCCCTTCTTCCTACAAACATCCATCATTGACTCCTTCCCTCCTGCCTAAGAAAAGTTCTACCTGTGCTCTGGATTCAATTTCCTTCCATTTGCTCATGTCAAAATATTGTCTTAGTTTTGTTTTATTTTTAACATCTCATTTCCCTTTTCTACTGACCCTTTTCCCTTATCTTGTAAATATGTTGAAGTTTTTCCTACTGTATTATCCCTTCTTTGGCTATCACTTTCTATCACAGTTCAACCTCTTGAAAAATGTAGTCATCACTAGGTATGTCTTCACTGATCAAGAAATTTCTGTATAAAAAGGATTTAGAAATTCAAGAACTCATGTGTGTGGATGATGAGTTTATGTTGAGGAAAGGAACAAAAATAGATATTAGGTAGAGGTAGAGAAAGAAGTAAAGTAAAACAGTAAAAGTGGAAGGGCAGCAAAAAACAGCTGGGACAACTAGTGGTTATTGACGGAAAAAAACAATGTGGAGTTGCTACATAAAACATCTGCAGAGCAGGAAAAAAAAGCAGAGACACATACAAGAAAAAAAAAATGCCACAGATTTCCTGAAGATGGAGTCCAAGACACAGAAGCAGGAGAAATAGAGAAATGGGTAATATAAATTTAGATTGATCAGAGAGGAATAAGATTTGTTTTCTCTTTTCTCTCCTTTCAACTTTAACTCTTTCATGTTTCTGAACCTATGCTTTTCCTTATGCCTCCTAGGAAGATGCTCCCACCTGCTTTCCTGACAGAGCTAACTACTGCATATGCATGGTTAGCCAATTTCACCTCTTCTTGCTTTTTAAAGGATATCGCTTTAGTAGTCATCCTCAATTTCCACGCTACCAATTTTATCTATATTTCCAATCCCCTTTCTCCTTTCCTTCTTTTCTCTTTACTCTTTCCCTCCCTCTCTCCCTGCCCCTCTCATTACACACACACACATACACACAGACACCCTGCTTTGTACCATATTCTTTTCTTTATGCCTATAATAATACATAGAATTATTCAGTTCTAAGAACATTCATCCTTTAACTCTGATAAATTCATGAGCCATCTCATTTCTGCCATCCCTTTATCACCGAACTTCACTAAAGAGTAGCCTACAGTTGCTGCCTCTACTTTCTCACCTCCTACCCTCTAGCTTCTACACCTTCAAATCAACAGAAACATCATATTTGAAGGTATATAATAACTTCCTAATTGTCAAATTTAAGAACTTATTTCTTAGAACTCTTTGGAACTCATCCTCCTCTGTATATCTAAACATTTGACATTGGTAAAGCACCCCCATCCTTTAAATTCTTTCTCACTTTGTCTTTAATGATATTTTAGTCTCTGTATTCTTTTTTTTAACTCCTACACAATGACTTTTTGTTTTTAAATTCTATTTTATCATTAGTTTCAAGTATACAGTACATTGGTTATACATTTGTATAGTTTATAAACAATTCCTCTGATTGCTCTTTCTCTCCTCTGGCTCTACACCTCACCCTTAGATTAATGCTAACTGCATTCTCTATGCCATGCTTCCCATCCCTGTGACCATCTATCAACTACTAATTTGTACTTCTTTAATCCTTCAACTTTTACCCCCCAAACTCTTCAAATTTTCACCCTTTTGTTCTTCTTTTCACTTGCATCTTTTCTTCTTCCTACTCGAGACGAGAGATTTTGATTGCGCGATCTGAGGTATATAGGGAGATATTTTACTTCCATCTTTGAGACTGACCATATCTTTGAACCGAGAGACTTTAACTTGATCGAGAAACGAATCTTGATCGAAGATGAGGGAGGATGATATCTGACGATAGCAGCAGGACGAGGAATATGATATTCAGTGAACTTATTTACTTTGAATAAACGCGACTTTTGTTTTCACGCCGCTTTTTTTTTTTTCCTTTTCCTTCCTTTTCCTTTTCCTTCCTTCCTTCCTTTTCCTTCCCGCGCCTCTTTTTCTTTTCTTCTTCTCCTCTCCTCCTCCTCCCTTCCTTTCCTTCCTTCCTTCTTCCTTCCTTCCTTCCTTCCTTCCTTCCTTCCTTTTATTTGTTAAGAGACATTGTTTCTTTTTCTTTAGTCAACCGGGGTCAACCAAATATAACACTTTGTATTTATATTTGATCGATTGATTGATTGATTCATTCATTCATTAGCTTTTTCAATAAAGATTTGAGAGTATACTATGTTACTCCTGTTTTTAAAGCTTCAAATGACTCAATCTTTACTATAGAATAAAATCCAAACTTCTTATGTCAGTAATATGCTCTAAAACATGCCCACAACTTACCTTTCCTGATTTATAACACTTGCAGTTCATCTTTCAGACAATAAGAACTAGCCATTCTGAAAATACTTTATATGGCATGCATTTACACTTGTTTGCATTTTCCTTGCCATTTGAATATGATTATATTCCATACCATATTCTACTTATTAAAATCTCATCTATGCTCCCAAACTTACTTCATTTTTTTTCTATCTTAAAGAAGTAATCCACATTTCCTATTACCCACAAATAATGTATCTGTTTTCTCTATATCCATAATATACTGTTGCTTGCTCATGGTTCTTGTCCATTATTCATATGACATGGCTTCGTTTGAGTTTCTTGCTATTGAAAAGGAGGAAAGTACTACAACAGAGAGGAGGACTTTTGGTAAAATATCATGTAAACATTTGAAAGATAAGAGATCTGAATCAGAAGACATTATCAAAGATATCAGTTATGGAGGAGAATACCTTGGATTTGTAAATTAAGGATGTGACGTCCTCTTTTTAGTCTTTATAAAATAGAATGGTTTTGGAGTAGAGGGATATTTCCATTACATCTCAGAAAAGAGAATAGGGCCAGAGATAGTTGAAAATTGACCGGCGAGGCTGAATATTTGAGAATTATATGCAAAAAAAATACATACTTGAAAGATTAGTTGGAAGCATATGCTAACACTTTTCCTCATGCTTACATAAAAAGGAAGTGAGCCAGTAGGGTTGACAGAATTTATATACAAGAAAGAGCAGAGGTTCGACATATGAAATGAAAGATAGCACTTTTTTTTTTTATCATGAAATGGTGATAACTGAAATTAATTTCTTAGAAGCTTGGAAGTTTTGCAGAGGTAAATGGAGGATGAGCAAATTTATATAGATAAGAGAAGGAATTGAAAACACCCAGCACTGATCAAGGGAAGCAAAGTCCAGCTTTCATTTAAAGCTGTCAGAGAGGATTTATACAAATAAAAATATAATTTGAAGATCAAGAAAATAAATGAAGCCAAATTTTTTGAAGAGAAAAATAGATATTTTTGGTTTTAGAACAAACTAATGAAGAGCACAGAAAAAGAATAAAGAAATTAGAACAGAAATAAAGAAAACCAAAGAGCAAATGGCAAATGTCTGCAATTGACTGAGAAATCTGGATTACATAGGAAAGAAGCAAAAACAAACAAGGCTACTGACAATTTCTTATGTGCAGGAAAAGAAGAAGATCGCCATGTGTTTGAGAGATTATACATATAGATTAAGGCTACTTTAAGCTGACTTTCAGAGTACTTTATGGAGCTATAATGCAGGATAAGATATAGACTAATACTAAGGTATGCAAAAACAAGCAGAAAATGGAAGAGTGACTCAGCAATATACTTCACAGCTAAAGTGTGACTTAGCATCATAAACAAGATTTGATGAGAAAAGCTGAGTCTCCTGTACTTACAGGTTCAGCACAACAGAAAATCTACAAGCTTTGAGGTCAGAGATAGGTTTTATTCCTACTTCTTCCACTTACCAGATGTGCAAGCTTAGACAAATCTTTTCAGCTTCCAGATAATTGACTTTCTCGTCTATAAAATGAATTCACATTGTTGTGAAGCTCAAAGGAGACAATATTTGTGAAAATATCTTGAACAAAATGTAGATATTATTCTAGGACTTTTTAGCATGGTCTGAGAAAACATTTATTTATGGATTTCTTTCTCTACCTCCAGCTTAACTGAGGTATAATTGGCACATAAATTTGTTTAAATGTAAAGTGTACAACATAGTGATTTTATATATGTATATATTGTAAAGTGATTATATCTGTGAGTTTCTATGTTATATGAGATAAAAATGAAATGGCCAATATGTTAAAACAAATAGGGTTAACATGAGAAAAAAGAATCAACAAGTAACCATAATAAAATGTGAACAATAAATGTCTGTCAACAATGGAAAATGTATATGGTATCTTGTTAAATGGGGAGGAAGGAAAAGAAATCACGATCTTGGCTATGAAGACCCAGGTAGAGCAAAATGCTAAAGTTTATGAATGTGTATGAGAAGTGAAGTAGAAATGGCCAGAGGGTTGCTAAAGCACATCATGGAAGAGAAGGCAGAGAAATAGGAGAAGGCAAAAGAATAATAATTTCAGCTTAGGCCTTTTGGGAAGAAATTGGGAATTTAATATTTGTAGAAACAATGTTGGTTGAGAAAAGATTTGTTAATTTGTATAATATTCAAGCCACTTTAAAGAAATTGTAAGTATAAATTAGAATAATTTATTTAAAAATACATTATAAGTATAAAATACTTTACAAACAAAAGATACTCCTTACCATGTGATGTTAGCACCTTAATGTCATAATTGTGGGGTTCTTCTACCATTCAGTTTAAATTGGATCAGACAACTGTAAAATGTGATATGAGAGCAAACACTAAACTATGGTCATGTAACCAGTGTCCTACATATGAATTATATCCACCCTATGTGGCAAGTACAAAGATGTTTAATCACACACACACAAAATGTGGTTTATACCCCAGAAAAGAACCTTCCCTGATAGGCTAGTGTGCTTATAGAATTCACCCTTACATTCCTTCTACTATTTTTTTCTCTGAGAACTATTTTGGGCACATTCATGGCTTTAGGTCTTATTGTTGCTTGACAAAATGTTAACATTCATGGGAAACTCATTGATGAGTGCTTAGTAGTGACCTCGAAGAGAATGCTCACTAAGATTATTGTTTGGTTTGGTTATTTAAAAAAGACACAAATAGAAATTTTATGGACAGAGTTTTTGTCTTTTCTGCACATTGGAGAGGTTTAAAGAGAGCCATTAGGATTTTTTTTTAATGTTCTTTGACTAACTTCCTAAATGCACCTTGTACATTTCTGTCTCTCAATGTGTAAATAGGGGGATTTAACATGAGAGTAACTTCTTCATAAAATATTGATAAGAGTTAGTCCTCTTTCTGAAATTCCATTGACTTAGGTTTCAGGTACATGTAGATAACTGCCCCATAAAGTATGGTGACCATGGTTAGATGGGATCCTCAGGTAAAGAAATCTTTGAGCCTGGCCTCAACAGAATGAATCACAAGCACAGCAACCAAAATGTGGAAGTAGAAAATAAGGATGAAAGTGAAGGGCAGAGGGAATGTAAATACATTGATATTCAGACCCAGAATCAGACTAACATGGGTGTTTGAGCAGACAAGCTTCAGCATGGCCTGGATCTCACAGACAACATGTTTGATGATACCTTGTCTACAATAATGAACAGAAATTCCAGTCATTGTTTTTACTGTTAGTAAGAAGACGCTGGCTGGATTTCCAAGACCAACTCTATACAAACCCAATTGTTCATAATGATGGTGTAATGCAGGAAGTTTTAGATTGCAACAAACTTGTCATAAGCCATGGCAGCAAAAAGGAGACACTCTGTCATCCCAAGAAAGAAGAATATAACTATCTGGGAATAATAGCCCATGTAGAAAATGGTAGGGAAGTCTCTGAAGCACTGGGCCAAGCTGGTGGAGTAACACATATTAAGAAAGGATAAATTACTGAGGAAAAAAATACATGTGGATATGAAGTTGAGAATCTCTTTTCACTACAACGATAATAAGGCTTTTCCCAAATATTGTGATAAGGTAGGAAAACAGCAGTTCTAAGAAGAAAACAGCCTGGATTTGAGGCTATTGGAAAAATCCAACAAGGTTAAGTTCGGTCACCTCACAAGCCTTGTCTTTTTTAAAACTTTTTCAAGTACTGGGCAAAACACAAAACACAATGTCACCTAGATGAACTAATAAGAGGAGTAGCATCTCAATAGCCTGTTAGAGTTCATTAAGAGTTCTGGAGCTCTTATTAATTATTGTGCATCATTTGATTTACTAGGTTAGTTTTAGCTGTTCAAGTATACAATGATGAAAATATAAGTTTTCTTTGCTTTTCTGTCTTGTAAAACATATGATCAGGAAGGGGTGATTAATTTCTTTGGGCTTTTAGATTCCCATTAGAAGTACTTATATCTGATCAAGTAAGCCAGTCATTAACATTGACCTAAACAGAATTATTACTCTCATACAGGGGTATAGCTAGATGATTGACTTTATTCTTGATTTAAAATGAGGTAAATATGCTACATCTCCTCAACAAAAATGTACATTTATAGATAGCTTTATTTAAGTTGGTCCACCAACTAACAAGCAATAATTTTTAACTTTAAGTTCAATAATCCAGTTGTGAGTGTTTGAAATACTTCTTTGCTTTTCAACTTTTTTTTTTTTTTTGGTTCTCATGTGTCACATTAAAACCACGTATGGATAGTAAATTAGAAGTATATATGTAGCTGAAGTAATCAATCAGTTCAATAGAAAAATAACACCAGCCAAAATGACATGAAATAAACCAAGCAACTGGTGGATTTACTGAAATCTCAATCTGTTCAATTGTTCTGACATCTATCTTCAATTGACAGAAGCTTACTATATACAGATCCTACCATCTCTATATCGTTCCAGATAAGATCTTGAAGGGTAATAGGGGAATCTTATTAGATAAAAGGCTTTCGCAAAGACAACAGTTACTAGAAAATGTGAAGAGTGACATGGAAAATTTTGGAACATATGTTTCCAAAAGTGTTTTGTTTTTGTTTTTGTTTTTGTTTTTGTTTTAATGGAAAAAAAAGACAGAGCCCTGTCAGTTTTCTATGATTTTAGTAGGGAGTGAAATAGATAACCCATTAAGTTCTCTTTTGACTTCGGGATTTCTTATTTGGAAACAGAACCAAATCTCTTCATATCGTATACTTATATTAATGCTGTATATAATTGGGTAATTCTTCATACTCAGAAAGCAGAAACTTAAAATACACAAATAAAACAAGGGAGTCAGGGCTTTTGGCCAAGATGGCTGAGTAGGTAAATGCTGTACTTGCCTCCTCTCATGAACACATCTAAATTACAACTAAACTACAGAACAATCATTATTGAGAATTGTCTGATATCTAGCTGAACAGAAGTCCTACCACTAAGGATATACAGAAAGGGCCACCGTGAGACTGGTAGAAGGGGTGGAAATGCAGAACAGGCTGGTCCCACACCCACACCTGGCAGTTTAGAACCTGGAAGAAATCTTGGCTACAGAAATCTCCTTTAAAAGATCAAGGGGTCCTGGGACCACACTGGGCTCTCCAGCCCAGGGTTCCAATGCTAGGGAAAAAGTCCATACAACTTCTGGCTGGAAAAACCAGCAGACATTGTGGCAGAGAGAGTTGGAGAGCTGCCTCATTAGGAGCCTGTGTGATGACTTAATCAGCGAAGGACTCACTCGCTCTGAGCTCCAGTGCTGAGTCAGTAGTTTGAAAGGTTCCAGGGACATATTAGGGGGAATAAATTGTCTGGCTTCAAGACAAAGGGCAGAGGAACAGCTTTCTCCTGGACAAATATGCTGGCAGAAGCCATTGTTCCTTTGTTGATATCCTCCCCCTTACACAGGTCTTCCTGCTTTGCTGAATCCCTGAGACCCAGCCCAAATTTGTGGGCCCACCGAAGCCACTTCCAGTAGCTTTTCCATACAAATGGCCAGTTTTGGCTCATGCTGCAGACTTTCTTAAAATTTCTCATAGTTTACAAAACCTAAACAAATAGCAGCTGGCCTCCAACTGCCAATACCTCTTGCTGAGCAACCCCAAACACTAGCAGCAGCCAGCCTTGATTTGTGGCTTGGCCTCTCAAAGTACATTGAAGCCTAGCACAAGTGGCAGCCATCTATGGATTACTTGGTGGCACATGCCAGGTGTCTCTGAGCAGGGCACAGGCTGTGGCTAAAGTTAGCCTGTGGTGAAGACCCTCCCAGGAGGCCTAGGCCTGCATACCTAGTGGCTGGCTTTGGACTTAGCTGGAACATCATCTGGGTCTGAATTGGAGGACAACACACCCAAAGGGAAGACTGGGCAAGTGCCAGAGCCCTGCTAAAGCTAATCTTGCTCCATAGGATCAGCTCCTGCACAACACCTCTTCCATTGGTCATGGCCAGTCCTCACAACCAATCAGCCCAATGGTCAATTCCTTCCATTGATGAGAAAACAGCAACCAAAGCTCAACTACAATAGGAAGATACACACAACCCACACAAAGGACACACCTGGAGCACCTGGCTCAGGACACCAGAAAAACTGAGCTAATGGGCCCCACAGGACACGTACTATATAAGGTCACTCTACTAAGACCAGGAGACATAGCAGTTCTACCTAATACATAGAAACAAACACAAGTAGGCAACCAAATGGGAATACAAAGAAACACATTTCAAATGAAAGATCATAATGAAGTTCCAGAAAAAGAACTAAACAAAATGAAGACAAGAAATGTACCAGATGCAGAGTTCAAAACACGGATTATAGGATGCTCATTGAACCTAGGGGAAGGGTAGATGAACTCAATGAGAACTTTAACAGAGATAGAAAACATAAAAATGGAGACAGAAAACATAAAATAGAACCAGTCAGAAATGAAGAATACAATAATTGAAGTGAAGAATACAGTAGATTAAAATCAGTGATTTAGAAGATAAAGTAACAGAAAACACCCAATCAATCAGAACAGCAACAAGAAAAAAGAATCTCCCCCAAATGAGGATAGTTAAAGGTGCTTCTGGAACAACATCATTCACATCACAGGGGTACCAAATAAAGAAGAGAGAGAGCAAGGAATTTAAAATCTTGTTAAAGAAATAATGATGAAAACTTTCCCTAACCTGGTGAAGGAAATAGACATACAAGCCCTAGAAGCTCAGAGAGTCTCAAAAAAGATGAACCCAAAGAGGCCCACACCAAGACACATCCTAATTAAAACACCAAAAGCTAAAGAGAAAGAGAAAATCTTAAAAACAGCGAGTGAAAAGCAGTTAGTTACCTACAAGGGAGCTCCATAAGACTGTCAGCTTATTTCTCAACAGAAACTTTGCAGGACAGAAGGGCTTGGTCCAAAATATTCAAAGTGATGAAAACCCAGGACCTAAAACCAAGATTACTCTACCTAGCAAAGTTATCATTTAGAATTGAATGACAGATAAAGGCTTCCCAGACAAGTAAAAGCTAAAGGAGTTCATCACTACCAAGCCAGTGTTACAGAAAATGTTGAAGGGATTTCTTTAAGAAAAGGAAGAAAAAAAATGAAAATATGAGTAATAAAATGGCAATAACTACATATCTATCAACAATTACTTTAAATGTAAATGGATTAAATGCTCCAATAAAGAAAATGCGGCCAAATGGATAAGAAAACAAGACTCTTATATATGTTGCCTACAAGAGATTCACTTCAGATTGAAAGGCACACACAGACTGAAGGTAAAGGGATGGAAAAGATTATTTCATGAAAATAGAAACAAAATACAAAAAGTTGGGTTAGCAATACTTATACCAGAAAAAAATAGACTTTAGAAAAGGCTGTAATAAGAGATGAAAAATGACCCAGTTGTTCCAATTCTGGGTATTTCTCTGAAGAAACCCAAAACACCACTTCAAAAGGACATGTGAATTCATATTTTCATTGCAACATTATTTACAATAGTCAAGATATAGAGGATACCTGGGTGTGCATCACTGGAGGAATGAATTACATGCAATGGAATATTACTCAGCCATAGACAAGAATGAAATCTTGCCATCTACAACAATATGAATCAATCTAGAAGGTATTGCGCTAAGTGAAATAAGTTGGACAGGGAAAGACAGATGCCATATTTTTTTCACTTACATGTGGTATCTAAAGAACAAAACAAATGAACAAACAAAACAGAAACAAACTCATAGATACAGAGAACATTTTGGTTGTTTCCAGATGAGAAGGGAGTTGAGAGGTGGGTGAAAAAGGGCAAGGGATTAATAAGTACCAATTGGTAGTTACAAAATAGTTATGGGAATATAAAGTATAGTATAAGGAATATAGTGATAATGTAATAACTATGTACTGTGTCAGGTGGCTACTAGATTTATCAGGGTGATTACTTTATTAGTAATATAAATGCCTAAACTCTATGTTGTACACCTGAAAATAATATAATATAATATGCCAATTGCAATTAAAAATAAAAATAAATATTTTTTTTAAAAAAACTAAGGTATCTGCTGAATTCTGGTCCAGTTACTAATAAGCTGCACAATCTTGAGAAAGCGAGTTTCCTCATATGTGAAATGGGAATATAACATAGCCTCCTGCCGGATTGTTCCAAGAATTAGATTAGATTATTTCTATAAAGAACCTGGAACAGTGTCTTTCATAGTTGTAGCTAGTCACAATATATTAACTCTCTTCTCACTTTTACACCCCATGTAGAGCTTTCCTTCAGCTTGAATTTCATCTTTGTAAACATGGGTCAAAATGTTATTTCATCCTACCTTTCTTTGTGAGTTTATTACATTACCAGATAAAATTACCATCTGAAGTTTTAGGTTTGAGTAACAACTAAAGAAACTTTGTGTAAGTCATTAAAGTTTATTTCTGATGGTAGGTGGGAAAAGACACTTAGATGAAAATACTGACTTAGGGTTGGAGGAGAACAACAATGTGCACCTCATTCATAACAGAAGCATTTTGCAGTTGGCAACACATGCACAAATGACTAATCTCCAAGAAGAAATTTGATTCCTTCAACTGCAAGGAAAAGAAGTTTAATACAAGCAGCTGTGGCAATAAATCTTCCTATCAGTTGTGGTTATAAAGCTGGAAAATCTTGAATTAACTGTACTGGTTAATCATGCATATTTATTTCTACTTGTTAAATACCTTTTTTATTTTATTTACAGAGAGACAGCTTGTAAGGCTACCATGAAAGGCTGGTGTCCAGAAAAGAATTAAACACTTTAGTTTCTATCATAATAATAATAAGGTAGAGGACATTTCATGACATTCAGTTTTTCTTTGCCTGTACAAGTATTAAAATGATAGTTCTTCTTGAGGAATCCAAAATTCTGTTACTTTGTTTCCAGCCACAGAAAAACAAATTGAAAAGATGTCCTTTCTGCATGCATTGAGATATTTCAAAAATATTGGTGTTTGCCAAAAATATATGGTTTACTTACAGACCAAAAATATTCAAGTCATATTTTTAAAAAAAGCCACAATTCAAATGCCAGAAGGAAGTTTGGAATCTTGAATAATCTTGTGGTGGTTTAAGAATTCATACCCCCAGTCTTGAAAAAGTTTCCACTTTTGGTACTTAGGGAATATCCCTGTTTTGCAAGTTAAATGTTCAGGTGGTGCTATGAAGAATTTATACTAATTTTTGAGATTAAGATGTACATCATAGTATGATTGCATAACAACTTTTGTGCTTGCTGGCTCCTGAAAATGATGTGCTATCCAATTCTATCTTAACTATGATTGTAAATTCAACCAAAACTGTTAAAGTTTCATTTTTATTTATATATTTTTAACTTGAGAGAGTTTAGACCCTGTATAATGGAAGTAAGGCTAAGTGTACACTTTGGAGGCTATAAGCCCCTGGATTTAGCAGCTATATCTGAGTCATCTCTGTTTTCTCTGACACTCTACCTTGCACAGAGGGAACTCTTGAAAGATGTTTGCTGAAATAAAACCTCTTGAAGTTACTTTGACTAAATGAATTCTTTCATTCAGTTATTTTTATATTTCATTTAATCATACTTTTTTGGCCATCTGACCCTGATTAACTTTATTTCCTGAAAAAAAAAGAGGACTTTCAGACAGATAATCACTTCATATTGGGCTTTTGTGGGTCACCCTTTCCATACAGGGTTGATGGTAAGTTTCTGCCTATGTGAGATGCTTATTTCTCAAGAATTTTCTTTCTGATTCTGTCTTAGGGACCTGCTCACTCCATATATTAGGTATATATTAAACTTGTGTAAAAATCCACAAAATATGAAGGAGAATAAGGTGGTGAACATTTGCAAGAACATAGAAATTGGGAGAAATTGCAGTGTCATCAAGAAACTGTTTCATAGAAGACATTGTTGATGCTTCCTTAATGAAGATTATAGAACTGGCTTAGAGACAAGCTACAACAGGAATGGAAAGCTTCAGCTGTCCAGGCATCTGGCTGGAAGTCTCACTCTGGTAAAAAGCAGGGCATCTGATAAATTCAGGATTTGACTTGCTGACAATTTTATTTCTCAAAACACTAAAGAAGCATTGAGAGGAAATGATGCTATGGGCTTAATTATGATGAGGTGGATGGGAACCTTGGAAAAATAACTGTATCATCCAGGGGTTCATAATAGAAAGAAACCCTATGGCCAATCTTTCTGAAAGGGAAGTAGGCTGTGAGGCCATAGATATCTTTTATTTGAATCTTTTAATCTCAAATTTCTTAAAATTTCTGATGACAATGTGACAAAAGACAGACAATCACAAAAGATTTAAAATGAAGTAAACTTTTTTTTTTTTTTTACTTCAAGAGCATAGCACAGATGATACAAATAGCCCAGACTCAGCTCTCCTGGATGTAGACAGTATTTACATAGAAATCTTATAAAGCCTAATTGACAGAAACTTTCCTGCCTTGTAATCAGAATCTACTAGACCCATCCTCATGGCATACTGATCTGTGCAACCTAATCTGTATGTTTACCAGGTACTTAGATTTTACTTATCTCGTGGATATTTTTTTCAGACTTTTTGGTGTATATATGGGAAGATTCACCCTAGGCTTCATGTTCATTCATTCATTTATCCAGTCAACAAATATTTATTGAGTTATTACTATGTGTCCAGCTCTGTTCAAGTTGCTGAGGAACGAAAGAGAAAAGGCTTCCCTTCTTATTTAATTTATATTCTATTGGAACGAGACAGACAACATGTGTCAAAGCAATTCAAATAGTAATAAATGTTATGGAGAAAATAAAGCAGGGTGATATGAAAGAAAGTAGTGGAACAAAATTGTTATTATAGATGTTTGCTTTTAAGGAAGGTAATGTTTGAACTAAAATGACACAGAGGGACCAGCAAGTGCTAAGTCCCTAACTCAAGAACAAGTTTAACTGCTGAATAGATAGGAAATAAGTGTGGCTGAAGCATAATGTAAGGTGATCAATCATCCTTCTTTGTCCTGGACTTTCTGTTTTACCATTGAAAGTCTCATGTCCCAGGAAACTTCTCAGTCCCTGTATGGGATTTAGGATTACCACAGAAACATATTAATAACATTAACTGCAAAATAGTTTTCTTCAAGTTAAGGATGTCATGGTCTTTCCATCTTGACTCAGATGATGTAGTTAGTCCTAAGACTTCTCAATCACAAACCCAGAACTACTCCTGCAAATATACTTGATTTTTTCCCCAGTGTCCTTTTGAAGAATGGCTCTTTAAATCAGATACCCTTCTGAAAGTATAGAACAACTAATGTCCAGCATGGAGGAACTACAGATTGTAGCAGCATTTTTGTACCGTTAGCCTAAGATAGCCAGATATTTTTAGTAGTATTATGCTTAACAGAAACGTAAGGCCACTAACCCTGATTTTTCCACACAAACTACTCTTAAACCAGTTATTTCACTTCTTGTAACAGTACAACTAATTTTTTTAACCTCAAGGTTCAACTTTTATCTTCTTCACCTTACTCAGTTTAACTCAGAGTTCCCTTCAACTGAGGTCTTTTTGAACACTAATTCTGGTACCTAAAACTTTACCTGAGCACTTCTTAATTTCTCTTTGTCACCAAAAATTTGACAAATTTATCTTCTGGTTTTTATCTAAGTCATTTGATAAAAATGTGGAACAGAAAAAGACCCTGGACGTGTAACTGGAGACATTCTTCCAACATAGCATTAATCCATTAATCAATATGTTAGAAGAAATTTTTTTAAGCAGACATTAAATCTTAAAATTTCAAGGTTACTGTGTTATTCATGATTTAAGATATGGAATGTATTGCCTGCAGATAAATTTCTTCCCATTTGCTTTTGCAGATTATTGGGAATAATGGATACCACTGGAAATGTGGCTGGAACAAATGAGAAATAGTAGGCAAATCTAGGAGGAAGTAAAAGAGCCCTTGATTCAGAGGTCTCACAATTTGGGTAAGACCAGAAGAGGAGGGATCTTGAGAGAAAATGAAGAGTTAAATGGCTTAGCCTGTCACTAAAGTTTTTCTTTATTTGTAATAAAGCTACGGCCATAGAACACTTGTAAATAAATGAGTATAATTGTATTTCAATAAAACTTTAATTACAAAAGCACATGCTGAGCAAGGTTTGACCAGCAGGCTATAGTTTACTATCAGCTTTAGATGATTCTGAATTACCCTTATGGAAACATCATATGTGTATATTTTAGTCTGGGAATAGTTTGCTTTCTTTCTGTCTTTCCTTCTCTATATTAAGCTTTTTCATTACTAAGCTTTAACACTTAGTTGGGATTTCTTTAACTACCTCTTATCATGACTTTCAGTATTATTTCTTCCAACTCTTCTCTATTATGATCTAAAACAATGTCGACTAAGTTTTTCTGTAATTAGAAATGTTTGTTTTTTGCGGGTCGTTGGTCTTTGCTGCAACTATTCAGCACTGCCATTGTAGAGCGAAAGCAGCCACAGGAATTATGAAAACAAATGGGCATGGCTGTACTTTAATAAAACTTTATCTACGAAGACAGTCAGTGAGCTGAATTTGGCACTTATGCTGTAGTTTTCCAGATGCTGATCTATGAAGCATGGTGATTATTCTTGAAATCATATTCTCTAGCCCGGATACCACCTTGCACTGGCTTTTTGCCTTATACTAATTGGTGACCACCCATGCCCTACAGGTCACTGTAAACACTAGTTCCTTAGACATCCACAGGCCTTCTGTCCTACATCTAACAGCACTCTTTTGTGATTCTCTGTACCCTCTGAATTCCTTATAGAATTAGGGTCTGGAAACATCATATTGATCTTACAGGCCCCTGTCACAGAGTCCTCAGAGAAGGCTGCTTTTAAGCATGCCACTTTTCATATCCCCCGACCCTGTAATAAAATTTCTGCCAATCTAATTATGAAGTGATAGCAATTACCAGGAATTAGCACCCATCATATAAAAGTTCAGATTTATTTCAGTGAAACTAACTCATACTAAGATACATTGACAGCCATTTGCCAGAATGGACTAATCTTTTTGCACCTGAGATTGTGAACATCCTTGGATTACTGAATTCACTGTTGTCAGTGGACACAGGAAGAGCAGATGACTGAGAGGAAGAACTAGAGAGTAGGGCAAGGGGATCTCTGCAAAATTAGTGTTCAAATGGCTATTCCATCTAAAAGAAAGTGGAAGTCTAGTAATTATATTAATTGCTTATGTAAAACCACATTTTCCAACTTGACTTTAGAATGACTGCTGAGTTTTAAAATGTATAAAATTCTTATTTTACCCAACTTTTAGATTAACTGAAAAATGAAATTCTATGACTTCCACAAATCTGAATTCAAAAACACAACTTAGTCTAAAAGTCCTGAGGCCAGATTTTGTATCCTGGTTTTGCCAGAATACCTTGGACTTTGGTTTTCTCTTCTGCAAAGCAAATGGATCTCACTAGACAATTACTCTTTTTATTAAACATTTTCTTCTAATCAAAAGAGAAAACATGTAAGCCACAGAAAAGTATAGGTAATTGAATTAAAACCACAGAGAGTCCACTGTTCAGTCATAACTATTAACAACATTTGGGTCTTTCCCTATTCTTATGCTTAATTATTTTCATAGTCATTATGTTACACTATGGAAAATGTTATGACCTGCTTTCCAACGTTAAGCATTTTTGCATGGCACTAGACAATCGTTCAGGACTCTTTAGCTCTATGATTTCAGGTATGTTTGACTTCTTATGGTCAATACTATCAGAGAACATGGTGAATAATATTTGATTTTTTAAACAGCAAATTCAATATAAAGCTTTTCATGGAAACTAAATGGAACAATCGTACAAGTAAATCATTATAAAATTAGAAGGAATATTGTAATTCTTTTTTTACATTTGTTGTCTCATAATTGCACTGTAGTCCAAATAAAAGACCAACATGGTAAATTGAGGGACTATTTTGCTATTCTTTTCTCCCGTAGGAGAAGCATAGGAGAAGCATATTGTCTATAAGGTCAGAAGTTAACTTTCATGAGAAATTGCTGGAGATGAAAAAATACAATGTTTTAAAAACCTGAAAGATCCTCTGAATTAAACAATTTAGAGTGTACATTTTTACCACTTGGTAAAATAATGAAGCAGTATTGATGACATATAGTAAATAATGATGATGGTTGCCTTTGAAGATCTTTTGTGGTAAGATTTAGGTGACAATAAAACACTATTGAGAGCACAATAAAATATTGCTGAAAGTTTGGACATTGGCCAAATATTGAACGAGTCCTCCTACATACACAGTATTAGCCCTAGGCACGTAACATCTCAGGAAAACCAAACCACTGTTGTTGCCTACAGGAACTCACAGTTGAGTAGGGCGGGAGGGTGACACTTGGATACAAGTGGCTACGGTGGATGTAAAAAGGTAAGTGTCCTAGCAGACAGGCATCTGAGTTGTTACAGGAATTTCTTTCTTCTGTTGACTTGGAGCAATGTTGTAATGGATCATTCCAGCCCAGGAAAGAATTCTTTGGCTGCGCAGTGTCACATATTAACAAAGAATATGAAGCAGGCTTTGCCTTTTCATCTAGTAGAGACCTTAAGTGAATTGCAAATATAACGCAAAAGCAACAGCCTCCTTTACAAAATGGGAAAGAAGAACATTCCCAAAGTCCATTTATTAAAAAGGCCAAGAAAAGATGTGGAATCACATCTGCTAAGGAACACAGTAGTGAAAGTTTAAAAGTTGCAAAGGGAAACTATTTCAGTCTCCAGGATTAGGTCCCAGAAAAGAAATTAGAAAGCCCTTCACATGCCCAAGAGAAGGAGTTTATTTCTGGATTACTAACACTAATGTTGTTTTCCTCCTTAATTAATTCTTTAGAGCTTTGGAAATATAAAATATTTTTATGGTTTTCCTAGCAACTTTTGGCGGTAAAGGGCTTGGGAAATCAACATGCGGATCTAAGCGATACCTAATGCCAGGATAAAAGGTAAACAAATCTGAAATAATCACCTGCGTGATTCTAAATATCTGGATGGCTGACAAAAAATGTAACTAATTTGGTACCAACATAACTATCATAGGGTGGCACACCTGATTCCTCAGGTAGAACATTTTTTTCCTTTTTCTTAAGCTCACACTCTCCCATATATATTTCAATTATCTGTTCACTCACGTGTCTCCACCACCAAGTCTAATGTTGGGAGGAGAAACACTGTGTCTTTGTTGCTCACAGTTGTTTCCACAGTATCTAACACAGTTCCTGAATCATTACTACAAACTCAATAAATATTAGACAAATGAAAGAACACTAGGACAACCTGAGGTGTGCCATCACTAATGGAGTGTGTTGTGATGAAGACAGTATGGAAAGAGATCTGCCACAGGTCAGCCAATTTCTTGAAGATCTGTTCAAGTGGGTGGCACAATAGCTAGAGCTGCATCACTGTGCAAACATATTTTTTTTCCTTATGTCTGTTGAGGAAGGTCAGAAATGGGGTTGGAGAAGCCCACTTGCTATCCTGATACCATTTCCATACCCACATGAGGACTTTGGAGCCCATCTTGTACAGTTCCCACATTATAAAGCTGGAGAAACTGTGGCATAGAAGGGAACAGTTACTGTCCCTAAGGCACTAGTTAGCAGAAGAAACTTTCGTACCTGTGTCTCCAGATATCCTGGTGAGTGCTCTTCTCTCTGCAATCAACGATCTCTCTCAAGAGCTCCAAAACTCAACAAGGCAAGCTTTCAATGGCAGCTCCACAAAGAAGTAGTTATGTGGCCATGGGAGATCATGTCTCTCTTTTCTCACTCAATTTCCCCATTAAGAAAATTAGTCTTATAACATCTGATTCAAGGGCTGTTATGAGCTAGACTTTGAGGAAAGAATACATGTAATGCTTCTAGCAGAGTGCCTGTTACATAATTTGTTCCCAAGTCTTAATTCTCTTCTATTCACCCAGACACATATGGCCTTTCAGAACAAGCAAAAATGAAGAATGCCCTTAGCCCCTTAGCTATGCTGAGGGGCTAAGCTGCTTAGACCCATTTCATCCCTCAGGAGGTGATTTTGGTGCTCAACTCTGCATCCATGCCATCTTGCTCTAAAAAATCTCTCCTAACATCCCCCAAGAAAACACAGCCCTCAAAACATAGACTTTTTAATTTTCCTAGCAAAATGAATAAAAGAACCTTTGGCAGAATAAAGTGATTTATTTTCAACTCCACTTATTGACTTTTCCATAAGCTCCCAAGATGGCTTACATGTTAGCTGTTAATCACACCATCTGTTCAAACAGTACTTCAATAAATGATTTGATTCATATTTCTGAATGAATCATTTAAGATCAGTTTTTATTACTCTGTTTTCTTTCATCTGATAACGTAGCATGAGTTATTTTAACATTGTTATCATTGTAAGCACATATTGCATCTCTCATTTCTTAACTGTTCAGAAGACAGAAGAACTTCACTGCATTTGTTCACTTGACTCCAAGCTTATAGTGGTGGTGGGAGTGTAACCAGAAAAGAATTCTATATTTTCTTAAAAAAAAAAAAAGATGAAGAGACGTGAAGACAGAAAC